>NC_058135.1:194659061-194719448 GCF_016433145.1 Gracilinanus agilis | reverse complement strand
TATATATATATATATATATATATATATAAATACAAAGCACTCCTTTAAGATCTACCTAAGTAGTGAGATACTAACTCATGGTTGTATTGCACAAGTATAACAAAAATGGCAATAATTCCTAAATTAATTTCATTGCCAAAATTATCAACTGACCAAATGATAACTTTATAGATTTTGAAAGATATGTTTGTATATGCATATTTTACATGGACTAATAAAAGTCAAGAATCTGATGAGAATTTTTTGAAACAATGAGATGAAAAGGGGCCTAGTCAGAATGAAATCACAAATTCTAATACATAGCAAAAATCATTAAAATAATTTGATTATATTATCAAAATAGGCTGTTTTCAGAAGCAAATTATGTATACACACAATCAAAAAACGATATATATTTATGAATGAATATATCAAATTGTCTGATAAATGTAAAAACTACAACTAATAGTATAAGGACTAACTAGGAAATATGTAAATCAATCTGTAAGAGATACAGCTTAAAGCAGTTTTCTAAAACATATTCCAAAAATAAGAAGTAAAGATTAGGAGAGAGAGAAAGAGTATATGTATTTGGAATCTGAAATATATCACATAATAAACTTCAAAAATGTGTCTCAAAATTAACAAATTAGAGAAAGGAAGGAGAAAAATTTCATGAGTAGAGTGAGACTCTTTAACCAAATAATCGGTAATGACCATCAAAACTAATAAAATGACTGGTTTTGATTACATAAAAATGATAAGTTTTTTATAGCAAGAAAATTAAAATATAAGGGAAACTGTTAACTGGAAAAATATTAGAAGAAATTTTTCTCATAAATGACTAATAAGACATACAGAATTGATTCAAATATAAAAGAACAAGAACCATTCTTCAATAGATAAGTGATTAAAAAAAGGATATGACATTTAAAATATAGGTTTTGAAAGAAAAATTTTAAAAAATAAATAATATAAAAATGCCTCCCAAACTAATAACAATAAGAATGCACATTTACATATCCATATTTAGTGATGACATCATAGTTTTGTGTGTGTGTGGTTTTTTTTTAAGAAAATCAGCAAAGATGCTAATCAAGAGAACAACTTCAGGTAAGTTTCAGGTTACAAAATAAGCACTCAAAAGCAATATAATTTCTAAATAAGAATAACAAAATCCAAGAGGAAATAAATGAAAGAAAGGCTTGTTCCAAAAAAGTTGTAAAATATATCAAAATATCTGAGGACTGATTTAAAACAATTCATTTGGAAAAATATAAGTTCAAGAACATTAAGGATAATATTAGGAGAAGAAGGAAAAAGAGCACTTTTAGAATTAAAATTATATTGTAAAAAACAATGATTGAAACCACCAAGTATTGATTAAACATAATAGAGAGTAGACAAAAGAGAAAATATATGATAGAACTCAATAATCTAGATTTTGATAAACTAAAAAACAAATTACTTAGAAAAGAACACTGATTAAAAATTGCTAGGAAAAATGGAAAACAGACTTTTCAGAAGAAATTAAGCTAAGAAGAATATTTTATACCATATTTTGCAATATTTTCTAAATGGAAATATTGCATTAATATTGAAAAGACGACACTATTAAAAATTAGAAATGGAACACATCATATATCTTTCTCAGCTACTTGTAGGAGGTATATTTTTTATTTATTTCACTTTTGGCCCATTTTCAAATATTCTTCATACTATCTCTTCATCTCTCATACATTAAGAAGTTAAGAAAACAAAGCCCATTAACAACGATTAAGTAACACAAATTCTTGCATTAGCAGTGTCTGTGCTCTAAAAATAGGACTGTTAAGTCAGGAAGAACTAAGTTTAAATCTAACCTTGGACAATAACTAACTGGATAGGGCTAAGCAAGCCACTTTATCTTTTTCAGTCTCAATTTTCTCATTTGAAAAATAAAAATAATAGCATCAGTCTTCTTATGATTGTTATGAAGATGAACTGAGAAAATATTTGTACAGTGCTTTTCAAACTTAAAGCAAAATGTATTATTATTATTAGCAGTAGTAGTATTATTATGCATAGATACCAAAGTGATCAAAGAAAAATATTTTGTAGTTCTTTCTGTAACAAAGAACTCATATCTAAGGGTTCCCATTTATTTCAGAGCTAAAAAATGTTTCATGATTATGATGAAATATAATCATACCATAGCAAAAGACAAAAGGAACTGCTTCAGAGAAATCTGAGAAGACTTCTATAATTCAGAATGAGGTGAGATGAATCAGAAGATCAAGTTAGGAATTTGCTATAAAGAAAAACACCTTTTAAAGATTTAAAAAACTCTCAGACTGTTGAAAAAAAAAAAGCATGCTACTTACCTCTATGCAGAGAAGTGTGTCCCCAAGATACAAAATAAGCATATATTGTGGTCACAGCCAAGGTGGGAACTTGTTGTGCTTTATTATGCATATTTGGCACAAGGATTTTTTAAAAGAAGAGTAGTGAGGGAATGAGGACTGAGACAGAAACAGAAAGGCATACAGAGAGAAAGAGATCCATTAAGGTATTTTTTTTTAATGCAAAGAAAAGGCCAGGGAAAAAAGCACAGAAAAGTAAGATAGGTTTGAAAAGTGATTTAAAAAAATCTAGATTACAATAAAAGAATTTTTGAAACTTTTATAACAACAGAGATCTGAAGTTCAATTCACAATCTTCCTTTTTTTAAAATCTAAATCAATGGAAATTCCCATTTTGTTTGGTTTTTGTTAAGTTTAGATTAAAAAAATGAACAGAAGATATATACAGAAGATGGAAGGAAGGATATTTATAAAGATGAATATAAAAGAGTAAAATAGTCAGAATGTCAGAAACTCGAAAGCCAAGAATGATCAGAGGCTTCTGTTAAATGCTAAGGACAACAAAAGGGTTTTTTTAAAACTATGCAGAGTTCCCCCTAAAAAAGATCAAAGAAGAATTGTCTTCACTGCTTAATGTAAAAGAAATAATAACTGATGACGAAGGGAGAGCAAAGCTACTGACTGCCACAATATGAGAGATAAGTTATATAACAATTATAAAAAAAAAAGTTCTTAAAAGTAAAAAACAATGAGCTTGATTTTTATAAAGATTACTTATGAAATTTATAGATGATATGAAACTGAGAGTGATAACTCACAAGTGGGACAACTGAATCAAGTTTCGAAATGCATGGTCTTAAGAGGAAAAATGCTGCTTTTTAAATAGAACATTGGGGTTTGCCTCTTGGTTCTTCTATTTATCAACTATGTAAAATTAGAAAAGTGACTCAAATGCTCTGGATTTCCATCTTTTTAATAGATAAATGAAAAGGTGATTTCTAAATTACCTTCTGTCTAATTTTTCTCATGCTCTGATGATTTTGATAAAAATAAAACAATGAGATTAATATATAGCAAGATGACAGTTAATCATGGTAAACGCAAAGTTTTACACCTAGGTGAAACTGTACAACTATATGCAAGTGTAGTAAGGCTGTAGCTTAAGAAATGTTCGAGGGTTTTATAGAAACACTTATTAAGTTTAAATAAACAATAAGATATTATCAGACAAAAAAAAACACCAAACAAACAACTAAGGAGTAATTAATCAGAGCACTTCCTTACAAAAGAAGGAAGATTAGGGCAGTTGGCACAATGGATAGTGTTGGGTCTGGAGTCAGGAAGACTTCTCTTCCTGAGTTCAAATCTGGTCTCAGACATTTATTAGCTATGTAATCCTGGGCAAATCATTAAACCTTGTTTACCTCAGTTACCTCATCCCTAAAATGAGCTGGGGAAGGAAACGGACAACCACTCTAACTAACATATATGCCAAGAAAACCCCCAACGGAGTCGCAGACACTCAGACTCTACAGAGATGACTGAACGACAACAACCCTTTTCCAAATAAACAAACAAAACACATTATGTAATCCAACAGCTTTAATGTTTCCTAGATATCTTTGATCTATTTACAAATCCACAGTAATTTATTCTGCTTTCATATGGGCAGCAAATCCAAAAAAGTCAAAATGCACCAAAGTTCTAATAGTAAATAAGCTTGCCCACCTGCTGCATTACAAAGATTAAGAAGACATATTTTAGTGATTTATTTATACCCCACAAAGTAAAAGAAAATATGTAATTCTAAAGAAGTGGGTTTATTTAAAAAACTGTACTTTTTGCATTACAGATGTCTAAATATTTCATTCATTATAAAAAATTTGATACAACATAATAGAAAACCAAGTTTAGAAGGAAACTCAAATGTGACCTATTGTAATTCTCTTCCCAGTACATGCCTTTTCACAAAATTACAGCCCTAAGTCATCAAGTTTTCTTTTACACTCTTCTAATGATAACAGCTTACTGGTTCCTGGGAAAACCCATTCAATTTTAAATATCTCTAAGCATTAAGCCCTGTATTTTTAAAAAGCTTTATCTTTATAACATTTGCCCCACAGCCATACTTCTTATCTCTGAAGATATTCAAAAGAGTTTAATCTCACATCCCCAAGAGAATCTGTCATATATTTAAGACAATAAACTTATTTCTAAGGAGGCTTCTCTTCTCCAGCCTCAGAATCAGGAGTCCTTTTTTTTTTTTTATTATCTCTAGAGTTAATTTCTCCTGGATTCCTTTTTGGCCTCAACAATAACCTCTGATATTTTCAAAATGTGTTGAAAATTTGTCAAATACACAATATTGTTATTAGTTTTAAGCTAGCCAGAGTACTTTTACATTGTGACCAAAAGAAAATATATTCTACAGCATACTTCCCCTACCTAAAAACTGGAATACTGAACAACCATTACCTTTGAAATCAACATTGCACCCACCAAATCTGTACCATTTTCTTTCTATCCTGGGTGACAAATTAACTGGCCACTGTCTATTAGGTGTGATATAAAGCACATCAGTTTCCATTGAGGTACACTGACCACATTTATAATTGCCACCATAATGGCCTTCCTCTTAGCAGTGCCTCCTCCATATGCCCATTGCATAAATGCATCTTTCATGTTGGAATGTATATATCCTCAGGTGATATTTTTAAAAGGTAAGAGGTTCTACTTCTAATATTATTCTGTTCTCTTTTGCAAAGAAAATATAGCCACGCTGAAAACCAAAATAACCATGTGTGATCAAATGCTAATTTAGCAATAAACAGAAAATTGACTTCAAATCATCTCTTTGTCACTCTAATTGATTAACAGTCACATGAAAATTGATAACATGATTTTCTGTGGAAGTGTGTGGGGCACAAACTCTGCAGTTCTATCAGCTTCACATATTGACTTTCTTCCAAATAAAGCTTTTTAAGAGTACATTAGTGAGTCCACTAATAAACTTAAAATACGGCCTAATTACAATAATGAGTTCAGCAAAATGAGTTAATGTGGTGCTACACTTACAGATTTGTGTCCCCTAATTCTGCATTAAAATAGAACCAAGACAAAAGTGTATATTAGAAAATACAAGTGATTTTCTTCCCTGAGTGAGCAAATCATACTTTTGCTTTTGTTTTTCCTTCCCATGATCTCTTTCAATATTTATCCAATTTCTATAATTCTCAAGTTCCTTCTTAGATCATCTCCAGGAGTCCTTTCACCACAAAATTAGTTACACTATTACTGATTCTCGAGTCCGGCACCTCGGTCATTTAAAATTTGCTCTCTCAAAACTCCAACGTCTAACCCAACAAAAATACCACTGTCTCGAGTTCAAGCTTGTGAATATTTTTAAAGATCATTATTCCTCCACTAAAAGCTTATTCTAATGATTCCTCATGGCATGGAGGTGACCCTGAGTTCTTGAAGGCTATGCCAGCAGAAAACCAGCTGGCAGGTGCTTTCAAGCTGGAAAGGCTTTGATTGTGGGCCTTGCAACAAACTACGTCTGTCGTAGGAACTTAGCCGAGCTAAGTTTGGAGAGGCTCATCACCAGAAGGCTGGCCACCTGGTGATGGATTTTTTGGCCTCAGCAACTCATGAAGAAGGTCTACTAAAGAATGGAAGGATTATAATCTGAATCAGTGTAGGAAGCATCCAAAGGAATGAAACAATTGATCCTCAAAACACTAAAATAAAGGCTCTATTAAAACAGTACCTTGCTACAGTGCGCCCTTGAAGAAGAGGATCTCAGATTTAAAGCTGCATTGGTTTTGTTAGAAGAAATGCCCCTTTCTTTTTTAACAAGATGATCTTAAAGAACTATTTTATGTCAACAATTCAACAAATGCATACTGAATACAGTAAGCAAAGCACTGTGTTATGATGCAGTGGATAAATGGGCAGCCTGAGAATCAGAAGGACTAGAATTCAAATCTGAGCACAGTTACTTACTAATTTTGTAACCCTGAGCAAGTCACTGTTTGCCTCGGTTTCCTCATCTCTAAAATGAACTGGAGAAGGAAATGGAAAACCATTCAAATATCTTTGCCAAGAAAACCCCATATGAGGTCACAAAGAGTCAGGCACAACTAAAATGAATAAACAAGTGTTAGCTACCCAAAGCCCAGGAAATAGGGCACATGCAAGGAAAAAAGATACAAAGATGAATAGCACAAGATTTCTGCTCTCATGAGCTTACATACTCATTAAAGAGATGATGGGAACCAAAAGCCATAACAAAAAAGTGGAATATGCATATGAACAAAGCAATAATTACTTGTTAAAATAATTCGACATTAGAAATAGTTATAATTTAATTTTATCAATAGAAAAGACACCAAAGAAGATGTACTCTCTTGAAAAATCCACTGTAGTTTGGCCTCTAAACTCATAATTCAACTGATATTTCTCTCTCCAAAGTTGCCAGTGGTCTCTTAATTATCAAATCTAGTGATCTTTTCTTCAATTCTCAAACTTCATGATCTGGCTATAAGATCTGACTTGGAATCACTTCCTACTGGATAAAATCTCTATATTGATGTGACACAACTTTCTTAAATGAATGAATGTCTCTAACAGATATATAATGGATAATAATGAAATAATTCATTCCCCACTTAAAAAGATAATTGGGAATTTAAGATTGTCAGCTGGGAAGCATCAACAAAGATACCGATGTGTATATGTGTAAAATATCTCTCCTCTAAATTCTAATTCTTCACATCTAACTGTAGAGGGAGCATTACCACAAAATGCTTTTGAACTAAATATCAACTAAATAACAACCCCAACTCAGTAATTCCCCCAAAGAACTCATCATCATGCCCCCTCCTGAAAACATTTCCCTTTTCCCACCTTCTTCATTATTGCTGAGGGTACTACCATCCCCTCACTCTAGCAGCTCACAAATGCAGTGACATCCTTAACTCCTTATTCTCACATCTCCTCATTTCACAAAATCTCTACCCTGGTTTAGGGCCTTAATATGTCTCTCCTAGACCTCTACCATAGTTTTTTCATTCGTCTCCCTTCTTCAAGTCTCCCCCTGTTCTCATCTATCTTCCTCAAATCTGCTTAATCTTTAAGGTTATCTTCTTTTAATTCTATATATTTCATGTGTGTATGTATGTATTTATATGTTGTCACACTAATAAGGAGATATTTCTTATGGACTCTGATCATTTTTTTCTATTTTTCATTGTCTTTGTATCTCTCTTCTTTCTATATAGGTCTCCATGACACTAATTCTCCCATTTGTTTTTTGACAGTATCTTTTCTCTCTTTTGCTGGACTTCATCCATGTCACATCTACTAACCATGGGTGTCTCCTAAGGCACTGCCCTGGGTCACATTCTCTCCTCTCTATATATACTATTTCACTTGGCAAACTCATTATGTCCCACAGATTCAATTATTATATCTATGCAGATGATACTGTAAGGAGAGGGTCAAGAGTGGCCATTTCATCATTTCCCAACTGGCTTCTCTGCTGGACTTAACCCCATGTGAGGGACCGTTACTATAGAACTGAAGAAAACCACTCACATTTCTACAATACAACCAGCCTTAGACAAAGAAAATTATCCATACGGTTATTACAGCTCAATAAAACAAAGCCACATTAAGGGGGATATCCAGAAGGGGTTGGGGAAGAGAGTAGATAGAAGCAACAAAAGATCTAGATCAGTGGGGGCAGCTGGGTAGCTCAGTGGATTGAGAGCCATGCCTAGAGACAGGAGGTCCTAGGTTCAAATCTGGCCTCAGACACTTCCCATCTGTGTGACCCTGGGCAAGTCACTTGACCCCCATTGCCTACCCTTACCACTCTTCCACCTATAAGTCAATACACAGAAGTTAAGGGTTTAAAATAAAGGGAAAAAAAAGATCTAGATCAGTGATAGCCAACCTTTTAGAGACCAAGTGCCCAAACAGTCACCCTAGTACTGCATGTGAGTGCCCTGCCTTACCCCAGAGAGGGGAGGGAGGAAGCACTCCCATTGGGCTGCTGGGCAGAGGAATGGGTGATATTAGAAAAGTCCTTGGATGCATGTGGAGAGGAGGAGGGGAACAGCTCCCTCCAGCATGAATGCCATAGGTTCACCAACACTGATCTAGACCTTACCATCATACTCTGTTAAAAAAGAGATACCTGGATAGTGCAGTTGTCATTCTACAGCTCCAAAAAAGTGTGTTTTCCTTGTAGGGAAGCCTTCAAATAATTCTGTTAGGTTTACAGAGGGACTCAGTAGAACAGGACAATTGTTGAGGGTTTTATGTCTTTTCTATAAGTATAGGGGTTTCTGCCAGTCCTTTGCATCTTTGGAGGAACAATAGGCTATCCTCTCTAATATACATTTTTTATACTGAGTGTTTGCATGGAAACTAAGGATCCTGTTACAAAGGGGAAAACCAAGACATGAGTTATGTTTAACCTTTATGTTAAGAGATTTCCTAGCATAAATTCTAGGGCAGGGCATAATGAGCCAAAGAAAGTCATTTGCTCTTTTGAGTGAGATTCCTAGAACTGAAATTGATCCAGGTGAGCCCGGATGTTTTAGGTGCCTGTGGGCCTGGGTTCTATCAGCATACTGAATACTATTTACCACCACTCAGTTTCTGCTCTGTAGGGAGCAAACATTGAGATGATTATATCTGATATCTCACTATATGACAAATATCTGAGGCTACTGATTTTTAAAAGCAGTTTTGTAGAAAATGAAAAATTCAGGTGGTTTTCAGGGGTATGAATGTATATAAAAGCTCTTTGAAAACCATGAAGTACTATAGGAACATAATGCAAATTGTTCAAATTATCATTTCCTTTGTCCTTTTCCTACATCTCCTTTCATCTGGAATCAGGCTATTCACACAAGCCAAAGTTTAATTATAAATCAGATACACACAATTTGATTAAGCCCAGAATGCTGGCACAGTACGCAGCAGTGATCGGAATCCAGTAGCAAAATCACTCCTAAGAGGTTCTGATGTGGGTATTTCTCCACCCAAGTCCATGTGGCTTGAAAACATCATATGTACATATTGTTCTAAACTGAATAAGAAAAGTTCATCTGGAGCAGTTAGTTCCTGCTTACTGAATTCTAAGAGACATCAACCAGAATTCCTAGGCCATGAAGTTCTTTCTAGGAAAATGGCAAGTTAATATGGCAAATCCTTCTATAACCACTAAAGTGAACAGAGTTATTATTCAGTAGTGTTCCTTCCCTTATTTTCAGCTTTTCTCAATGTTCATTTACAGAGAAAGCAAATGAAATGTCACTTTGTCATAATGGTCTGTGATTTGTTACAGAGCCCCATTCTTTAATAAAAACCTAAAATTTTAAGGCCAGATTCCAGTCTTAGTTGTACAGTGATGAGCCTCTGAAAAGAGCCTCCATGATGCCTGCAAGCAACAAAGAAAGTTTGTCAATTTTGTTTTGTTTTTTTTAATAAATACATCATTAGTTAAATGCATGGAAGCCTCCCAGACCTTCTCTCCATACATGATTAGAGAAGGTTTACTAAAAAACTGCCTTCCGACATCTAACAGCCTACTTCTAGGTCTAAGATGCCTTCTTAAGCCCTGACTATGAGCCACAATGTTTAGTCTTGAGACAAATTTATAAATGTTGCAGGTTGCCTAAAAGCATCCTATAGGCTCACATCACAGATACTGGCCCTGAGCCAAAAGAGCCTTGAGTCCATCTTAAAATACAAAACATAAGTCCAGGGAGTCAAATCCCAGCACCAGGGACCCTACAAATTGGTAACATTGGTGGTAAGCACCCTAGTCTCCATCCTACTGGCAGGCAACTTGGGCGAAACAACAAAGAGGCATTTGCAAAGGATTAAGTTGCAAAATGTCTTCATCAAACACATCAAAAGTAACTTGCTAGGCAGGAGAAAATTCTTCTTGGATAAATTGTGTATCATACTTTTTAGAATAATGTTCAAAGAGGGAAAAAAATAGATTTTTGTCACATATGGAAACCATACCCCAATGTTAGGTCTGTAACATACTGCAGTCCACAGGAGCCAGTGCTGCCCAAATGGTATTTTCTAAAACTATAAGAGACTCTGGCTAATTCAAGCATTAAAGATATCGCCATTAACACAATTGTATATTTAGGGGCAGAAAGCAGTATTTGAGGTGGTAAATAAAATCCAACAGCCTTCAATGACCAATGTCACAATTATTGGTGTTTGAAACTGTTAGGTACTAAATAGGAGACTTGCCTATATTCCAGGAGATAATGATGCAGTCATATAATCACTGGTCTCAGGTAAAAACGTTGGCTCTGCTACTTGCAAAATAAAATAAAAAGAGAAAATTGCAACTTTTTTTTCTTATCTATAAAATAAGGGAGCTTGTGCATATCATCTTTTGGATTCCCTTTTAGCTCTATACTCAATTTTTTCTAAAACAACTATGAGATTTTTTTACTTATTCAAAAACCACAGGAACATCTAAAGTTTTGCTTCTCCAAGATGCAAATGGAGAAATTAAATAAAAAATATGGGCTTGTTTTTTGTCCTGTCCCATATTTTATGCATTGTAAACACACTGGCCCTATTATGGACACCAGAAGAAACATACACAAAGGAATTTTTTCAGGGGAGTGAGACAAAATATTTTAATTCAGGACTATTCAATTCAGGACTCAAAAATTGAAATGTGCATGGTCATAATATATTTGAGAAGCAAAAAAAGAGATAATGTGAGATGACTTTCAATGAATCCTTCTGGGCAAGACTAGCGTGGAATGCACAAAATCCCCAAACTACTACTTTAATTCTAGACAAGGGTTAAGAGATTCAAGATGGTTTTATGTTTAGAAGTCAAGAGGAGGCTAAAAAGCCTCAAAGTGGTCCTAGGCCCATAAATTTTAAAAAATGCCTTTCAAGAAAGGACACTAATTAAATTAACATGTTCAAAGCTTTGGTAGAGTGTAGTTGTAGATGTATGCATACATACCCGAATATTCAAGAACACAGAGGCATACAGATTTTGTAAGGATATAATATCCTATAACTAAAGTGTCTCTGAATATGCTGACTTTATCAATATGGATAGATGATTTTGACATAAAGGGTGATATCATAAGCAAATTGTGGGAATATGGAATAGTTTACTCGTCAGATCTATGGATGAGAGAAGAATTTATGATCAAAGGAGATAGAGAGCATTACTGGAAGTAAAATAGACAATTTTTATTATATCAAATTCAAAGGAGGTTGTACAAACAAAATCAACAGTACTAAAATTAGAAGGAAATCAAAAAGCTGAGAAAACTTTTATGGCATGTATTTCTAATAAAGGTCTCATTTTACAAATATATAAAGCACTAAGTCTAATTTATAAAAAATAGAAATCATTTTCCAATTGATAAATGGTCAAAGGATATGAAGAGTCAGTTTTCAGATGAAAAAATCAAAGCCATTTATAGTCTTATAAAAATGCTATTGTATTTCTCAGAAATACAAATTAGAACTCTCAGGGAACACCTCAGACCTATTAGTTTGGCCAACAGGATAGAAAAGGAAAAGGAGAAATGTTGGAGGAAGTGAGAAAATTGGGATATCAATGTATTCTTGGTGGAATTGTGATTTGTTCAAACTATTTTAGAAAGTCACTTGAAATTATTCCCTAAGGGCTCTAATCCTGTACTCTGTACTACTAGCTCCATATCCCAAAGAGTTAAAAAAAGGAGGAAAATAATAAATTTGTACAAAAATGTTTAGGGGAGCCCTTATTTTGGTAGCAAAGAATTGGAAAGTGAGAGGTTCTCCATCAATTGGAGATTGGATCAACAAGTTCTGGTATATGATTGTAATGGAATATTATTGCGCTATGGGAAATGATGAACAGGATGATTTCAGAAAAACCTGGAAAAACTTACATGAGTTGATATAAAGTGAAGTCAGCAGAACCAGAAGAATACTATACATAACAAAGCAATATTTTTTTGATAAATCACTATAAATGACCCAGTTATTCTCAGCAATACAATGGTCCAAGACAATCACAGAGAACTTGTGATGAAAAACATCTTTTGCCTTCATAGAAAGAACTAATAGAATCTGGTTGCAGGCCAAAACATACTTTTCACTTTCTTTCTTCTTTTTTCCCTTTTTTTGAGATCTCTTCCTAATACGGAAACTTGTTTTACAAGGCTGCATATATATAAAATATAACAGATTTCTTGCCATCTCAAGTAGGGAGGGACAGAAGAAGGAGAAGGACAGGTGGGTGAGAAGCAGAGAAAAAATTTGGAACTTAACATTTCAAAAATGAATATTAAAATTATTTTTACATTATTTGGGGAAAAATTAAATATCATTTTTTAAAAATTTTGATGACCCAAGAGTCAATAATATAATTACCTAAAGGAAACATAAATGATTTTTAGATTTTCCTTTCCCTTCCCTTAACATTTCATATCATACTTTTCTGGTTTAGTGCTATTAAACTTAGAGATCAGGGTGGGGCGGGTATGTATCTCCCCATACCATCCATGTCTTTTGATGTGCTAGCATTCCAAAATGAATGTTGCCCATGTTACAACCTCTCAGGTGCTCATAAGTATTAGCAATTTCCCCTTTCCTTTGCTATTTTTCTTCTCCTGGCTATCCATGTTATATTACTTCAATCTCTCTTCATACAGTAAGTATTTCCCTCTAATCCATTTATCATCTTAGTCATCCTTTCTTGGAGTCTTGCCTTTTTAGTTTATTTTTTAACATGATGGGGAGCTCACAGGATCACACACAGAGTCCTTAACACTTGTTTTTTACACAGGATAAACTTACCTAACAACATCCTCCTATAGTTAAAAAAATAAAGAACATAGATTCAAATGCCAGCTCTGCTATTTATTATCTAAGTGACTACGGGCAAATCATTTAACCTCTCTGGGTCTCAGTTTCTGCATCTATAAAATAAGGGTATAGGAATAGATAAAATTTCAGCTAGCTTCCAAACCTAAAACCCATATTATCTTAACAAAAATCTGAGACTCTGTTTACCCTTATTTCTTTTTCTAGTCAATACTATTAGATTATGAATTGAAAAACAGTTGTTCATCTTTTAAGATAAAGAAGTTTCTTCACTGGTATAGTCTGCCCCAAAGAAATCAGAACTTTAGACATTTTTAAGTGTAGATTTTCTTGGGCAAGTCTGATGCTTAACTTACCTCATAGCTGGTCACAGCTATATTTTGAAATCCAACAAGCACTCAAAAAGAAAGAACAAAGATGACTATTTGAGAATTGATGGAGAGGCTAATTAAGGAAAGCTTCTAATTGCCCTTTAAGAGTTCAAGTCTTCTGGAATTGATACAAGGAGGATGGAGAATTCTTATGTACTGAAAAAAACTGGCAGAATGTGATTCCTAAACCCTAGACAAGATTTCTCAACTAACACTGAGCCCCCAAAGGATGTGTTCAAAAGATGAGAAAAAGATTCTAATTCCAAAATAAAGATTCCAAATAGGAAACAACCATATGAAAAAAATTTCCAAGCTTAAATTACTTGAATTTAACTCACAAGCAACAATGTAGCAAAGATGACTTTTTACAAATGAAAACAGTTGTTTTTAGAGGAATTTGGGAAAGGGATCATTATTGAGCAATTATAAAAAAGGTGGGGGGTTTGGCCACCAATAGTTTGAATGGCTCCATCCATAAAAAAGATTATGTCAGACAACCCTCGGTTAAAGTTATTAGATACTTGACCAGGGTAATGTTATTGCTATTTTGACCTAGATTTTAGCAGAGTATTTCATAAAGTTAATGAAAGAATTACTGTGGGAAAATATAGTGATATAGACTCGAAAATATACAACTAGCTGAATTCAGAACTGGCTGAATGGCTACATTAAAGGAATAGGCAAAAAGAGTTTGCTATCAACTTGGAAGGCTTCAAAGAGAATACTTTAGTGAACTATGCTTGGTACTATGCTGTTTTAACATTTTACTAATAATTGGGGAAAACAATAAGTGGAATGCTTAACAATTGTGTATGTGACATGAATCTGAGTGTGATGACTATGAAAAAGTGACATAGACTTAAGACTGAAAGAACTCAAAAGACTAGAGAGCATCGGGCTAAAATAAATTAGATAAAATATAACAGGGATAGATGCAGAATATTAACTTGTGATGAAAAATAAATTCATCAGGAGAAAATGGAGAAACTGTCTAAACAACATCAGAATAATAGTTGAGATTTTAGCAGGATATAAAAGACGCTAACAAAAAAAAATTATGATATGCTTCCAAGAAATCTAATTCATTTTTTAGGCTACATGAAGGAAGGCCTTATATCTATAACTAAGGAGATGATGGTCCTACTGAAAATCTGCCCATGTCAACAATATCTGGAATATTATCTGTAATTCTGGAACATATGTATGAAATACATTGATGACCTGAAGAATTTCCAAAAGAAGGCAACCAGAATGTTGCATGCCTCAAGGAAAGGGGAAGAAACTAAGTTAGCCTAGAGAAGACTTAAGGGGAATAAGGTTTCTATCTCCAAATATCTTAAGGATTATCATGTGAAAGAGAGATTTGACCCATTTTTTCTAGTCTCATGGGGCAGAACTAGAAGCAATGGACAGATGTTGTGAAGAAGCAAATGTAAGTTGAATTAAAAGAAAAATTTCATAAAAAAGAGCGCTGATAGGAGGTGGTTAGGGTACACTAAGTGGCAAAAGGTCCCCTTACATTATATGGAAGCTAATTCAATAAAATATTGGTATGATGTAATGAGGATTTTGTTCATTTATGGGTTAAACCAGATACCCTGAAAGTCCCTAGCAACACTTGATGCTCCATGATTCTGGGAATATATGACAAAGTTTGCTGATTTTTTTTCCTTTCTGTTCATTTGTTGTTAAATGAGACTCTAAGATAATTTGGATGAGCCTTGTAGTAGATGCAAGGAACATGATGGGAAACGTAAGTAATGGAGTTCCCCAAACACAAATATCAAGTGATCCTAGAGAAACTCCCTACTTCAGAAGGAGCAAGTAAAGTGAGTCAAAAATTGAAGTTAATCTGTGGGTTTATAGTTTGCTAGCAGAGTGGGGCTATGTCTTACTCAGAAAATATGTATATGTGTGTATATATGTAAAAGTTTGCATGTATACATATGTGTGTACATATGTGTTATATATATATATGTACATATAAATATATAATGTGTGTGTGTATATATATAAGTGCACATGCATATCTGTGAGAAAGAAGCAATATAGCATCTATATTTCAGCAGAGGCATGTAATAACAGAAGCATCTCAGAAGAATTGCAAAAAATGAGCATTCACAAGAGAAGGTGCTCCTTAGATGATGTTTGGAGCCCCATGGAGCAGCAGTAAACAACTGCCTCTCCTTCAGAGGCAGAAAGGTGTTCCTGATGACAATGTGTTCCTTCTCCCAATGATGGAATAGGCTTTTGTGCTAAGATGTACTTGTACTTATTCTGAATAAGAGGAGGCTTTTTCCTTTTTCCTAACAGTTTACTGCTTTAATTAAAGATCCTGCCCTTTAGCATCATGTATTTAATCGGGCTCAGTCAAGGAGATTCACTGAAAATGAAAGAACTTTAAATGTGGATGAAATACTCAATTGCTCTCTGAGTATGTTGAATCTGTAGGCAGCTAACAGCTCCCAGTTGCAACATGAGGGGAACTGCTAAGTTGAGGAGGAAAGGGGGAAATAGTGGGAGAGGGAGAGGCAAGGCAACAAAGCAACAGAACTGGTTCAGTAGTTGAGATGGATGCACTTATGAAATAGATAACTAGAAACATAAGGGTTATAAGATAAAAGCTGATCTTAAATAAGTTATTTCACATTCAGAGTCCCATATTCCTGACATGTAGAAGAAGGGGGAGTGAAAAAATGTAAACATTTATAGAGAGAGTACTATGTGATAGACTAAGCACTTTACAAATATTATCTCATTTGAAAATGGGAGATGATTTCTAAGGTTCCCTTCAATTTGAACATCTTATGACCTAAGCATCAAATATGAGTACTATAGGCAGTAAGAGGTCATGTGACCTACAGCTAAAAATATTCTATGATTAGAAATCATCCAGTCCAGCCACTTTACTTAATGAGGATGAAACTGAAGATGAAAGAGGAAAATGATCATAAATTTATAAATGCATTCCATAGATAAATAGGGATTTGAACCTAAATCCTCTGACCATAACTTAGACCAGGTGTCATAATATAGAGTGCTGGAATTTGAATCTGTAAAATTTGGCTTAAAATTCAGCCTCCTACACTAAGCTTTTGCTGTTCTATCAATCAAACTTTAATGTTCGCACAGTATTTCTTCATTTGTAAAATTAAGATAAAAATTTCAGTAGTATTAACAGGGTTGTAGTGAGGCTAAAATGAGAGAATGCATATAAATCATTCTATAAACCCTAAAATAGTTTGTATATACAGACTTACCTCATTCTCATTTCAACCTATGGGGTTCAGCTAGAAATCATCTATGGACAAGAGTCTATCTTTTGTTTTATGATTTATAGATTGCTGCATAGGGAAAGAATTTAAGTTAATTTTAGGTGAATAAAAGTATTTATTAGGATTTAAGCACATCCTCTGTCAACTCAAAGAAAGCATTCTATATTCAATTCTAGCAACAGACAAGGTAACAGGGATAGCATATCTCTCATATCTCCTTTAAATTTTGAACTCATCTTTTAGACTTTTACTTCAAATCTTTCATTCTATTTAGCTTGGAGATGATGAGTTTTAGGCATGGAAGTATCAAATAAACAAATTTTCTTGAATTTATATATATATATATATGAAAGTTATGTTGGGGAAATAGTAGACAACAGTTTAGCCTGAGATAAAAGTAGAGTTCTAATACAGTTTATCGGTTAAGTTCTCAAGACTATTTCCAAGACTCTATGGAACAAATATGTTCTAAAAGCATTCATGTTTTCAATGCACTCTTTGCATCCAATTTTGCCTTTAGGATGCCAGTGAGTTTCTAATATATTTAACCAAACCTTATCCTTAAAATCTATAATCTCTAGATCAGGGATCGGCAACCTTTTTGGCCATGAGATCCATAAACGCCCCCTTTTTTAAAATGTAATTTCGTGAGAGCCGTACAGTGCCCACAGTGCACGCTTCTGTAACAGCGCCTGAAAAAAATTGACTTTATGGCTCCTGCAGAAAGAGCCAGATATGGCCCTCAAAAGAGCCAGATATGGCTTGAGAGCCATACGTTGCTGACCCCTGCTCTAGAGAGTAGAGACAACCATGGAAAAGAGTAAGTTTTTCAAGTCTAGTTCTAGCTGTAAAGCCATAGCTGGTAGTTATTAGATAGGTGCTAGATTTTTTAAGCCCACAGTGATGTTTTAGTCAATTTATTCCATTTCATTGCATGACATATAATTCATTGATCCTTAAAACTGAGCTTCTTAAGGATAACCTCACTGTAATTTCTAGGGGTAGTAAATGACCTGGCACTGAATTGTCATAATAAATACGTTTCCAGAAACAAATCCTAATGATTCAGGTTTGCTTTATGCTTCTTCATCAACATATAATTGGCTGAATTCACATTGACATCATTGAGGGAATTTGGATTCCCTTTTTGTTTCTTAACTATTTCAAATGCTCCATTATGAAGCCAGCCACCTTCAACTACACTGGACAAATCTAATAGCATGTACTTGTTCTTGGCCTTTTTCTACTGTGTGGTAAAATGATGCCAGCCTATTGCAAAAGCATTTCCATAGGTTTTTGACAATTTTTCAAGTGTGCTAAAATGTCTTCCAATTTTATTGTTCTTTCATGGCAAAAGAATATTGATCATTCTATTGTTGTTTTAAAGTGATGAACCCTGTATTTTGTTAACATGTATAGCTTTTTGTTAGGATACTTCTAAAATTTGTTATGGTTCACTGTATAGTTCCAAAAGCATGCATTAAGACTGCTGTTGCAAGGTTTTAAATGCATTTTAACACATTTCTTGTTCTAAATGCATTCATGTTTTCAATGTATTCTTTGCATCCAATTTTGCCTTTAGGATGCCAGTGAATTTCTAATACATTCAACCAAACCTTATCCTTAAAATCTATAATCTAGATACAATTTGCCTAAAGGGTACAAAAACATTTGTACCCTGCTCCATTGGTTCAATTTGATATCTTGATTCAAGTTCAAAGTCTCTAATTTCTACATTTCCTCAGCATATGTTAAGGATTTTATACTTATTGAGTCTAAATGGCATTTCAATATTGTTGGAGATGGGTTTCAGGAGATGAAAAAGATATTCGATGTGATTAAAATGGAGATATGTAATTTGGTATCATTCATGTATCAAGTGATTAATAAGGAGTTTTGGTTAGGTTCTCTTTTTTAATTTTAAAACCAGACTTAATTCTATTTAGGAAGGATGATAATGGATTTTGTTCAAGGTCTAACTATAATTAGTTTAAATTATCTAATTGGAAAACATCACATTTTATATAAGGTATTTTTCTTGACAGAGCTATAGTGTAAGCAAGTTTTAAATAGAGGACAGCTTTCCATGTGAGCATCAAATATTCTAACACCTTTACTATGGATGAATCTATTATATAGGAATGTGGGAATAAGACATGAGTGCAGAACTGAATCAAAAACTTTGTGATGATCAAAAAAGGTGGTAAAAAATGTAAATCAAAACAACTGTAGGATATCATCTTCTACCTATCAGATTGGTTAAAATGATAAAGAACAAAATGAAAAATAGGGACACTAATACACTATTGGTGAAACTTTGAACTGATACAAACATTCAGGAGAGCAATACATTATTATACTCAAAGAGTTATAAAACTGTGTATACTTTTTGACTAGCAATACCAGTTTTAGGTTTATTTCCTAAGGTGATTGATAAAAAGGAAAATAAATGTTCTATATGTTCTAAAATATTTTTAACAGCTCTTCTTGTGGTAGCAAAGAACTGGACAAAACTATTCTATTTTTATATTAATGATGATGCAACTATTTTTTGGTTAATCCACCTGTAGTTTTCTTTGTGTTGTACATGCAACTATGAAGAGGGCAGAAAATTTTCCATATCCCCTTTCTTAAATGAATCTCTCCCTTTAATTTCTTTTGGTCTCAAGCCTCTAAAGGCTTGCATAGCTGTTGGATTGATTTTGAATTATTCTTTGTACTACTTTGACCTTCTGTCTCATTTAACTTTTAGATTTCTATTTTCAACTAATTAAGGGAATCTAGAATTTCAAATGTGCTTTTGTTGTCTAGATTCCATTCTGCAAGTTTCATTTTCATTGCCTTTAACTAGGCAAGGTGGTGTTGAAATTTTCTCCTGTGGTACCAACTAGACTGACCAGTGCATCTCAGCAAATTGTCAATAGTGCCTTCAAGAAGTTTTTTCAAGTTGATGTTTGATTCTAAATATATGGGGTTCTTTGATGGATCCAGGTTCCTTTCTATGGTTCTAACTGTAAGAAAGCTATCTCATAAACTGCTATATGCAGTGCCTGACATGATTTCATCTTTTTGTCAAAGTTTGGGAGAAACTTCAATCATTAGTGATTTAATGACCGATGATGGCTTTTAAAAAATTACTCTAGTTTGCTGTAAAGTAGGGCCACCTTATCAATGTTTTCAGCTTCCACGTTTTTCGTTATTGAAGTATCAACTCCTATGATTTAATTTACCCTGACCAGGGAGCAACAGAGGTCTGACCTTCTTCTCTTCTGCTTTCACTTTTTGTCACTGTTACTTTCTTTGGGAAAGGAGTGGTTTGGGGAGGTTTTAAAGAGTCATGCTAAAGGACAGAAGCAGAGAGAAAGAACAAATAAAGATCTCAGCCATCCATGGTAAGTCCCGGACAGAATCTGCAGCAATTGGTCTGAGAGTTGGGTTCATGTTGCCATTGATACAAGGAGTTTCTCATAATTGAAGTTTATGTCTGTCCATCTCCTTTTAAAATCATCTGAAATATCAGTACTGTTTCTTCAATCATTTCACATGTAGGCATAATTTTTAGACTTTGTACTGCAAATTGTTTTCAGTTACATTTAGTCTTTGAACTTTTACCTCTTCTGATTGTGGTAGCTCCTCTATTTCACAGCTGACTTCATTGAATCTAGTTTTAAGTGTTGGAGTTTTTAAAATTTTCCTATACTTATTAGAAATGTGTTGTGTGAGTTGAAACTAATGGTTCAATTGAGAAAAATAGTATGAAAAATCTTTAAAGCTCAATGAATTGTTGGGGAATGTCAGACAAATTATTATCACACATCATTTCAGTCTTCTTAAAATATATATTTCAGATAGAAATGATCTGAGGAATACTAGCTATCTTGCTATTATTCTTTTATGTTAAATGTTATGCGGACTAGTGTGGTAAGGATAAAATGATCATCTTTAAATGATCTGTAAACTCATGTTGACTATACTTATTGAAAGCATCCTAGTAGAAATTTAGCCATGGAGAAAACAAAGAAAATATACATCCCATCCTGTTCCCACATGCATTTCATCTCCATTGCTTTGTTTCCATGTTTTTAAAACCTTTTTATGTAGCTTGGAGATTAAGAGAATCTGGTACAGCAATATCTACGCTACCATTAAGTTTTTAAGGGATCGATACCTTCCTTAGAAATCGTTGACAACAGTTTGTATATGGCAAAGGTCCAATTATAGCATAATTTACTGGTTCAATCTCCAAAATATTTGCAGGTCTGTATTTGTAGTGTGGGAATTTGTCTTCTGTCAGTCCATGAAAAAAGTAAGTTTCTGATATATGGTCCTATCCAAGTAATGTCTTCCTAGATATTTGGCTGATGATAAATTTTTGCATATTATATTTATCTGTTGCACAGTTTCTAATGATTCCTTGCTATTAATATTGAACCTTTCCATAATTTATATTGGTAATGACCTGGTTCTTAATAGCCATGATAAACTTTCAGTTTCTATAAACAAATTCACATGACTCAGTCATATCTTTGATGAATCTGTTGACATTCTAATATGAGTTTATTTCTCACAGATGGAGGGCTTTTTGATTCCATTTTTATCATCATAATCATATTCTTTTCATCTTTGTCTAGGGGTTTCAATACAAATAGTGTTGAGGCCATTTATCTTGATATTATCCCATTATATTCAGTGTCCTACGGATATAAAGAGATGATGATGATGACAAAGATGAATATACAGATACCACTCCTTGATTCCCCAGAATTCAGAGGAAAGAAAGATCTTTCTAAGCTGAGGCACCCAGGGAGGCCTTTATGAAGGAGGTGAGATCGACATGATCTTGTTTAGGTGATAATTGGGAACTGTACTTGAGGAGGAGGAGAATATTAACTATGAGTAAGAACCCTGAACTGATTTTGCCTTTTCTGTGGAAAACAATGAGTCACACAGGATGAGTAGACATAGATGGTTTGCAGTGTGTATCATAGATCTTATTACATTTTCTTTCTCCCAAATCTATCCTCTTTTGAACTTCCCTATTTCTTTTGATGGGGAGTAAGGAGGCACAGTGGATAGAGTGCTAGCCTTAGAGTCCGGAAGATTCATTTTCCTGAGTTTAAATCTGGCCTCAGAAACTTACTAGCCATTTGACTGTGGGCAAGTCACTTAACTCTGTTTGCCTCAGTTTCCTCCTCTATAAAATGAGCTGGAAGAAATGCAAATCATTCTGTTGTCTTTACCAAGAATACTCCATATGGGATTGTAGAGACTCAGACAAGACTGAAAAAATGACCGAACACAAAATTTCTTTTGAGATCTCCATCATCCTTCTTTTTCACTCATTAGAATGAAAGCTACTTAAGGTTGGATCATTCCCTATGATTTATATAGTGCCCTGTACACTTTAAGTGCCTAATAAGTACTTCTTAAACTTAACTGAATTAAAAAATCTAAGAATCTCAAATACATTTGCTGTCTTAAAAAAAACAAACAACAACAACAAAAAAACAGTTTTGCCCAAGAAAGCTCTTGATGTCTATACAGTCTAGGAGCCTTGGTATGGTGACCCACCCACACTACCTGGTCACATCTCTTCTTGGCATGAAGTCCCTTAATATACCTCCCATACCTGCATGAGTATAAAAGACTAAGTAATGGCCTCAATTTTGTTTAACAAAGTTTAAAAACAAAAACACCTTTTTTTTTTTCCAAAACATGTTTTATTGATTTTTGGTTCAGAAAACAGTCACTATATTTCTTTCATAGGCATTGTTGAAAGGACTATCTCTTAAAGAACACCTGGGCTCAAGGAAAAAACAAATGCTTAGTGGGAAAATGAAACTGGCAATTCCTAAGGGGCCTTGCATACCCAAGCCACAGATTGATTGCACTGGTGGAATAAGAAGGAAGAATTATGAGATAAAGAAAATAAAGTTCTCAGCTGAGGTTTGTGACCATAAAGAGGGAGAAATCACCTGGGGCAGCATAAAACTCACTATAATTATAATAACAAGGGCTTGAGACAAGCTAAGCTGAAAATTGCACCCAAGAGGAGCAACTGCTGGGGGTGGGGTTTGGGTGGAGGTGAGATTGAGTGTTGGTTTACCAACAAAAGCAGTTTTTCATGGGGAAATGCTAAGTCTATGTTTTATTAAAAGTTTCAAACCTCCCCATTTTTGTAACAGGAGGAAAAATTTGGCTGTACTACAGTCAAGTCTTTTGGAAGAATTTGTTTCCCAAGCTATTATATTGAGGGAAAAGTATTTCTACTAATTCAGAAGGTGGCTGAATTTTGCTCAATTGCCATTTCTGTCCCAATTAAGATATTTAATGCTTTAATAATATTCCTTGCTTAGATTTCTTATCATGGCATCCACCTAATTATCTAGACCTCAGTTAACTTTAGCAGTACCCAGTTTCCTAGCTGGGTGGGACAAGTGAGCCATATAAGCAAATTTTAAACAATAATCAGGATTTTAACCTGAGTATAATTTTCTGAAGAAGTAACAACCATCTACTTCAAGAATGCACAGCTATACATTTTTAGAATAGGGTTCTTTGATTTCTAGAGTTCTTTTCCTCTCTGAAATGATTTCCATTATCTTGTTTACTATAAATGTTACTATGGATGTAGTATGGTTTTTTGTTTCCTTTGTTTGTTTTGGGTTTTTTTTTCCACAAAGAGTAAGATCACAAGAAGTTGGAAAAGCAAGGGAAATCATAAGGAAAATATTGGGAAAAGACACTTTGGATTGATCCAAAATTCCTAATAAAATGTTGTATCGTGAGCTCATGAAGCTTGCTCTTGAATAAGAAATGAGAAATGTAGCAGAATCTGGCTTGGAAGAGCTTCTTCTAGCTAGAATCTAAATGGAAAGTTTAGGGTTTGGTAGGGAGGTACACAATAGGAAGTGAGAAAAGTAATCATTGTTACAATTTAGAGAGATTTTTAGGTTGCAGAGTAACATTGATATGAGGGAGTAAAACTGATTTTTCCACAAAGATTCTTTGTGATAATGAGAAGAACTTACATTGTTTTGACAAAGAAATTTGCCCAGATTGTTTCATTATTACCATATTATTTTACAGCTGATTCTCTCAACAATATCCTTAGGTACAAGTAGAATTAACTCCATTTGATATAGTAGGCACTGAACAAATGAATGAAAGATGAGGAAACTAAGGCTTGGAGAAATTAATTAGATGGCCCAATACCACACATCTAGTACACCAATAGCAGAGCTACATATAACTGGTTTTGAAGCCCTGTGTAATTATTTTAATTTCATTACCATATTTAGGTTATTCAGATGTATCTAAAAATGAGCTGTTATAAAAGGCTACTATTGTATATTAGTTATATTACAAAAAATATCATTCCACATGATAGATCTTTTTTCATTTTTTTAAATTTTCATTTTGAATATTTTCCCATAGTTACACCACATGATAGATCTTAAAGACTCAAAAAGAAGAAAGTTTTGAACTTGTAAACATGAAGGTCTGAGTTCAAATTCTGTCTCTAACACTTAATAGTTATGGGACCCTTAACTAGCCACTTAACTGTTATCAGTCTCAGTTTTCTTATTTTTGAAAGGGGAATAATGACAGCACCTAGATCAGTGGTTCCCAAACTTTTTTGGCCTACTGCCCCCTTTCCAGAAAAAAAATATTACTTAGTGCCCCTGGAAATTAATTTTTTTATTTTAATAGCAATTAACAGGAAAGATAAATGCATCTGTGGCCATCACCGCTTCCCTGGATCACTGCACCACCCACCAGGGGGCGGTGGTGCCCACTTTGGGAATCACTGATCTAGATCCTTGAAAAGATCAAATGAGATAGCTTATGTAAAATGACTTGAAAATGTTAAAACATCATATCTTAATGTATTATTATTATAAAAAGTAATAAGAAAAGAAGGTTTGCTTGTCATTAATAAAGGAAGTTCATTTATTAATGTGCTATTAGGATTAGGTGAAAATCTATTTTTAAAAAATATTAAGATTGCTCTATGCCTCAGTATCTGCATCTGTAAAAATCAGAGTTAGACTCAGTGACCAATTTCATTTAGAACCTTTCCAGTTCTAAATTTATGACATTATAATCTTATTATTTTAATCCTTCAAGAGTATAGAAAAGGAATAAGGGTAATTAATATGATGATTAAACAAAAATGATACATGGTATTAGCAATTTTCATTGTTGCCTGAGAGGACTACTTGTTTAAAAAAGTGTAGAATTTAAGATCCTATCTGGAGAAATCATTGAATTACCCTAATTGGTTAGAAAACCCATTTTTTAAAAAAGAAGATTGGCCCACAACGGTGCTGGGGATGGCTAGACACTAGATGGAACCAAAAGGGAAAAGAGGAAGGAAGACCTTCTAATTGCTGGCACGGTGAGGCCAAGATAGATACTTCACAACCTTCCAGTTTGCCCATGACTGCCTCAGTCATAGTTGGTATATGTACTAATGGTAATTAAACAAGGAGAAGGAAAAAGTCCTTATCATAGATAAATGGATGAAGAGAGTGAGAATGCTTTAAATGTGTTTGCTGGAGGAACGTAATAGCATATAGAACATTTCCAGAGGAAACCAATGGAATTGAGTTGGCCTTATGGTATACATTGAATCTTTTATTTGGGAGACTGTACCAAGTGTGAAAAAATTGACACTAAATGCTTATATCATAAAAGGTCAAACTTGTTCTCCAAATACCACCCCACTCCAAGGCTGTGACTATAGGAGGATATGGTACAGACAGCTAAAAGACATAAGGGAAATTAAGTAACCCTGTCAAAGACTAAAGTACAAAAAATTCAAGTCAAATATACATATACATTTCCTGAGAAATGGGATAGTGTAGGTGTTAGCAACCCAAGCTGTGTGAGACCATGACTATGACTAACTTGATTATGATTCAACCTAAAGGCAAAAGTAATCCAATGCATCTCAGTGGTTCTTCTGACAAGAATACTCAAGGATCATTCCCATATTTGTCATCAAATATGTGCTTTGAATGTGGCCCATTCTTGGACCTTTTACCCTGGAAGGAGGCCATTAAAAAGTTATATAAGTAGTCAAAAGTGTAAGACAGGGTAGGTAAACACTCCAAAAAAGATTTTTAAAAAACAATCTTCAGTAGTGGGAAGTATAGCAGTCATGGACCATCCTCTGCAAATTTCTAACCAACTGTCCCTGACGCACAGATAATTCCAAGAACCCTGGGAAAAGTAGTCCTGGGGGCACACACACCCTTCTTCCAGTATAACCCTCAAGTTCACCTGGTCAAATAGTTCAATGCTAAAAACCAATATTGTTTTATTAATGGAAATGACATTAAAGAAGATGCATTACCATCTGCTTTGTTTGCTCACAACCTAAGAGCCGGGGGGCTTTACATCTGACTTTCAGTTGAAACTACCTGTATATCTTGTCTACTCCAATAAAAGTGTGAGCTACTTGACAGCTAGTAAATCATTTCCTTTTCTATTTGGATTCTTCTTAACGGAGTCATTTGCATAAAGTGCTTAATAAATGCTTTTTTTTCATTCATTCATTTAATTATTCTAGAGAGAATTTACAGAAGTCTCTGTGATTGATATCATTTTAATTCATAGTTCCAAAAAGGCTAGCTATTTTGCGATTTTCAAACTGAACAATTAATATGCATTTCTCTGAATTTTACCACCAAAGGTCATGAATTGACACTAATTTTATGCGAAGGTCTTCCAACTTTGGCAGCAATGACCACAGGGTAAAGTTCTATAAGACATTTTTCCTTCTTGCTTGGAAAGTAGAGGTTGAAGGGGAAGAATCCATTTGTCATGCCAACTCCTCAACTTCTCCTTTTTCAGCCTTTTTTTCCCTCTTCTTGATTTGTTTCTTTCCTCACAGCCTACCAACATCTTAGTTACAATTATTTACCAATTTGTATAGTATACCTGCTTTTGCCTATTCAGTGTGGGATTTATATTCACATTCTTCTAAGAAGGCCAACTGTTAAATTCTAACAACTCAACTAATCAAATGGATAAATATCTTAAATCACTTACCATGGAGCTTGGTACACAGTAGGCACTTGATAAATGCTGGCCCTTCCCCTTACTTTCACATTAACTACACACCTCCATTTCTAACCCTTTCTTCAAAGCAAGTCTCTAGCTAATAGCACTTGAGCAGAAAACAGGTAAAAAGTTCTGGTCTAAAAAGCACTGAGGATGAAGCAAAAGCACCTGAGTTTGAATTTGAAATCTAGCTCTTCAACTTAATAGCTTTGTGACCTCTGGCAAGTCATCTCACCTCCTGGCACCTCAGTTTCATTATTTATAAAATTAAAAGATTAGATGATCTAGAAGGTCCTTTCCAGTCCTATTTCCTCTGTTACTATAAATGTAAGCAATTCAATGTTTATCAAGGGAAGAGTCAAAAGAAGACCAAAAATCTCATCTGGTAAAAATTGTTTTCTTCTATCATGATACACACTAAACTATACATTCTTTCAAAGACTATTTTAGGTCAGGTGGAAAAATAGTCACTTTCCATCCCGTATCAGAGACATCCACTTAATCCTCACTTCTCCAGACTCAACTTGAAGAAGCCAATTTGAGGGAGGAAGAACAACTGGTTAATTTTCACTGAGCTTGTTTTTCCTTTGCATGCCTTCAATTTTCTAAATGAGATAATGATTAAAAAAGAAGAAGAATGAATTCCCTTTCTCTAGCAGTCAGGTCCCCTTGCCTTTAAAACAAATCGAGTTCTGTTTTCTGGAAAAGAAACTTCTGTTTCTGAAAACCAATCATTTGGTGACTTGCTGTTAATATGGCAAGGCAAGTTTATATTTGTATATAATTATATATGTAATTTTTTCTGGAGAAGGAAGGTTGTGTTTGTTCCTTTCTTAAAGGAGGCTACCTAGAAGTCTGATAGATGTATTAAATCTCAAAATTCAAGGAATGTTAGGCAGATTCATTTCCTTTGAAGTAAGATGAGTCTTTGGGGAAGTTAGATACAGGTAGTGAGCTGAACAGGCACAGCATGGTTGTGGCAAGGTACAGCACTAAGGGAATTGCTCCCGCAATTGGAAAAAAATTTGTTTTAATTAGGTTGGTTGGTTGGTGGTTCCCAAAGCAACGTGCTGTGAGTGGAAAAGGAAAAAAAACCTTGCTGTAAACAGCTGGTTGTGCTCTGAGCTTTGTGATTCACAACACAGAAAGAAAAATTTTTACTGTAGGAAGCATGGGCAGCCAGGTCAGTGTAATCTTCATATAAAGTTAAATTGACAAATTCAGATAGGGGTGGTCAGATGGGAGGAGGCAGGGCCACCCTGGCTGTTCCCTTTGGGAACATTATGCAAAAAATCAGGTGAGGTGGGCATTTCCTCCAACAAGGTGATAATGTTACATAGAACCTAATATCACTAAGAATAAAACTGACCGAATATTCTAAAATTTTCCGTGAGTAAAAACATTCTCTGTCATTTCTGTCTTGGATTATGTAGGGAAAGGTTGAACTCAATTTTATTGAGAAATCAATTGTAATTTGGCACTCTGCATGATACCTGGCAGAGGACGCTGATAACAGTCTCTACTGAAATCTGCAAGCTAATTTACTTCTGCTGACTATACACTCACAAACACCAAGGAGAAAGCTGGTATTAAAGGCAGCATTTCCCCTTTGGGACCCACATAAACCAACGCAACAAACATTGATTAAGTGCCAACTGTATATAGAGCACTGAGCTAGGTGCTAGAAGAAATACAAAGTTTAGATAAGACTTGGTCGCTCCCCTCAAAGGATTTATAATCAAACAGGGAAACACAACAAATATATCAATACCTCTAAGACAAATATCCAATTAAATACATATGGGAGCCAAAAATAATTGTTATGTGAATTCTGAGGAAGATAGAGACATTACTTACTAGGAGGATTAGAAAAAGATTTGCTAGAGGAGGTGGCATTTGAATAGGCTCATTAAAAGATGGGGAAGAATTTAACAGGTATAAAGGCAAGAAGAGGGAATTCTGGGTGTAGAGAACAGAATAAACAAAGGATCATAGAGGGGAGGTAGCAAGTAGTCCAATTTGATTGAAGAATAGATAGTGTTACACTGAGAGGAGGGAAAACAGTATGAATTAGGAGTGGAAAGGTAACATAGTGTTACATTATAGAGATCTTGAATTCCATGGCAGTCAGTCTGAATGGTACCTTAAGGCAGAAAGGAGCCATTGACAAGAAATAAGAGAAAAAGATTTAACACCAGCTCTAAACACAAAGAAAAAAAGTTAATCACTTGTAGATTTTGTTTCCAATTGCTTAAATAAAAATTACACACAGTCTGCAAAAGGTAAAATGGCATTGCCCTAACAAACCTGAAGCAAAGCAGAACAGCAATGAGAGAATAAAGATTGAGGATAGTTATGGACTACAGCGGATGCTAAGAGCCACAAAAGCATAGATTAAGGCTATCCAGACAGAAATGTAAGTCAACAAACCCTAAGGATTGTTCTTTTTTCCTATGCTTTTGCACAGCTCACTCATGAAACTAATCACAAATGATCACTCCTCCACAATCTTCCGGAAACACTACCGCCACTTTACTTGAAGAAAACGTATCAATCCTGAAGATGTTTGGGCAGCAATTTGCACAAACTGTATCCTAAATTACATGTCTAAAAGCACAGAATGTTCTATTTAATGGGATGCTTTCCTGACCTTTAAATGCAGAGGAGCAGCTGAACTCACCAGATTCTTGGAATCTGGGAATTTTCTCAGAATTTATCCAGAGTATCAATACAAATCCCACAATAAATATCATTTATTTTGATGTAAAATGGGATACTGAAAGCTGAATGCATACTCTAGTGCTGCTGCAAACTGTAATGTTCCTTTGGCAATGGCAGAAACAGTGACCTGACGGCAAATGTTACTCTCCGCAAGTAAACAGTTGAGACTTCATACTCAGCAATTCATCTTACTGACAAGTACCTGGAGTTTTTAAGGAGATGGTACATCAAAGAAAGAGAGAGAAAGTGGACTTCTATCTTTGTTTTTCTTAAAAAGAAAAGAAAAAACCCAGCAATTTTGAAACTTTTAAGCTGGCTGCTAAGCCTTCCTTTATACTATTCCTTTGAGCACAGATGTGGCACCTATGCATTTTGGCCACGGTGGTTTCCCTGAAAAGTATAACATCTGCAGAGCTATCCCAAATTTAGAGAAGCAGCACAAATGTCTCAAGTTACCATGGTGCATTTCGAAGGCAGATTCACTACCCCATAAGGACTTGCTCTCTTCCCCATCCTCCACTCTCTCTCCAGCATTCTTCCAAGGCTTTGCAAGGATCCAGTTTCTCTCTTATTCCCAACAGTCAAGGGAATGTAGGGCAACTCAGCCAGAAATTACCATTCGCTCAAAGTCCCTGGAAACTCCAAGCCACCTCTGCCTCTCCCTTGTAGCAATACTATAGATGGAACAAGCTTTCAATTCTGCTTATATAGGTTTGCTTTTCTATGTTCAACTACTACCACAACTTAGCACATCTTCAGAATGACTCTGCTTATGTCACAAAGAACATGTGTCATTTAGCTCACTGCAAAGGGCTCCTCACAAAGCTATTTTTACTGGATTCCTGTGCTAGCATCTTACATTGATGAGCTTGAAATATATATATATATATATAGAGAGAGAGAGAGAGAGAGAGATTGCTCTATGGCATTTGCAACACAATGAGATTTTGAGACTATTTTACTTTTAACAGTATGAGGAATAAAATTTCAGAACATATATTGTAAGAAGGCATGACAAGCCGCTTACAATAATAGTACCTATAATTTTCATTCATTTAATGTTTCTTACATATGCTTGTGATTTCTAGCAACTCTTGTTTATTGTAGTCTCTACATAACAAATTTAGATCTATAGAGAATTGCTGTGTTGCTTTTTAAGGTAATGCAATGGGTTATAAATATGTAGAAATCTATCTATAGATATAGATATACATACATTTTAAATCTAACTTAAAGGGGTTCCTAAAATCTATGCCAGGGTACCCCCTCTCTGGCATGTGTGAACTCTAGGTTAAGAATCTTAATGATCAACTCACTATTCTTTCAAAGTTTTCTATTTTTGTCAGACACCACTCCTGTGTTTCACATTCATGATCTCAGTATTATTCTGGACTACACACTCTTTCCCACCCTCTACACCCAAACAATTGCCAAATCATGCCTCTTTTACCTTTACAACATTGTTTGCACCTAACCCTTTGGCTCTACACACATTAGTACCAGTTTAGTCTAGGCTTTCATGCCCATGGACCAGATTATTATAGTGATCTCTTAATTGCTCTCTCTGACTAAAGTTCTTCATTACTCCAGTTCATTGTGTACACAGCTACCAGAGTAATTTTCCTTAAGCATAAATCTGACCCATGTTACTCCCTTACTCAACCAAATCTGATGGCTTTCAATTACTTAAAGACAAAGGATAAACTTGCTTAACTTTGAAACAACTACAGAAATTGTTCCTAACCAATCTTTCTAGTCTCACTGAATATTCATTCCCCCTCTTCCCTCCCTCTGTATCTGGCTGGCCAAATGGACCTCCTCTCTGGACTTTACACAGCTTCTTCCATTTCCGTGTCAATGCCTTTGCACTATGGATCCCATATGCCTGGAATGCACCTCATTCCTCATTTCTGTATCAGTCTTTTCTTCTTTTAAGATGAAGCACCATCTTCTGTGCAAAGCCTTTCCAAAACTTCTCTTAACTACAACTTCTAATACTAACTCTAACAAAATACTCTTTTGAAAAAAAAAAAACAACTTAAAAAATGTTTGCATTTATTAGTTCTATTTGCATACGTACTTGTTACTCCCACAATTAGAATGTAAGCTCACTCAAGTCACTAAGCATTTCTTAAGTGCTTGCAAGGTACTGTATCAAGCACTTCAAATACAAAGAAAGGTGAATTCGATCTTCTAAGGAAGAGACCAGAAGTAAAAAAAAAAAAACAAAAACCTACATATGAACAAGCCATATACATATGGATGAAATCTCTGAAGGAAAACATTAACATTAAGGGGACAAGGAATAGCTTTTTGCAGTAGGTGGAATTCTAGCTTGGACTTGAAGAAAGCTAGGAGGCAGAGATGAGGAGGAAAAGGATTCAAGGAGTATGGGATTTTTGATGCTGATGTTGAGTCATTTCAGTTGTGTCTGACTCTTCAGATGACTCTCTTTGGGGATTTTCTAGGCAAAGATACTGAAGTGGTTTGCCATTTTCTTCTCTAGCTCATTTTATGCATTTTCAACTAAGGCAAACAGAGTTAAGTGCCCTGCCCTGAGTCATACAAATAGAAAGTGTTTGAGGCCAGATTTGAACTCAGGAATATGAATCTTCTGACTCCAGGTCTGACACTTTATTTGCTGCAGCACTTTTATTCACTGTACTCCTTTGTAAATTATTAGTATTATATAAATGTTGGTGATAATTATTTTTATTAAAATGAGGAATTTTGGATATTTTGCAGGTCTAATATACTGTATCTATACTCTATTCTGTCTATTTATGATGAAGAAACTCAAAAATGCCACCTTGAATTTATATAGCATTTACAAATTCTAAATGTGCTTTTATATCAGATTCTCATGTTTATTCTCATAAGATTGCCATTGTAGAGAGTTATGTTACCTATTTTTATCATATGATTAACAGATAATTCCCTTTCTTAAAAAATCTCAATATTTTCCTTTATAGTTTTTGTGGTATCTTTCGTTTCAAAGACCTTTCAGATATCACTAGCAGTGCCTCAGCAATCACATGAAACAGTTCCTTGAGTAGCAGAGGATGTTGTCCTTCTGAACCAGGTGTCTTGAATTTACTGAGGAAAACTGAGTGCTTTCTTATCTTCTCTTTATTTATCTTGGGTATAAATTCCTTGTTAACCATTTTTGTTGTTATTTCCAGGCAACAGTAGTTTTAATTTGTTGTTTATACTCAGCTAGCTGGCATGATCCTAATTGATAATGCATCTAACCAATGATAGGGAATCCAGGAACAATGGATATGTCCACCTCCAGCCCCATTCTGCTCATTCATTCATTCAATAATTATTAAATAGCTACTACATTCACAGCACTGTGGTAATTTATGAGGGAGACAAAGATTAAATAAGACATACACTCATGTAGCTTCTAATTTAGTAAAGAGCTATGGTGAATTCACAAATAAGTATGACATAAAATAAAAATGCCAAGGCAAGGGAGAGATGCAAACGAAGTGCTGTGTGAAGTCCAAGGGAGGAAAGTCATTAATTGGTGAAATGGGAAAGTCTTCATGAAAGAAAAGAAATTTGGGTTGGAATTTAAAGGACGGACATGAAGTAGAGAAAAGAGAATATTATTACAAATCTTGAAACAACATAAACGTGGTCATAGAAGTAAGAACATGATATGCTTATGGAGTCAGTAGTCTGCTTTGGCTGCAGCATGGGAAGTGAGAAGGGACTAGTATGAGGTAAAATATAAGACTGAAAAGGTGAGGTGACATTGATAATGGAAGGACGTAAAGGTTAGGTTAGGAGAAGCTAGGTGGCTCAGTGGATACAGATCTAGGTCTGGAGTCAGGAGTCCCTGAGTTCAAATCTGATCTCAGACACTTCCTACCTGTGTAATCTGGGCAAGTTACTTAAACTCAATTGTCTAGCCCTTAATGCTTTTCAGCCTCAGAATCAAGATTTAGTACTGTTTCAAAGTCCAAAGGTAAGGGGTTTTTGATAGGCAATGGATTTGTTTTAAAGAATTTTTTAATGTAATGATATGGTCAGATATATAAATAAAAAAGATAAATCTACCCAAAGTCTGGATAATAGATTGGAGAGTGGAGGTGGGAAGATTGGTTACCTACTGTGATAGTCGAGGTGGAATTTTGGGTGGCAGAAATGAAAAGAAAGGAATGTAAGGGAGATACTCCAGATGAAGAGAGATAGTCTAGAGGAAAATTGGCAGGTTACGGAAACTCATCATTTTTGAGAGGTATGGAAGGAAAAAAAAAAAAAAGAGTTAAGATAATACCAAGCTTGCCAACAGAGAAACTTAAGGAAATAAGGAAGTCAAAAGGATGAGTATGTTTGGGGTATAAAGTTACTAAATATCGTTTTGCATACAGAGTATATTTTTACATAAACATACATATATACATTTATATACATATATATACATTTTATATATACACACACATATATGTATGTATATTAGTGGGACATCTATCCAGGTGGAAACATTCAATATCAAAGTCAAGAGGCCACCATTTGAACTAAGGATAGCATTTTGGGCATTGTCTACCAATAAAGATGAGAGTTGAAGCAATGAATCTGAATGTAGTGTCCAACAGCAATCTTATAACCTATATAGAAACAAAAGGACAGCAGTGGACACTTGAAATCTTCAGACAGCTGTATCTCCCTTACTACTTCACAAGTAATTTGGAGAGAGAATGGGTCTAAAGGAAAAGGAAGAGATGGAAGATTTTTCAGGTGCTTATTTTCCTGATAAAAATTCAGAGCTTCTCAAACAAGAGAGTGCTTTGAAAATCTCCAAAATGCTCTTGTGTAGCTCTGCATTATGATTTCAGAGGGTTAGATCATATCCTTCTTGTCCTCAACTTTCATCTTTCTGATGGACTAAAAGGTCTTTTTCTAAATCAGATTCTATTATTTTGTATGTAAAAAGACAGAAAAAAATCTTATGACTCAGGGTGTTATCTAGACTAAATGATACCTGACCACAATCTCTTCTATAATATTAAGTAATCATTCAATGTCTGCTTGGAGATTTCCAGTAAGGCGTCATCCAATAATACCAAAAATAACCTGTTCATATAGCTCTAATTGTGAGGAAGTTCTTCCTTTGTCACATAAGGACAAAATGCAATTCTTTACACTTTTTAAAATAAAAATTTATTTTTTGTTTGTTATATTAAAATACTTGGGCTTCTCCCTCCCTCATTCCCTCTTCCCCATTAGAAAGGGCATCATTCAACAAAAAGATGTGTGTATATATAAAATTGTGTCTTGCTTCTTTCTATTTATCTCTTCTTTCTCTGGAGGTGGTAATACACAAGCCATTCTCCAAGCAATATTTCTGTTGCCGTATGTAATGTTCCCTTGGCCCTGCTTATTTCACTCTCCATAACTTTGTGTAAGATTGTTAAGGATATTTTTATCTGTGTTGTATTATATTTTTGTTTTGTTAAATATTTCCCAATTACATTTATTAGTAATATTTTTCCGTTACATGTAGAAACATTTTTAACAACTGTTTTCTGACATTTTAGGATTCAGATTTTCTCTCTCCCTACCCAGGCAGTAAATAGTCTGATACAGGTTATACCAGTGCTTTCATGCAATACATATTTCCATATTGCTCATGTTGTGATAGAAGATACATATCACACAACAAAAAAATACTCATGAAGGAAATAAAGTGGAAGATAGCATGCTTTGATCTGCAGTCAGACTCTAATAGTTATGTCTTATCTAAATTGTCTCTTTTCTAGACTAATCATTTCCCATACCTTCGACTTATTTTCATATGATGTGATCTCAAAGCTTAGTTGGCCTTTTCATTATCGTCTTGGTTATCTTCCTCTGACTACCATGCATCTTGTCTCTGCTTCCTAAATCATGGTGTTCAGAACTGAATCCCTCAACCAACCCTATATTTTCAATTAAAAAATAAAAAAAAGTTACCATAAGGTCCTGTGTCATATCTTGTAAATATAAATATGAAAACTATAGTCCCTGGACTCAAGGAAGTTACAAACCATTGATGGAAGTATATGAAAGAAAGGAGATATCAAAAACAAAATTAAGCATTATCCAAAAGAAAGTATGGTGAGGACCTTGAACACAGGCAGAAAATCATCTCTTCTATGGACATCCTTTAGAATATCCCATATAATGTCCCTAGTTTATTCCTATACTTGTGATAGAATACAAATACAGCCATTTTTAAATGGTCTGTTTAATTGACAAGTTGTCATAGCAAAGAAAAACAATTCAGGCTCTGAAAATGAAGTCCTTTGAATATACCAGTAGGGGAACAAGATTGAGCGGAGAGGTGAGAAGTTTGTTCTCTCTTCTTCCTTCCTTGAGGTAAATTTTAGTTTATTTTTTTTCTGTAAACATTGGTAAAAATCACCCTTTCCAGAAAATTGTACTTGGGTATGGCCTTACCACTCCTTAGGTGGGAATGACCTCTGCCAAGTCATTTAGCCATCAAATCTCAGTCTCCTTATCTGTAAAATTGGGATGATTTTTTTTATCTGTTGTTCCAGGTTTCCAGCGATAAATATTAATATCCACCAAGGGCTTTGAGATCCTAGGGTGAGGAATGTCATGAAGGGGCAGTAGCTGTGCTATTTTTATGACTATGCAGATTGCCTAAGCACCAAATTCAATGAGAAAGAGGAGAGAGAAAGCACTGGGCTGGAACCAAATCTAATGCAGGCAGATGCTGTGCAAACTTCCCCCCACTGCTAATGCATCTCAATATTCACCTGAAATACGTCTGCTATTCCAGGCCTGTGGCTTTCATTTTTACTTGTGACCTGGTTCAAATTTTCCCCCTTCTATCATCTGAATCCCTATTTAGCATCATATTAATATGGAACTTCATAATGCTGATATGGATCTGTGTATTAAAAACATCAGGGGGCCAAGCTGGCAGTCTGCTGGTATCAACATGCTACTCAGCAGGGAATCTGTGTTAGATACTTTCACATGGTCCATTCTTCCTGAGCCGGCCAGTGGCTAGCATCAGAACTGCCGAAGCAGCACCCTTTCCTGTAGGAAGGGGGGGAAATATATATATGTATATATATGTATATATTTCTCATAGAACTTTACCTGGATTTAGGCTTTGGATTTAAAATATTCTGTCTTTCATTATTACCTGCCTTCTTGGGGAGTTGGAATGATTTTAAAAATAAAACTCTTGTTAAAGTCTTATCCATCATAGTACATTTTAAATGTCTTGATGAAAGGGTCTATGTTATATTTTCAGTTTTAGATTTCTTGATTGATATCATCCTACGAGGCAGATATTAAAGTATTATCACCCTATGTTGACTAATGAGGAAACTGAGGCTGAATGATTAAATAATCTAGCCATAGTCCAATGTTTGGTAAATGACAGAGCAAGTACTTGGGTCCATGACTTCTAAATAACTAAAAGTAGAGAGCTGTTTAAATGACTCCATATTGATCTCCAATTACCTTATTGAATTAAACTATTGAATTCATAGCTTTCCATATTCTGTGCCCAGCAAAAGCTGTTCTCAGGGTTTCTATAACAACAAAAAAAAATGACCACCTTTACTTCATTGTAAAAGCTTGATGAAGAGAAATTAAGTAAAAGAAAGAAGTAAGAAGATCATTCATTGGCATTGAGAAAAACAAGAAATAGATAAGAAAAATGCATCTTGGCTCAATAGCATTAACATCCCATGTGTCTTAAAGAGTCCCAGAGGCATTGGAGGAACAGGAACCTGTTACCATGTGAATCTCAACAGGCTTACTTTAATTGCAATAATTCCATCCTCCATTGGGAAGTGAGACATAAGACTGGGAGGAAAAAGTCAAAGGAGGAGGGAGTAAGAACCACATTGGGCTCTTTTGTCAGTCCAACCAGGAAAAGGATATGGCTAGGATAAAGGGTCAGAACTATCCCTAGGGCACTGGTAATTGAACAATTGCCCTGTTGTGCTATAAGAATCAGGCAGCAACAGCTGCAAAGGGAAAGTGGACAGCAGGGACGCCAAAAGATTTGAAGCATCACATAGCCAAGACCTCACTTCCAAAGTGGACCATGCTGTATGTTACTTCTTTGGAAAAATCCTTTTCCCTCAAAGTAGCTCATCCTGCTAATTCTAGCCAGATTTCCCCTGCATAAAAATGTTTATAGGATCTGGGGATGGAGATTATCTGGTGTAACCTTACCTGAATCATAGACTTCAATCCGTTCTTTGAAAAATAAAGTTCATATATATTTGTCTCTACTATCAATCTTCTAATTTTACTCTATTTCAGTGTCCACAGCAATGGGTCTCATTTCTCCCACATAACATTTCCACCCACCTCCCTACCATTCTGACCATGGGAGATATTTTAGTTGAGGTCACCCTGTGACTATATATAGATCTTAATGATGCTCACTGACCAACAAAAGCACAAAAATCCATACAATAGAGTGAAAAGAGGCCTAACCTCCAAATAAAAGCTTACTCTTAGTTTTGCCCCAAACTAGCTATGTAACCTTAAACAAGAAACTTTGCTGATCTGAGTACGTATAAAATGAAGGCTCCAGAATAGATTTATATACTGCTAAATCATTCAAGCCAGCTGGCTATAAGAGGATGGCTGGGGAGGGCAGGACATAGTTCCTACCTGCATTCGATTCCTCATCAAAATATTTGTCTCCACAAACATTTCTGAGTGTCCACTACACGAACATAGGAATGGAAGCAAAGCAGCAAATTTGTTCCCACACTGCCTTATGACCTCCAACTCTCACATTGCCCCTTCTCAGCCTTCACTCACTGGGCCACAAAATGAGACTAATTCAATAAAGCAACTTCACCCCGATATCCCAAACCTACTGACTGAGAAATGCTGTTTGAATATTTAAAACATAGCCTTGAGCTTGGGACAAATCAGTGAGGAGACTGAACAACAAAATCCTGATGCTTCCTATACCACTGCAAAAAACAACAACAACAATTTTCTTAATATAGTAAACTGGCACTTGTTTTGTGCTTCATTCGCCTTCCCCTAATTTATATTTTAAAAAATGTTTCTGCCCCAAAAAAAGTTTTAAAAGTCGAATTATGGATCTCTTAAAAAGAGCTGACAAAAACCTTGCTTAGCATAATGGCACTATAAGACTATTAAAGCCCTATTAATGTAACCCTTTGTCTGTCTCCAAAAGCCAGATAAATGGAGCAAGAATATTAGTTAGGGGTCTGTTCTTCCATCCATAAGTGGACAGTTTGTATGCGAGGAGCTCCCATTAGTGCTAATGGGAGATACAGATGTAAATCCCCAGGCACTAGTAAGAGAAAAAGTCCCCTGAGAATTTTTGCCAAGAAACTATCCACTTTGAGAGGTACATTGGAGCCAGCAAGCCCTTATTCATTAGTGAAGCACTACTGTAGAAGTGATTTGCAACCTCGCCCCAAGTATTAGAAATAATACGAATCTCTTCTGTATAGTGACATCCAACTCCCATGGTTGTTTTTTGGGTTTTTTTTTTTTTGTTTTTTGCCTTAAGATACTGTGCCCACTGAATTTGGTGTCTGTAACACTGAAACATATCCTAAGACAAATGTTATTTTAATTTGCTTTAGGCAGTGAAGGCCAACACACATTTCACTGGAGAAAGTTATGTGTTTTAATTGCTTTATGAAGACATAGCATATGCCCTGACACAGTTAAATGATTAACAGATTACTCCAAATGCCTTTGGCATAGAATATCTATACGTTCATTAGCTAGAACAATTTATCTTCTTGATAAAACTAAAATTACTTATACAGCAGGTTTACTTTCCATGATTAATAAATGATAAAAATCTAAATTATCCATCTGAAATGACTGTTTTAGCCATTAATCTCACATTTATCAGTTTCTATAATAAATGTTTTAATACAAAAATCCAATTTTCCAAATATTTTAATTGGTTAAGAAGAAGAAAACACATTTAATGCAAAGATCATCTCATTTGCCATGATATTTCTAGTGATTTCTAAATAGTAAAGACATGAAAAGGCTGAGTGTGTGATGTGGTTTTAAAAATAGATAAATAAATTCTATGAAGTACAGTCATTAAAAATGTCTAAAACTGCTTTTGCTCTAAAATATCTATAGCTGTGAGATATTAGACCTAATTTAAGCTTTGTATCACTTGATATTTGTCATGTTAAAAAGCAAAAGCCAAATTCATTCTACAAGGGAAAAAAAAGCCTGATATTAATATGATAAAAGGTCAAAAGTACAAGTGTTCCATGTGGCCAAAAGGGTGGGCTATTGAGTCATAGGTCTTGCTAGAGGGGTAGGTTTGGAATTAAATCCTTCTGTCAGCTTTTTTAAACGGTTAAGACCGTCATTCCTCCAATTAAACTGATCAAGGAAGTCCAGGATGGTTTGTTAGTGGCTCTGCTCTAGAGGACCCTCATTAAAAGTCTCAGGGCTTATTAGAGAGGTCCAGTCTTGAGCACTTAACTTCTGTTGTCAATTGCTGATTTTTCTGAATTCCAACTGCTAGGGAGAAAAGAATTCCATGGAGAAATCACAGAGGCGAAGTTACACATTTCTGACCGCCTGAAAAGAAGGCAGAGAGACATCTGCTACTTTGCAAAGCCACTTGTTACATTCCTGGTGGCTCAGAGCTATCAGACTGTATTGCCCTACAAAAGATAAAGGGCTGAAAACATTTACCGTTGAATGGTAAATAATTGAGTTTTGAGAGTGATTTTTGGTGCGGTTATAATTTTACTTATTGCTTAATTAGAGATAGAGGGGTAACGAAGAAGAGATGTTTTAGATGAGAAGAGTGGATCTGAGCCGAGAACAGAAAGAATAATGACACAGCCTGAGTTTGGGTAAAGCCAAAGGAATAATGCAGCAATGTTTCCCAACTCACTAATTTAACCTGACTTACACTTCAGTGAATGAAGAATTGTGGGAGAGAGAACGATGAGAAGGCATGATAGTTATCATGACAGTACTTTCAGAAAATAGAGGAGATGGAGGTTGTAAGGATTTGTAATACAAATGACTGTATTTTTAATTGTTATTGTTATAAAATGAGCAACAAACAAAGTATGATGAAGTGCAAAAATATACAGAGTGCTTTCTATTTGACGTTAGAGGAAAGAAAACCATCCCATGACTTGAGAGATCAGGAAAAGCTTCACAGCGGGCTTGAACCCTCCTTGAAGTCCCTCTAGCTACTCAAGCCTATAATGAGCATTCCCTTCACTGAATTTTGATAATATAGATTAGCTTTGCCATTGCTTCTGAGAGTTATTTTATATTGCCCTACATTACTGTTTAAGTATTTCATCTTTGTCTTGTCTTCACATCTAAAATACATAGACCTTAAGGGCAGGGGACAAAGTCATATAATTCCTTTTTCTCCTCTTCAGTAAATAATATAATGCTGGGGACATAATGGAGTCTCAGTGTTTGCTGAATATATGAACAAATGGAAACACACTCTAAGGCATTTCCTCAAGTAGGATGGGTGGGTAGGGGACAAGACTAAGGAAGGAGGCAGGAAAAAATGAAGGAAAAAACAAATGCCAATTCAGAGAAAGCTAGGCAACAGATGACTGGAGGAATTTATTCAAAGTTTTCACTGGTGAGAGGGTAGATTCTAAGGACCGTAATTTTCAAGTTATGGGGCAACCTTCGACTTATGATTTCAAATGATACTTTTCTCTTAATTGTCAAAGTTTCAAGATGGCAAAGCCTTACAGATCAAAAAGAGAATAAATAGCCCATCAACATCAAAGGTATTTAAGGGTTTGTGTTCTTTTCACATTCTTTAATTATTCTATAATCAAACGCCTTTTTCCTGCTCATCCCAATGTTTTCCATTTAGGGACATGCGAGTTTATTAATAAAGTTTATTAATAAAATATAAAGAAACTTTGTTGTGATTAAACTCAGAATTGACTTCATCCTATCAGTGTGTATAAGTAATAATAATCTTTACATTGAGTATCAAAAGACACTTGTACTACAAAAACCAGAAATAATTCTAACATGTAGGCATATAAGTTTTAACTATAGCATACCAAACACCAATGTTTTATAGCTTACAGAATCAAAATATATTTTTCCCTTGGACACCTCATAGAGGAATATATACAAAAGTAAAGAGATTTAGTGAAGCTCATTTTGGAATGGACACATGTAAAAGTTACATACAAATGCTACAGGCTCCCTTTTCACATTCAGGGTGACCCTGCAAAGGACTATATTATAGAAAATATAATGTAGTTTAGGACCTATGTAAAAAGCTTTTAATTACTTGTACCATATTACATCTTTTCAAGAAATGCTTAGTAAGCATTCCTCTGTCTTATTTACTAGGTGTGCATTATTCACTAGGAAAATGGACATTAGCATTACAGGATCACAAACACTGACCTTGCTGTTGTCTATCAATACTACTGGGTCACAAAAAAAAAAAAGAATTCAAAACACGATGCTTACTAAAATCCATGAATCATAGAAATTAAGAATAGAAAGGAGAAATTGTCTTCATTAGTCCAAAGGAGGCAATTCCTTCCTTGCAAGATACCCTCCCTTTTTTCTTTTATTTTGTTATTCTTGTCCAATAATCTTTTCTTTCAGTCTGTGAGAACCTCCAGTCGAATTCAAAAAACTTTTTGATGCAAAACATCCTAGCTCCAGAGCTGAAAGGCTATATTTATCTATTCCAGGCTCTTCTTGTCACAGCTAAGAAAACCAATGAGCAGGGGAGTTAAGTTACTTGCGCAGCATTCTACAGATTGTGTCAGAGATTGAATTTGGACCTGGCCCTCTGCTTCCATTATGCTTTCAATATTCTACCATTGATCCTCTTGCTCATTTTTCCTATTCATAAAGAACACAGACTCAAAAATAATTTTACCTTTAGTTCTCTTCCTAACTAAGTAAGCTATGATAATGAATGTAATATATGCTATTCAGTATCATACCACATTCTGGAAAACTAAGGAAAAATAAAGTTCACTGACAGAGAGACTTATGTGAATATGACTCAAGATTTCCTAATAAATGTAGTCCCCAAGAATATAATTCACATTATTAATATATCCACTTCTTTCTTTACAATTCTGAATTACATAGTTCTGAAGTTTTCCCAAACCACACAGGCCACTTTTGCAAATGAATAAACTTATTCACTCCAGTGAGGAATGGACTACATAATAGCTTCTAACTATAAGAATCTAAATTTTAAGAGATTTAATATAACGGGTTCTCCCATGAACTTTAAGTATGAAATAATGTCTTAGATTATCACCACAAGAGTTCTTCTTGATTTGCCTCAGAAGTAAAAAATATTTAGTAGCTCTTTAAAGGATCCTTTTTGTAAATGTCCACACCTTTGGAACCAAAAATTGAGAACCATTATGCATTTCAGGAGGTTAAAGAAGAAAAAAGTTCCTATATATAAAAACACGCAAGTAAATTCACATCATTCCTGGTAGTTATTATCTATAAAGTCACCATAAACACTGACTTAGTGAATATTGAATATTGTCCCTAGAGAAATACAAAGTTAGGTTCCTCTGAGCCTCTGGCCATAACTCTTATGTTAAAACTTTCTAGAGAGTACTCACACAATTGATGAATTTCTTCTACTATTTTCTGGATAAATCATATTGCTTATTCGTTAACATTTTAGTCAATGACCAACAGCCCTATAAGCCATGCTTGAACAAAGCTTGTCTAAAACAAAGCTCATCTAATATAGATTAATTTCTACATTAGACATATCACAGTCTTCTTGTGCTTAGGAATACTAGAAAGCACTTCAATACTATGTTTGAGGGCCATTTTACATAATGAAATCACTTATCAAAAAAGAAAACCAAAAAAGTGGGAAAATGTTGCACTAAATGGACCACAAAAAGGATACCCATTTACAGTATGAAAACTGAAACAAGAAGACATACCATCATTGTGTTCAGTCCCTTTAAGACAGAAGGTAAGGGTTAAAAAAAAAAAAAGAATGCAATTAAATGTTATGGCATCACAAAAAATACGAATATGACAAATTTGGAGAAGCATGAAAAGCCTAAATCAACTGATGGAGGAAGTAAAAAGAATCAGTAAAACAATATACTGAATGACTTCAACAATAGAAATGGAAATTAACAGAGGGATAAAGGGATAGGGATGAATTTTGTGTGATGACAATGTCTAAGCTTGTCCAAAAAAGAAGAAATCTGAAAATAAATCTCCTTCCTCTCTCTTTTTTTTGCAGGTATGAGTGAATGTTGCCTGTCAGACTTCTACTTTTTATTCTCTGTTATATGGCTTGGTTATATTGGTAGGGTATAGTGAAGGGATATACTCAGAGATGAAACTGGTAAGGAAATAAAATATATGAATAAAATTAATTTTAAAATATTTATTTTTGTCATATCAACCTAAAGCAGTGTGGAAAGTGTGGGCACAAAATAATTCAAATTCAATAATCATTTAAGAAGTACCTACTGTATATAGAGCATACTACTGCTTTTGAAATTATTGTTGAAAATATTTTCTGAATACATATTATTTCTTTTGATAGTTACTTATGTTTGTACTCAGCTACAGATTTATCTAGCAATTTTTAAGTGTAGAAGTAGTTATTACATACTTCTTGTCCTCCCTTTGTAACAAAATTATCTATATTTTTATTGAATGAAATTGAGCCCACTACAGTGTCCCATTAGCCACTGTTAAAAGTTGCTGGCTAGTGTAAGCTTTAAATTAATGTCAATAACTCCAGGTATTATATTTTATAAAGGTTATTAATAATCACTTGAAGTAGAAAGAAAATAAAGTAAAAGAAATAGAAGTTCAAACCTAATTAAGAAAAATAAACCCACGTAAGTTCTCCTGCCTGCAGCCACCAGTCCACTTCCACTGGTGTGATCAAAGGAAAGAAAGAGAGAAAGGCAGGGCTACACAAAACTTATATCCTCCATACATTAGCAGGTAAGGTGAGAAGGAACATGGAATGCTGGGAATTGGAGTTCTGGGGAGCAGATTCTAATTACACACTGGAAATAGAGTTTATATGCAAAAAGAATCATGTTACTAATAAATAAACCTCAGCAGGTTCATTGAACATATAAAAACAACAAATATATTTACATAGATTTTTTTCTGATTAATAAATCAGTTAACAAGCCTTTATTGAGCATCTATTTTATACCAGGATTTATAGGTACAAAAACAGAAATCAAATATTCTTTGTCCTCAAGAAGCTTATATTCAGTGATAGGAGAAAATGTCATTCTAAATAAATATATACTCAATAATTATGAAGAATTTGGGAAGAATCTACTGGCAAAAGGAGGAAAAAAGAAAGGTCTTATGTGAAATAGAGAATAAAGCATAGATAATATTACCTTATAAAATAAAAACAATACATGGCCCAGAGAGAGCTTTTTCTTAAAATATCTAGTTTAGCTTAGCAAATTTGAACTAAAGAAAGTAAAGTAACTAAGGTAAAATAGGTATTGCAAGAGGCAGAAGTAAGAGAATATCTTCTAGAAACAGCAATACAGTTTATACAAAGGCAAAGAGCTGGAAAATGGAATATTAGTGAGTTGCCAGAAGTTTGGCTGGACTTTAGAGTAATATTTAATAATATGGCTAGAAAGGTTGGTTGCAACCAACTTATAAAGCAGTGGTATAAAAACTCAAAAAGAACCTGAGGAAATTAATTTATACATAAGGCTCTCTTTGGGCTACATATTGAATTCATTTTAAGAAGTAATATTATCTCTGTCTAGTTGGCTTTTTATTTATTTTGTTAAGTATTTACCAACTAAATTTTAATCTGGTTGAGGTGGCACATGGGAGTTTTGTGGGCAACATGTGGCCAACGACTTTGTAGTTTGACCCCTCTGTTTACAACTGACTTGAAATGGTAAGCAGAGGGTTGGTATTTGATCTTAGAAATAAAAGAAGACACTGGAATTTACTAATCTGGGAGCACTGTTGGTCAGATTTGTGCCTTAGAAATATCATTTTGGCAGCTCTTAAATTAGAGTGGTGACCATGTAAGTAAAAAATAAAGGTCTATGAAAGGTACTGCAGACACAATAGAAGACTTGGAAATTAGTTGGAAATGGAGGGTAAGGCAGAGTGTGGTAGACTGAGGACACAAGGAGGACTTAATTTTTTTTAAATCTAGCTGATTAAAAGAATGGTTATGGTAAAAACTGGAAAGATCAGAAGGATGTGTTTGGGGGTTTGGGGACATTTATTGCATTTGAAATGCCTATAGGACCTAGGATTTAAAATAGCAGTTGAAGATACACGACTAGAGCTCACAAGAAAGGCTAGAAATTGATATATAGATGTAGGAATCATCTTCACAGGGATGATAATTAATCCACTGGGAGGTGATGAGGTCAAAAAGTGAAAGAATAGAGAGAGAAAGCAGAGAAGAGGGCCTAGGGCAGAGACTTGAGGCACACTCACAGTTAAGGGGTGGGACGTGGATGGTGATCCAGCAAAGAGTAGGTCAGACTGTTAAGAAGAGAAATAAGAGAGAACAGTGTCATGAAAATAATGAGATGACACAATAGAAAGAGCACTAGTCTGAGTCAGAATATCTAGTCTTTTGTCCTGGCATGCTCTTCAGGACTTTGACAAAGTCATCTGACCTTTCCGAGTTCCACTTTTTTTTTCCCCAAAAGTAAATAATAGGAATAATGATACATTATCTATCTGTAACAGATTTGTTTTAAGGATCAAGTGAAATAATGGATATGAAAACACTCAAAATTATAAAGCTCTCTATAGGTACTGTATTATTATTATTTTCTAGCTTCTGTATGCATAACACTACTTAGTCCAAATAAAGGAGTGTTTTACAGATCAGACAAAACTAAGATATCTAAGAGTTCCAAGTTAGCATCCTCAAACAAAATAAAAGCTGTATCCTTTTGTTTTCACAATGTGAATGAAGCTAGGTGAGAGGGTGCATGCATAGAGTGGTAGACAGTGGTAGACAGAGCAAGTTTGAATCCTGCCTCACTGTGTGACTGGATATATGGCAAACAGGGAAGGAGTTATTCTTTTTATTTTTAATCACTGAAGAAACTGAGGCTTAGAAAGTTAAGTGACTTCTTAGAAAAAGTCACATAGCAAGTCACTGATAGAAAGCAGAAGTAGAACCTCAATTTTCTAGCTCAGTCTCCTGTTCTTTCTGCGCACATCATCTCTAAATCACACTTTTATCATCTGGAAAATGATGGAGTTGAGCTCAAATACTTCTAAGGTCCTGTCTAACTTTAAATCTATGATGATGTTCTATAATTGAGGTCTTATTAGTTTGACTCTCCAACTCACAGAAAAGAATCTATTGGAGGGGGACAATTGAATCATGATGTGGAAATCAGACTTTGGAAACCAGCATGATTTGAAAGAGACTGGTTTCTGGTTTTCCCCCAAACAGGAAAAAAAGCTAACAGTGCTAAAAATAAATAAAATATTTTCAAGGGTTAGATGAAATTATGTATTTCAGCAGCACATCCATGGATTACTGACTATGTAATGGCACTGTTGGACTCCCACCACTGTGAGAAACTAGTGCCTAGAGCTTTATATTGAGAAGAAAAAAATACTAAAGCCTTATTTTTTTATTATCAATCAATTTCAAGACAGGGTGGAGGGGAATGATGAGAGTGAGAAGAATATTGCTCCCTGAGGAAAAAAAAATAATGCCTTTAATTTCCAAATACTTTCCTTCTACATTATTTTAGATGATCTTTAAAATTCTAAATTAAACAACCACCCAATGAAATAAGAATTTCTAGATATATAGTAGAATAGCAAGTTGACTATAACTGGAACTGTGAATATTATATGCCCCTTATTTCTACTTTAAAATACAAAATAAATTCTACATGTAACTTTCAAAGCTATCCTCCTTGTCTATAATTCTTTCTAGATTTTTTTCTGAATTTAAAAAAAATACTACAATGACCCTCTTTTCTGCTTTACCAGTTCTTTTTTTAAGCAGTTATTTTATCTCTATGCTTCCTCTACCATTAAAAAAAAGACAAATAAAACTCATATCATAGAAATAGGCATAGTTAAGCAAAAACAAATCCACACACTTGGCCACGTTTAAAAATGTATGCCTCATTCTATCCCCTGAGATCATCACTTTCTTGTCAAGAGGTGGGTAGTATGTTTATTTTTTATCGCTGAAGAGACTGAGACTCAGAAAGGTTAAGAGACTTCTTAGAAAAGGTCACATAGTATGTCACTGGTAGAAAATGGACTTTGGAATTTTAGTTGGGCATTACCTTTTACGCAATTCCTAATAATTCAGACTTGCTTTTCTTTACAATGTTGTTATTACTGCATGAATAGTTACCCTGGTTCTGCTTACTTAACTCTGTATAAGCTTAGATAAGTATCTCTGAAACTGTTTTTCATCATTTCTTATGGTGTAATAATAACCCATCAATTCATCCATTACAATTTGTTCAACTATTCTCAAATTAATGAACAATCCTCTTATTTTCCAGTCTTTATTATAATGAAAAGCAAATATTTTATGCGCTTTGGTTCTTTCCCTTTTTCTATGATTTCTTTAGGATGAAGGTCTATTAGTAGTATTGCTTAGTCAAAGAAAATACATAGTTTGCTGAGTATTGTAATCATAATTCAAAATTACTCAATCACAATGGCTGGATAAATGCAAAGCTCCTGTCATACAGTACTATATTCTTTTTGCATTGCATAAAAAATTTGGGCTAAATAGTTGACCAGTAAAGAGCAGAAACTTTCTGAGGTTTTTGGAGATTACTCCAGACCAGAAAATAGGGGCATGTGTGATCTATTACAAAGACCACTCAGTAAGACTTAGAAGACTCTACTTTACTCTTGATCTCTGGAAATCTTCCTTATGCAACCAACTAAGCTTTATATTGGATAAATCACTTCTAGCATAGATTCAAAGGCCCTAAGACCATAGGACTTGGAGCTAGAAGGGATCTTTGAGTTCATCTAGTCTAGAGGTATCAAATTCACTGCTGCAAGTCACCTTCCCAAGTCCAACTTAAAATGTAATTTGGAAATGTTTAACAAGATGAATATGCAATATAGATGATGTTAATTTGAGATTTTCTCAAGCAGTATATAGCCCACAAAGATTTGCTCAAATTTGAGGTTGGCTCTAATAATCTCATCTCATCTTTATAATTTTATAAAATGAAGTTTTGAAATCCACATTTGCTACTTGCCCCAAATAGTTACAGGTAATATTGGAAATAAGGTCTTTCACCAATAAATCCTGCGCTCTTTCCATGCATTTCCTTCTGTCAGCTTCCAACACTTGACCACCTTTCTCTTCCTGAAAACTCTCTTCTCTGGGTTTTCATGGAACTACTCTCTTGGGATTCTCCTTCCACCTATTTGACTATTTCTCATTCTCCTTTAGTATTTTAGCATAATAGCATAGCCTGTAACTGTAGATATTCCTCAAAGACCTATCGTAGGTCCTCTTTTCTACTTTCTATTTGGTGACCACATTGGCTCCCATAGGTTGAATTACCATCTATATCCAGATAATTCAGAGATCAACAATTTATCCAGCCTTGGTCTTATTTGTGAGCTCCAGTCCCATATCACCAACTGTAAATTAGACATTTCAAATAGTATGACCCAAAAGATATATCAAAGGCAACATGTCTAAAACTAAAACCATTGGCTTCCTAATGTAAACATCCCCTTCTTCTGAACTTGCCTGTTTCTTTCAAGAAGACCATCATCCTTCTGTTCTCAAACTCAACAAAATCCTTAATTCCTCATATTCCTCCAATCCATACATCAATGCATTTCTCAACTTGAAGTTTCCTCCTCTATTCTATGTCTTGCACCTGACCTTTTCCCTCTATTCACATGGTGATTGCCCTTTTTCATCACTTCTCTCCTGAAGTATCACAATAGCCTACCTGCTTCAAGGCTCCAGCACTCTAGTCAATCCTAAATACAGTTACAAAAGAAATTTCCTAAAGTTTATGCCTCATGTCACTACCCTAATTCATTACATCTCGATGGCTCTCTATTACCTCTAGAAAAAATTAACATTCTTCTGTTTAACATTTAAATACCTTCAATATGCCTTTCCAGACATTATAAGTCCTTCATCTTCTTGACTTTTACACTTCAGCCAAACTGTCTTTCTTGGTTTTGGTCATTGTGACATTCTATCTCCCTTTCATGCACTGGCAGTCGCCCTTGTATAGACTGCACTGTCTTCTATACTCCTAATAGAGTCCCTTGCAAATACTAGGTGTATAATAAATATTTCTTGAATTGAATTCTAAATATTTCAATTTCCAACATATTCAAATTTCACCTTCTGCAGAAGGCATTCTTTCCTGGTTCCCCCTAAAACCAGTTAGTGCCTTGCCTCTGAGATTACCTTCCAGACACAAACACACACATATTCATTTTTTCATTTATTTATTTTTGAAGTGTAGTATGTTTGTATTCAAATCCCTGACTAACTGCACTTTCTAAGTCACATAAGACATCTGAGTTTAAATATGTCTTTTCCTCCCAAAGAAAAGAGATTAGAACTTAAGCACAAGTGGCAGGTCATGTTTGGTCATATTCTTGTGGGACAAAGTGATCCTCAAACTTCAGAAAGTAAAAGGAAAATCTACCTTGTTTCTTCCCAGCTTTAAAGGAGACACAGGCAAAGATCTTAAAATAAGGCTCTAGTCATTGAATTTGCTCTTGTCACTTCTCTCCCTTAATCAGAGCATTTCTTTATAAACTATACAGTAGCTCTGTATGCTAAGGACAAAGCTTAAATCGTGTTAGAGATAGGGGCCACAGAATGATTGAGTAGTGAATTAGAAAGAAAATTGTGGCTTTTAAATTTTAAGCATGACAGTAGAGAAAATCGCTGCACCCAAACAGCTGCTACAACCTGAATAATTCTCACTCCTCATGACATTTTTCACAGGAGAATTTGATGTAAAACATATTTGTCTCTCTAGATACTCAAGCTGCCTTTTCCCCACCTTCTCATTTTGAATTTGGTTTCTACATCCCAGATGTGACTTAGCTACCTTCAGCATTGATTTCTATTTTTATAAAATGATGCTCAAGAACAATTTGGAAAGAGGTAAAAAAACCTGAGGTTTGTAAACCAGCTGTGAATATCCATCTGGCACCATTCAAAGTCAATCACAATGGACAGTACACACAAGAAAACAACTTGGATCGGAAAGCAAAAGGCAAAGACACCACAGTGAAAGGAAGGTTTCCAAAACATTTTACTTTGGTTTCATACAAAAGCATTAACTTCCTATGAAGTAGTGAAGACAATTCAGTTTTACAAACTGTAAATTCCTTTAAAATAAAATAACCAGACACCCAGAACTCCATAATAATTTATTTGTATTTGCTTATCCTCAAATGGGAAGATATGTGTTCCGTTTATATACAGATTAAAAACAAAGGACATGTTTTGTCTGTACTTATTAGTTGATCCCATAAACTAATCCACTTCTGGTCTTTAAATGAAAATGAGTCAACGTATGAGCAAGCTTAAAATGGAACACAGTTCCTATAGACGATGAAGTACAACTTAGAATTGGTCAGATCTTTTATCTTTATAAAAGTTTCAAATTATAAAGATTTAAGGAATTAAGCATGTTGGGTCTCAAGAGAACTTTGTGAAAAAATAGTTGTGGTCTGCAAATATCTGAAGCACTATTTTGTGAGAAACAGATTGGTTTTATTTTGTTTGACAACATTGGAAAAAATTGGAAAAAATGAGTAGAGAGCATGTGTATATATAAGAACATCTGAGGGTTAATATAAGGGAGTTAAATGAGTTGTTTGGGCCATCATTGGATATAGGGAGAGAGAGACTGATAATATGTACCTTAAATGAATTTCTAGGTGTCATATCACACTGCTTTAAAAAATACATAACAATACTTTTTCAGGAGATGCACAGTTGGAGCGTAACATTTGGGGGTAGTCAGTTCATTCAGTAAACCCAAAAGACAGAATCTAAGGGACATTTTAATCATTCCTCTCAATCATGTTAAAGAAATGATGTAGGTCAAAAGGAAAATCAACTAAAACCATTTTGGTTGCTACTTGATATTTTGGAAGGGTTCACAGTCTTATAGGTATGCTTGGACCATATGTCAAAGGCATAGGATGGTTTTGCTACAGGATATAGCATATATTTCATTACTTCTTTTTTTTTAATTTAAATTGCCTATTGTCATACATCTGAGCAAAAGAATTTTAGCAGAACAGAAAAAAGAATTGTACTAAAATATAAATAGCAATTATGTACAGTTTCCTTTATTAAAAAGTATGTAAAAAATTCAACATGTTACATTCAAAGTTGTCCCAATTCTCTGTATTTTCTTTTGAATGTCCTGATATTTTCTATTTATTTTAAATGGTTCAATAACCCTCTTTCTTTTCTTCTATATTTTTGGTAACTTCTAATACTAAAATTTGATAATTTTAATACTAAATTTCCTTTTTTCTTGCTAAACCATGTACCCCCAAATTAAAAAAAAATTCTTTTAACAACTAAACATAATTAAAAAAAACAAATTCACCATTTTCTCTATCCAAAAATATATGTCTAATTCTGAAACTTGAATCCATCATCACTCTGTCAGGAAGAGGACAACATTCTCATTTAGACTTCTACAGATATGGGCAGGAGCGAGTTCTTAAATCTTTCCAAATTGTTTTCTTTTACAATATTGTTACTGTATAAATTGTTCTCCTAGTTCTTCTCATTGAATTCATTGATATATCTTCCTAGATTTCTTTGAAATCATCCCCTTTCATAATTTCTTTTGGCACAATTATATTCCATTATATACACATACCATAATTTACTCAGATATTTTGCTAAAATAAAAGGGACTTATAAATATTTTTGTGGATGGGGGTCTTTTTCCTATTTCATAGATCTGTTTAGGGTGTCAGGCTAGTACAGGTATAGATGAGTCAAATGGTTATTAGTGATTATTTTAGGATTAGTATCAAATTACTGAATGACTCAATTCCTTCTTAGCTCCACCAATGGCATAAAACTTTATTTATCTTCCACAGACATCCCGACATTTGTCACTTTCCTCTTCAGTCATTTTTATCTGATAGGTGTGAGGTGTGATCTCAGCTGATCATGTGTTTCTCTGTACAGGGTTCCATGAAAATTTACTATTATTTGTAAATCTTCAGACAAAGAAATAAAGGCAGAGAGAAAGTGATCTTTTTTAAAGAAATTGCTCTCAAACCATATAAAAGTGATAGTTCTCTGAATGTCAGTATTTTCCATTGATAATTGGCAGCAACCCTAAAACAGCCATTAATTATTTGTACCAGCTGATAAAGAACATGATCTTAACTTTTTATGTCATGGATCCCATTTGGCAGTCTAGTGAAGTCTATGAATCCTTTCTTAGAAAAATGCTTTTAAATACTTAAGATTAAATGGAAATCTATTATATATTGATTTTTGTTATTTATTATTAAAATTATATGTTGATTATTTAAATAGTGATCAATTTTTTCATTGACAATCTTAAGGTTAAGAATCTATCAAGATACTCTCAATTATTAATTATCTTCTGTGTTTCATTGTAATTGTTATTGCTGTTTTTAATTCTGGATCTGTGATTTCATGAAAGTGGAGAACTTGTAGTGTGGCAATTCCCAGGATTGATCCTTAGAAATTCATTTTTAAGTTGAAGTTACAGTTCCTTGGGGCACTGAGAAATAAAGTAACTGTTTTGTTCATGATTATATAATTAGTGTTTCAAGGACAGGACTAGAACCCTAGGTATACAGACCTAGATTTATTCCTATCTTAAGAGACAGGAATACTGCCTTTACTTATAAGCACACAACTGATATACTTCAATAAAAATCTCCAAAGGGTTTCAAAAGTAATTCAGTGCCATGAGCCTATAAAAATCACTGGCATCTCCTTCCATAAGCTACTTACAAAGTTGAGGGGGAAAGTGGGATTTTAAAGATAGAAGAGTTTTTTAACTTTAACCCTAAACAATGGATTTTCAAATTTGGAATCAATTTTGGAAACTGCATATATTTCATTTATTAATTCATGAATGAGCTCATTAACTTAAGGTTGATGGTAAAAAATTAAAATACATTTTGAAGAAGTGAGTAGCATTTGCCTAATTCTATGTGTTTGTATTTCATGGTAAGTTCACGATTACCATATTTATGACATATCACTTGTCGATATTAAAATTAGGAAATGATGGCTAAAAATGTTTGATATTTAAAATATAATTAAAAACACTTAGTGAATTAGAGGTTGAACACCCATAGGAGGACATTTTTTTTTTTTTTTTTGCTTCCTCTTCTTTCCTTGGACTGTCCACCAGTTTATTATAATGTGCAATAGCTACCTATGAGAATGACAATGAGAGGGAAAGGAAAAGAGGTAAAAGCTCAAATACATTTGATTATTTATACACTATTCTGAAGCAGCTAGGTGGTGCAGGGGATAGATTGCTGGACCTGGACTCCAGAATGCTAATCTTCCTGAGTTCAAATCTAGTCTTAGTCACAGTAGCTATCTGACACCAGGCAAATTACTTAACCCTGTTTGCACCAGTTCCTCATCAGTATAATGAGCTGGAAAAGGAAATGGCAAAGCACTCCTGCTATCTCTGCCAAGAAAACCCCAAACAGTGTCTGAGATATAATTTGAACAACTTAACAACTACAACAAAAACTGTATTATAAGAAAATTGGCACAAAAAGCAGATTATGGTTATTAGCCAAATTGTGATTTCATTGTGTAAAAAAAATTGCCTTCCTTCAAGATTACACATCACTTCTAAAACTTATATTCCCCAGTATCCCTGCTTATGGTGCCCATCCTTCCCTCTGATTGCAGAGAGTACTGGGTGGGCACTGGACAGCTCCTTCCAGATCTTCCATTTAAGGAGGGGGCCCCCAAGCAGCGACCTGATCACTTCCCACCCATCTGCAGGACTTCACCATATTTTACCCTAACCACCTAGAATAGGGCTTGACACATAGGAGGCTTTTGATAAATGTTTGCTGGTATCAACAATTTCTTATTTCCTATACTGTCTGATGTCTTCAAGCCATTCTTTACATTTCAGATTGACCTTTCTCATTCATAGAACTGAGTCATGTAACCATTCAACCATTCACCTCTGACTATTCCCTAATAGCAATCAAATTTGAATCCCTGTTGTCTGGAGGCAGTTAGGTGTCTCAGTGGATAAAGAGCCAGGTCCAGATATGGGAAGTCCTGGGTTCAAATCTGGCCTCAGACACTTCGTAGCAATGTGACTCTGGGTAAGACACTTAACATCCATTGCATAGCTCTTATCATTCTTCTGCCTTAGAACCAGTACTGGTTTGAAGACAGGAGGCACGGGTTTTAAAATAAGATTCCTGTAGTTGGTATATGAGAATATTGATGGGGCAGCTGGGTAGCTCAGTGGATTGAGAGTCAGGCCTAGAGACAGGAGGTCCTCGGTTCAAATCCGGCCTCAGATACTTCCCAGCTGTGTGACCCTGGGCAAGTCACTTGACCCCCATTGCCCACCCTTACCACTCTTCTACCAAGGAGCCAATACACAGAAGTTAAGGCTTTAAAAAAAAGAATATTGATGATTTAACAACAATCTCCAACATCTTTTTGGGGTTATGAAATATTTACTACTACTTCTCCTCTACATGCCAAATAATACTATTCAACTTTATGTGTATATTAATTCCCCTCACTTTCCTACTTCCATTAATTTGCTTAGCCAATTCTTCATTCAAGAATGCCCTGTCACTGCTGGTGAAACTCTGTCTGTCTTTTTAAAGCCCACTCAAGTGCCACCTTCACAAGGAAAAGAAAGGGAAGAGAATAAGCATTAATATAGAACCTACTGTGAGCCAGTCACTGTGCTAAGTCCTTTTACCTTGTCTCATTGTGGCCATAAAGTTTGGTATGACCTCCTTGCATCTCCATTAATCAGAACCAACTTTTTCCCAGCCTGACTTTATATAGATTTTCATTTTTGCATCATTTATGTAATTGTCATGGACCTTTTGAAAATATGGTTACCTGATCAATGACCTTTGATTATGAATATTTGGCAAAGCATAGAATAAGGAGAGAGGTGCTGGGGTCCATCATAGAAAACATCCAACTCAGAGTCTATGTGGAAAAAAGATCCCTTACAAATAGTAAGGGTGTCCAATGGTTCCTGCTAACTGAGGAGATTGTACTAATTGCATCCAACATGAAGACAATGAAAAGCCTCATACATAGGTTCCCATCCACCAAAGATTTTGCTCTAATCATATTCCATTTCCCCTAATTCCTCAATCCTTAGGAAGTAGAATAAGAATGCCTATTATCCAGTGATATGGAACTAGAAGGTCAGCCGATTGATCTGGTCTATCAGTACATTTGTCATCAGTGATACAACAGAATAATAAACTGAGCCCCAATATGAATATGAGGAAGAAATCAGACTACATTTCATTTGGAATTATATGTTACAATGAACGATTCCAAGCTTTTCCCTGAAACACGCATCTTTTTGATAAAAAAATTTCCTCTGATAATGTTCATTTTATGGCCAAGAATTCTAGACTATTTCAATGGCCAAAGAATTGGGATTCTAGGACACTGACAGATCAATGGAGAGAGGTAAGGGGGGTGTGTGTAGGCTACTGAACATTGCCAATGAAGCTCTGTACTATAAGCAATATAAGAGATCCTAATGAAGAATCATATAACTGGAATAGGAAGTAGCCCAAACACATGATAAGTGGAGAGAACAGTGAATAGTCCATGTGTTATACTGGAACAGAATGTCAGAAGACATAGAGAAAGGCTCTTTAACATGCCTTTTTAACTTTTATGGAGATCTTATGAATGGGCAAAGGTAAGAGTAATAGAAGAAGAAAGGTCATAAATGGATAGTGTTCTCCACAAGGCGAATGAGTATACCAAGAGCTCACAGAACCAGTGATTTTAAAATTTGGTTATTTATATATGGACCATATTCTGGTTCAAGACTGAAAGCTCTATGAGGCACAGAAAGAGTGTCTTATTTACAGTCTATATCAAATCAGCATCGCAAAGAGTTCTCTACACAAAGATGGATCTCAACAAACATTTGTTGGATTGTTTTTCCATACTATTCCCTCCTTATCCCCTATTACTATGAAAATGGAATGAAAATCAGTGAGGAAAGACTGAAGGAAATCACTTTCTAAACAAAGATCCCCCATCTGCTGCTGTCAGATTTACATTTCATCCTAAGTGACAGTTGTAATATGAACTGAAATAGGGTGACCCGCAAGCAAGTTGAGCTGAAGAAATATCACCAGTACACCAAGAATCATGCCCTGTTGTATCTGTGTGCTTTCGACTCCTGAGAAAGGATAGCAACAGACACATGTCCCATTAAACACAGCCATTGGCAGATGGAGAGCTAAAAGTGTATATTAAATTCCACTCAAATAGTCTGTAGTCTCAAACTCAAAGGGAATCCAAAACAGTCAAATGCGGCAGTCACTAACCAAAATATAGTTATTTGGTATTATTTAGGATTTAATTTTATTTAGCATAAAAATATGAAAAAGAAGGCACTAGTCTTTTCAGATAGTCCTATAAATGGGCTGAGCAAGTTCATGATGTCAAATGTTCTGATCTTACCCATATTGAACTACATTTCAAGCTCTGTGTCTTTAACACTCATAAGATTCTCCATGCATCCTTATTCACTCAAGCTTCCATACTGCTTCCTCATCCTTGTAGTCTCAATTAGATACCATCATAGAGCTGAGCCCAATACCACCTATATAGGGTGGAGTCAAAATGAACTTTCCATAGTTACATAGATGATTGCATTTTTACTAAATGTCTTCAATGAACTCACTTTACTTTCTCCTTTGTATAACAGTTTCTACAAAACATTTCTTTTCCCAGTGCCTCCCCTCAAACTTAAAGGCAGGGTCTGTAGTGCAAGCACTTAGTTTATGCCTCACACATCAATAACACTTAATAAATGTCCTTAGAATTAAATTGAAAATTAAATCTTGATTCCAACAACAGGAAAGTCTTTGTCAATCATTTAAGAAGTGGCCAAAATGCTGGCTTTAATATGAATCATGACTCCCTATAAATTTATGAAAATCTCATTTCTGGCTTTAATTTTGTTCAGAGACACAGGTAGATTGTCTCTCCTAATTTTGCCATTCTCTGCTTTCTTGGAACTATGACTATATTTACAAGATATCAAATAATTGAAAAAAAATTTAAAGGCTTTTTGATATTTTGTCCAATACTGGAAAGTATGAAAATTCTATATAACTGATCTTTTCTGATTAACATTAAAAAATTTTAACTGCGGTGATTCAAGCTCACTGTTTGTTTGCTTAGACAATGCCCTGTCTAAAAGAGGAGTGCTCTAATTTAATGAAAGAAAAGAAAATCAAATTTCTGAGACACCTTTATATCAGACTCTCTCAGAATAACAACAGGATTCATTTATTCTTGTAGAAATTAAGATACTAATTGGGAAAAAGTCATGCAAAAGTCCCTTTTAGGGGCTTAAAATATGAATAATGACTGAACCTTATCTAGTATTACATATGATATATTTTATATATCACATATATGTCATATTTACACAAAGATCATTTAAAAGACACAATTTAAACTCCAACTTTATGTGTTCAGATGTTAATAAGAAATACTTTATGCATCAAAGTAAGAATTCAGTATTAGGTCTGAAAGAAACAAGTCTCTGGCATCACTCTTCAGCTATGTTGACTAATTAAATGGCAATGAAGTGGATGTGTGAAAATATGCATTAGAGGTGTGTAATATATAATGTAAAGAAGAGTAATCAAAGCTATTCAACGGGATTTAGGAAAGGATTTCAGTTAGCAGCTTATGAGACAGGAGCATATAATTTTGCTAATTTGAAGTAGGTATTGTAATGTCTAAACATTACTGCTTTGCATATTTTAATGAAAACTGCCTCTCCACTAAGAATTCTTTAGTATGAACTGTATCCGCTCCACAGAGCTTCTAACCATTATGAGTTCAACATAACAGCAAAGGTAGGCATTGTACATTAAAATAATGGTCACCTCATTAAAATAGGTTAAAAAACAAGCTCCCCATTCCATGCTGCTATGACACTGTGTAGTAAATCTGATGACAGGTGTCATATTAAATGTTTATAATGCAATGAACTTCCATTCATGCAACAAAATCTACACATTGCTTTGATATTCTGAATACACCTGCAACTTGTTAATTCAGTGGCATTTATTCAGCAAGCATAAATTCAGAAATGTCTATAGGTTTATAAAACCCTATTTACTTGTTTTGTAATTTACAGAAAATTAATTTGAAATCTTATCTGCATGCTTTACTAGGAAATGAAAACAAAATGATGACCAGTCCTAAATATAAGTACCACTACATAATGCTATGCTGAAAATCAACTTATATTTTCCACTCCTGCTTAGACTGAAAAAGGTGAGTTTTTTATGGTGGAACCTAATGTCTTTCAAGCAAATTTTTGCATCATTCATCTGCCAACTACTTTCCTCCTGAAGTCCTTTAATCCAGTATTTTTCTAAGTTCTTATTCTCTCTTGGGGATGGTTTTTCCATAGCAGATATACAGATTCGATTTGATACTAGTTCTTTCTTCTCTGTCTCTTATCTCTCTCTCTCTGTCTGTCTGTCTGTCTGTTTCTCTGTTTCTCTCTCTCTTTCTCTCTCTCTCTCTCTCTTTCTCTTCTCCCTTACCCTCCCTTCCTCTCTCAGACAGACCAAATAAAGAAAATGTTATGCCAGAGGATGAGGATTCAGCAATGAAAGACCCATAGGTGAAAATATTTCAGAAAAAAAAAATAGAATTATTTTGACATACGCCTTTTGGTCCAGCAGGTGGAGTTTCCATTAGCTTAGTTAGCAAGAAAGATTCAGTGCAAACATAAACAGTTCATACTCATGTTATCAATGTAAAGGTCAAAGGAGGGAAGTCTAAAGACATGCTATCTAAATGCATATTTATATGTATGCTTCCATCTATTCTTATTGGACGCCAAAAAAAGGTACTCTTTCAGTCTCTTTCAGTATTTGCAGTTTCCAACCATTACTCGGTAGGGTTGCATCACAGGGATGCAGTCCCAGGGGATAGATAAGCTACTCCAGATAAAGAAAAGGCATTTTATTTCAACAAATCTCCCTGAAAAGTGCTTTATGAATCACCCAGCAACCAATAAACATGAATAAAAATAAGCTCATTTTGGTGAAAATGGGTTCATTACCATAGTGGCTGCTGAGCTCACTTGCCCCCTGTTTTGCAGCCCACACCCCACACCCCTCTGCAAGGCATTCTACAAGAGAGAAATACTTTTAACTGACCACAGAAATTAGCCTTTTACCTAAACAATAGCTTTAGTACAATCAAAAATCTGCAATAGCTATATTCCCTAGAGAAAGAAGGCTCCACAAGGACAAATCACATTCCCTCCCATTTTAGTCATTGTCATAATTACTACCAAACTCACACTTTTATAATTTTATTATTCCTTCTAGGAAGGAAGGAAGGAAGGAAGGAAGGAAGGAAGGAAGGAAGGAAGGAAGGAAGGAAGGAAGGAAGGAAGGAAGGAAGGAAGGAAG
>NC_058135.1:194551386-194658920 GCF_016433145.1 Gracilinanus agilis | reverse complement strand
ACTAAAGAAAGAAAGAAAGAAAGAAAGAAAGAAAGAAAGAAAGAAAGAAAGAAAGAAAGAAAGAAAGAAAGAAAGAAAGAAAGAAAGAAAGAAAGATTCTTCTGTTTATCCCCCTTGTGGGTTTAAAATGTGTCCCATATGCTGACCACCAGTAACACCTAATTCTTATGAGTCGAAGCACAATCTATAAGGGAAAATGGAAAAAATAAAAAAAATTTTCTTCCTTGTCTCTCCTTAGACTCCCTACACACTCATCTGAAAGATACAAGATGCATATGGGATTGCAGATACAAAGCTCAGAAATGAAACAGTTCCTGAACCTTCAGGGAGATTACATTCTATTTACATTCAGTCTGTTCTCCCATAAATAAGTGTGTGTGTGTGTGTGTGTGTGTGTGTGTGTGTGTGTGTGTGTGTAAAAGAATAATACCTTTGCCTAGAGAACTCTCCCATCTATACTATAGGATTGTTAAAGAAATTGAGATTGTTTTCAAATACTTTTTGCATTTTAAACTAATATATAAAAGACAGGAGTAAATAGATGAGTTTGATTAGAGCATTGTAATAAAAGTAGACTATGAATTGACCATTTCTTTGAAACTTTTCATTCAAAATGAGTCATTTATACTCTGTCCATATATTACCAATTATAATTCAGTGAGACACAAAGCAACAAGGCATTTCTGGTTCTAATTTTTTGCCAATGAATATAACCTATTCATATAAACCCACATTAAAGGAAAAATGGTACCCTTTCCAAGGTAACGAATCAAATTCACACTTAACTAGCACGAATATTATGATATCATGGATATCATGCATTGGCCTAAGAATCCAACCCAAGAACTAGCCTGAGACACAAAGCATGATAGCTGTGAAATATCAGCTACAGTAAAAACAGGCATTTTGATCCCTACAGAGGTAGCACTAGTGTCACAAGCACAAATAGGTGGGAATAAATGTGTTGCGCTTTTTCGGCTTTCTTTTGTTCTCCCATCAGTCGCCATGATCCTAAATCTTGAGGGTAAAGTAAAAGACTTAGGCAAAATCAAGTTCTTACTAATGTATAGGATCATTTTACATTTCTCTCACCGACAAATTTAGACAAGGAGTAGGAACGTCGATGTTTAAAAACATTTCTATCAGTCTCATCTCTTCCTATAAATTAAAAACTCCCTGAAAGGAGGGGCTAAGTTTTCTAATATTCCAATCAAGAAGTCATATGTCCTTCCTCTATTCTGCCTTAGCATCTGTACTTAACCTCTAACATTTGACACATTCTCTTAATATCAATTCTTTTTCTCAGGCACGGCACCCAATGAAAGGTTTCCTATATAATAGGAATATGGAAAGGCTTTTAAAATTTTTATATGAATTTTACTTTTCTTGTGAGAGTAGAGGAGGTATCTCTTATTCTTGGATGTATGGTAGTGATCTATACCTTATCTAACTGCAGGTATAGCACAAAAATTTCTGAATGAATAAACATTTCATCATGAAAATGGTCAAAATATGAACAAAATAAAAGCCAAGGGAGCCAAGGCATAACTGCATTCTTTTGCCCAAGAAGATGTCACAAAAGAATAATTACTTAGAGTGTTTTTAGGATTGCAAAGCACCTTCAATACATTATGTTACTTGAAACTCAAGACAGCTTGTGAGGCAGATATTATAGGTATAATCCCCATCTCAAAGAACAGATTTGACAATGATCACATCACAATTGTCAGAGGTGAGATGTGACTATTAGGTTTAAAGATTTGGCAGAGTTTGCACAGGAATGAGGATCTTAAAGACCATTTAGCAGAATTTACACATGCGCTGTTATCCATTTCTAAGAGCAAGAGGATCTAGAGAGTCACAATGGGGTCCTCAGTGTACAGGACATTGAATGGGGACTGCCTAAGGATAGGTTCTGCTTAAGGACTAAGCCATAAAAGAGTTATTAAAAAGCAGGGTAAAATTTTACATATGTGTGCACAATTTTTTTCTCCTTTGACTTTGAATGGATGAGGTTGCCAATGACACAGAACCTATTACTACTTCTAAGGAGAGCAAAGAAAGGAAAATAGAATCACCTATGGGACTGGGCAGCTAACAACTTGCTGATCTTCCCACTGACACTAAAACTTGAGCTGAGATAAATCAAATGAGAATATGGTGCTTTCATATGTTATTACATGGAATCTTCACAATAAGCCTATTAGACAGGGGCTATTAATATCCCACTTTTACAGAAGAGGAAACTGAGATCAATGGAAGTTAAATGACTTACCCTAAATCACATAGCTAATAGTGACTTGAGTTGAACTCAGGTCCAGTGCTCTATCTACTAGGTTTATTAGGTGCTTTAAATAGCTAATTTAGTCTCCTAGAGAATCTTTTACTTGGAAAATGTATTGAAAGTTATTCTGGAAGTAAAAGGTAAAAGGAGTTTCACTTTAGAGATATTTGTTTTATACTCAAGCAAGAAAATATTAGCAATAAATTAAGCCAAAGTACTCTGATAACTCTGCAAAGGAAGAAACCTATACAAAAGAGAATTTCGCAAAACATAGACTTTCAGAGGTGAAAGCAACCTTAAAGATCATCCAATGCTAGATGTAAAGAAGCTTTTTTTTACAAAAACTATTAAAGGAGCTCAAGAGGTAGCTGATTATCTATCTATCGAAGACCTTAAGATAAGTGTAGATAGATGACTATTGTCAGGAATGTTGCAGAAAGCATTTTGGCTCAGCTACAGGTTGTATTTGATAAGTCCTAAGGTCTTTGCTAATCCGACCATCTTGTTTTAGCCCAATATCCTAATTTATACATGAAGAAACTTGGAAGCTTAAAAGAAAAAAAGGAAGGAGTGGAAAAATATAAAAGCAAGGAAAATTATTTCTTAATCTATACTTAAAAAAGCACAGCCTGAAAGTAACCATTCTAAGATGCCCTGTCTGGAAACAACGTATTCCAATCATGGAATGAGAAAAACTCAGGCTGTAACGTTGAACATTAACACTGGTATAAGGCCATGCTACAGACAGATCCCAAATAATTACCACTTAACATTAGCCTGTTTTTCTATAAGTATGTAATAACATCAACTGCATATAAGTGGGAGAAACTGAAGACATTTCCTGATGGAAATACAATGATTTCACCCACAGTCTTGGAATTAATTTGATAAATTTAAGCCTGAGGCAAAATAATTAAATAAAAATGTCATATAGATGAGATAGCATTAATTTTTCTACACATATGAATCTGTCACTGATTTTCGAAGAATCAAATCTAAGCCCAACCAGGACTGCCATGCCTACGTCTGTCTAACTCCATGTTATTATATATTTCACTTTCTATTGAGGGTTCATGCTGTACTAAGTTTGCTACTGGGTGAGATAACAACTTAAGGAGTCAAAAGATGGATCGGGTAGCACTGCCTTAACAAATACTAAAAATAATAATGAACTGTTATAGGAGCATTTTCTTAGAGTCGACTCCAGAGATAAATGAAATGAATGGGGCTGAGAGAGCTAAGCACACTTGCAAAGAGTTCACTCCTCTGTGACCAGGTGTTGACAATCATTTGTGTCTTTGACCCCTTTGTGGAATGCCTTGAAAAATAAACACCTGCTCCTGAAAAGGCTGCTCTATCCATAAACATCTTTTCCATTCATTTCACTTTCAGTCATAATCTCTGAAATCCCAACAAGAAGGATTCATATAAAAATATAACTATTCCTGAGAGATAATACATTGAGTGCCATTAGCTTTAAAATATTTAAAGCTGGGCAACTATCTGAGAGAGGAAGGGCCTTTGGGAATGGGAAGAGAAATAATGTAGATGTCCAGAAGATGAAGAGAATGTGAGAGAGAAAGAAAAGGCCCAATAAGTGTAAGGTAGTGCCAAAAATAAATTTTAAAGCTTTGGCTAGGCTTGGACCCACAGGCAAGAGGGAGCTAGCTCAAAAGGCTCATAAAAGCCTATTGTTAAATTTTCAATGTAAGCATTTATGCTTTTCAAATAGGAAAGCTACAAATCTGGCTTGATTTATTGTTTTTCTGATTGTCTAGTCTCAAGACTAGAAAAAGAAAATCGTAATTATTCAAACTAAACTTAAAAATGTGTTGGGCATACATTTTCTTCCAGATAGCTAGTTGATAAATCAACACAAACCTGGTTGGAAAGGAGACACAACGCTGAATGTGAGGAACAAAGGGGAAGGCAGTTTAACTGATCCATAGATTGGCTAAAGGGGAGTAATGTGGAATTGGATAAAGAGCCAGGCCTAGAGTCAGAAAGACTTTACTTTCCTGAATTCAAATCTGCCCTCAGATATTTGTGAACTGTGTGACTCTGGACAAGTCCTTTAACCCTATTTCCTCAGTTCCCTCATCTGTAAAATGAACTAGAGAAGGAAATAGTAAACCACTTCAGATTCTCTGTAAAAAAAAATCCAAATGGAGTCATGAAGAGTTGAAAATGAAAAATGACACAACAATAGCAACAGCAATAGTATAATCAAGCTAGAAATACAGTTTGGGGTGAGGTTGTGAAGAGCTGGAAGACAGATGGGTTCACATCTTGTCCTAGAGACCATAAAAAGCCAATGGAGTTTTGAGTAGCATAGTGATATGACCAGATCTGTGCTTCAGGAAAACTATTTTGGAAACTACAAGAATAAAGAAATTAGAGGGGGGAAGGGATTCAGGGCAGGTTGATAAGTTAAGAGGCCAGTGGAATAATTTAGAAAAGAGGAGACTGGGGCCAAAATTAAGATGGTATTTCTATGAGTAGTGAGAAGAAAGTGGAGGCAAGAGATGTTGCGGAGGTAAAGATGGCAAGTTTTGACAACTGTGGGGATGTGGAGCGAAGGAGGAAATGAAGAATAAAGGAAAACATTGATGAAGTTATAAATTTGAGACTCTAGAGCACTGAGGATTCCCTTAACAGAAACAGGGAAGTCTAGCAGATGGGTGAGTTTGGGAGAAAAAATAATGTGCTCTACTTTGGACATGTTGAGTTTGAAATCTCTCTGATACATCTAGTTGGAAATGTCCAATAGGTAGCTGATGAAATAGGACTGAAACTCAAGAAAGAAACTGAGGACAAATGTGATCTATGGGATATCTACATAGAGATGAGTGAGAATGCTAGAGAGGGCTTGGTGCAGAAGCTTGAGGGACAACCAACAATTCTTCATTATGATATGGACTGAGAATTGAGAAGACACAGGCAGAAAGCCAGTATTACCAAAATATGGAAAGAAAAAATTGGTCAATAGGAGATTGTACACAAAAGTATCAGATGCAGAGAGGTCAATGGGAATGAAAAAAAGCCACAGAAAAAATTGGCATGCATTGATTTCCTCTCTTTGTTCAATTCCAAAGCAATATAGGGCTTTTTTAGGACACATTCTGGCAAAGAAAATGGGAAGAAGCATGGCTGCCAAATCATCTAGCAGTTTAGAGGCACATAATGGTTTCATTTATTATTTAAGAAAAACAACCAATGACAAGTGAATGAAGTGCTTCCTTGGACATTGAGACGACTGATTTCATATAAATCAATACTGAGTGCTATAAAATGTCAGAAAATACCAAATGAGAAGAAAAAGAATCAATAGATAACCTAAGAATTAAATGAGTGATGAATCATCTTTACCAACCAAGATAAATTAAACTATGAAAACTTTGTTAAAGTAACATCCAGGCTCTGACTTAAAACCACAAAATTAAGTTAATTCAGAGGTGAAGCTCAGGGAGGTCCCTTTAAACATAGAATGTTATTAATTTTTTTCCTAAAGAAGAAAACACCTTGAGAAAGAGTTGCTCATAAAGAAATGAACTTAAACTTCTTGTTCAAAATCAGCATCTATTTGAACAAAATCAATGCATCGAATTGATAGGGGGCAAAGACTAGCAGGGTACCAAGAACAATAGAGTTAGGAAACCTTACTGTACACCACTTGGAAATAGTCTGACCCAGGACAAATCACTTAACAAACATAACTTGGTGGTATAATTACTTGCCCTCACTATTTCACAGGGTTGTTAAATATTTAAAATGCAATAATATAAAAATACTTTGTAACCCCAAAGTTATAAACAATTATTCATGACTAATAAATATAGTCCTGAAAAATAAATGGATATATCAGACTACTTTAATTTCTTTCTTCTCATGCAAACATATATAAAAAATACTCTTATTTGGCACCAAAATTTGATTATGTCTAATTTCCCACAATAGAATTTTTTTAAACATGAAATTGTTTCTGAAATGCTCACTCAGCATTTCCAAATGCATTATAGCTTGCAAATATTTAGAGGACTCTGGACTATAGCATGTTCTGTCTTTTATGAAGCTGACTCAGTTCTCAAACCCAAACTTATCTCTTTAAAAAATTCCTCTTATTAGTTACAAACTCCCCTGTGCTCAAGTTCTCCTAAGTGTCCATCAGTACCTCAAATGGAAAGGGAACATGAAAAGATGATTCTTTCTCAGCCGAATATTGAGACGATAGGTATGGGGATTTAAGTAAGAAGAGACCTCAGAGGACTTTTAGTCCAACTCCATAATTTCACTAATGAGGAAACTGAGGCATGTAGAATTTAAGCTGCTTGCCCATTGCCAATATTCTTGTAGTCACCAAAGCTCATGACATCAGCGTTATCCTTGACTTCTCACTCAGTCACCCCAAAGAGCCAAAGCCAAATCTTACCATTTCTAATTCTATGATACACTCACATTTGATCTCTTATCTCTACTCAGCCTTCACCTTAGTTCAAACCTTCATTTACTCTCATGTAGAGAAATGCAATGGCCCCTAATTGGTCTATATACTTCTAATCTCTGCCCACTGTTGTCTATCCTCCACATGACTACCAAAGTGATTTTCTCTGAGCATAAGTCTAAGCATGTCTTTGCCCTAATCAGTAAACTCCAAAGACTCACTATTGCCTTTAGGGTAAAACATGAGCTCCTCTGTTTGAATTTTAAAGGTGCTCAAGACCTGGCCCCAACCTCTGTTTCACTACTCAGTATACATAATTTTCCTTCCTATCTTTAATGGTCTAGTCCAGTGATGGGCAAACTATGGCCTGCAGGCCAGATGCAGCCCCCTGAATTGTTCTGAATTGTTCTATCTGGCAGCGGGACATTATTCCTAATCTGACAAATACAATGAGTAGGATACAACACAATGAAACTTTGAAAGACTTGCCTTAGAAACAGACTGAGAGATAAGCATTTCCTTTCCTTTGGCCCCCTCTTTAAAAAGTTTGCCCATCACTGGTCCAGTTGAATTAGCCTTCAGTATGTTCCTAACACACTTCTTTCTGAACCTTTATAACCACTTCTCCTCAAAGTAGATAAATGATTGTCCCATGTGCAGCAAGGATAGATATCAGAGATTTGGCTCAACCCATCTCAATGATAGACTTTGATTTCTTTCTTTCTATGATTAGAAGAAGGAGGGCCATACCTGTTGATAAAACCTAATGGGAGAGTGAAAAGCAGGATCAACAAATTTTATGACTGTCAGACAAAAATTTGTTAAATGTCTATATGTGCCAGGCACTGTGCTAAATGCAGGGAATATAAAGAAAGCAAAATAATACTTGTTCTTCCAAATTTTATAGTCTAATGGGAGAGACAACATTCAGACAACCATGTACAAAAAAGCTATATACAAGATAAATTGGAAATAATCAACAGAGGTCTTTGAAAGGGATTCCAGTTAAAAAAAAGTAGGACTTTAGTTGAGACTTGAAGGACTCCAGGAGGCAGAGAATAAGGAGGGAAAGAATTCCCAGCATGAAGGAAAATCAGAGATTCAGTCTCTCTGTTACTCTCCTATCTCCAAGATGGATACTTTATCTACCACAAACCAAATATTGGTAACTCTAGAGGGCAATTTTAAAGAGTTTAGAATAAAATATACTTTCTCTGATCACTCTCAGGGTGAAGGATGGTAATAGTTTACTATCACCATGTTAGCTAACTTATCAGCAAAAACTGGTTACCCAAAAATCCATCATGAATAGCTCTTAATCTATTTAGCAGAGTAGACAGAAAACCAAAATTGGGAAAGTTTCACAGGTTAAAACAGATGAAAAAAATCACAAGGGTAAATGAAATCTTCAGCTTAACAGTGAAATAAGATTTTGTTTTGCAAAGAGAGAACAATTTCACCCAAGGAAGTCTATCCTTGGCATTCTCTAGGGTTTTAGAGACAAGAAAATAAGGGGCATTCCCCACATGTCTATGACTCCAGAGAGCTCTCTAATCCACCATTCAAAAATCCACTCTTGCTTCTTTATTTTTCAACAAATTGATGTCATGTCACTTTCATGAACACGCCATGTTTATTATAGTTGACTCAGAGGTCTCTCAGTCAATATAGAATCACATTCCCTTGAAGTAGAGAGAATAACATACTCTTGTGGTCACAGGGTGCTCCATCAGGAAAATTGCCCAAGGGAGAAAGTAGGGTTGCACTATTAATTATTCTGTCTCTCCCAATATTATATAATCTCCTTGACAGGAGGGATTCCTTTTATTTTCTTGGGGATGAGGGGAATGAACAGGATAGCAACATCCCTAGGAGCTCAGCACAGTACTTTGTACTGAGCAGGTAAATAATATGTATGTTGATTCATTGCCTAAATTCACATAACAATAATTATCTGAAGGAAGATTGGAACCTTCACCTGCTGATCCGGAGTCAGAATCTGGTCAACTATCTTGACCCCTAAACCACACTAAACACACAAATCAGATCCACAGACTTTTAGATATAGATGACTAGAGAGAATGACAGTTCAATCACAAGCAGTACCCATAGCATTTTTGAAGATGTTTAGTAAAGCCATAGTCCTGGAACTCAGGAAGTTATCCCTCTTAAAGGAAGATGTACAGACATGTGAATAAAGAGAGAGACACAAGTTAAGCTATTTGGAGGGAGGATCTTATGCCAATATTTTGAGGAATGAGAAATAGAAGGCATCCTGAAGATCCAGGTATCCAAGCACGGGAATGCTGGGCCAGCTCATACCAGCTGATAAGAGCCAATAGTTCCATTTTCTGCAGGAGCACCTTCACCTTGGAAATCAGCAAATGTTACAAACCAGGGCTTGATTTATAGTTTTCGTTGATTGTCTAGACTTAAGACAGTGAAGTATGAAAAAGACAATAATGAAGATTAAACCTTAAAGTGTGGTCTGGATAGATTTTTTGGAGAGTTGATTGTCAAACATTTTTACTCTCGTATATCCAAAGAGAAGAATAAAGAAGCAAACTTTATGAATTAAATGGTCAAGAATATGTTAGAAATAAGGCAGATCCATTCAAGAGAGGCTGAATATTTATATTAAACATTTTTTCTAATGGAAATGATCTCAGACATTTCTGTAGCACTTAAACTTCTCAAGGAGCTTTCTCACCCACTATCTCATTTTAATTCTCTTAAGAGCCCCATGAAGAACAAATTTTATTATTCCCAACTGACATATGGAAAAAAATAAGACCCAGGGAAGACTAGTTCCTGCCATATGAAAAAGGGATTAGATTTCTCTAAATAACTTCCAAGGGCAGAACATGGATGTCACATGGAAGAGCATTTCATAAAAGGAGAAAGGAGCATTTCTAACAATTAGAATTTTCCAAAGATGAAAAACATTGTCTTGTTGACAAGTAAATGTCCCATAACTAAAAGTATACAAAGACCAGATCACCATCTCTCAGGAATGATGTAGTAAGAATTTCTTCACTGGGTTCAAGTTTGAACTAAGTACACTTTTAAAATATTTCCCAATATCAAAATTCTATAATTTAATAAGTTAATTATTTTATTGTATTTGGGTACAGATAGGGGTTCTGTTAGTTATTTTCAGTAAGCAAATAAGAACTCCAGTTTCCACCTGGTCAAGTAACGTCTCCTCATATTTCCCAAGCTCAGAGCCCCTTTCTAATCCTACCTTTCTTTCTAACACAGGTAAAAGAGATCATGAGGGTGAAGGTAGGTATGAAAGAGCTCTTAGTTACCTAGAAAGAACAGAAGAATGAGGGGTAAGTCTTTCAATCAATAACAAGGAATGAATCGAGCAAAAGCTTCCCAGGGACAGAACTGTGTCTTATCTAAAATTTGCCTGATCTTCATCACCAGCCAGAGCTTTGCACATAACAGGGACATAAAAATTATTTGTCTGGACACACTGTCCCTTCAGATATTATTCATATATTCGAAACTAATCTGAATGAACTATTCTCATATTGCTTTCTTCTGGTAGGGGTGGGAGTGGGAATTCAACCATGCCTTTTTATCAGCCTCAAGGGTCTCAAGAATACCTACAAGAATGTCAAAGTTGGTCACAAAAACTCACAGGTCTTGGAAAAACTGTCACCAGGTCAGTTTTTCTTGGCCTCAACTCTTTGGATACCTCCCAAGCAACATCTTTTCAATAAAACTATAAATAGCCTTAAATGCATCAAAACAACTATTACACAAATACAAATGCTTATAACAACACAACTCTCAAGAAACAAAATGGAAAAAGGGTCAAAGTAAAATTGCACTAATATCTAAATAGAAATGGAAAAAGTGATGGCATCTTACACATAATAGATACCTCAAAAAGGTTTGGCAAAATGTGTGATGTTGGATGTTAGAAAAGAAAGCAATGATAATCTTACATTTTTGTAGCTGATTTTACATTTGCAAAACACTCTTCTCACAACTAATCTGACTTATAAGCTGGCATTTACATAGTGCTTTAAGGTTTGCAAAATATCTTATAATTAGAGGCAGCTGGGTGGCTCAGGGGATTGAGATCCATGCCCAGAGATGGGAGGTCCTGGGTTCAAATTTGGCCTCAAACATGTCCCAGCTGTGTGACCCTGGGCAAGTCACTTGACCCCCACTGCCTAGCCCTTACCACTCTTGTACCTTAGAACCAATACACAGTATTGACTCCAAGATGGAAGGTAGGGGTTTACAAAATAAAATAAAAATATCTTATAATTAATATCTAATTTGATCCTCCTAACAGCCTAGAAGTGCTACTAGTATCTCCATTTTTATAGATAAGGAAACTGAGGCAGGAAGCAGCTAAATGTCACACAGCCAATAATTTTCTGAGGCCACATTTTAATTTATCTTTCTGACTCCAAGTCTAGCTTTCTAACCATTGTACCACTAAACATCCAGGATGCTGATTGGGAGTCTTCCTGTTTTATTTAGGGAGCAATGCGGCAGAGAGTTCAAGTGTCTTGACTTGCCCAAGCTCACTGATCCATTGTCACATTCAAACGTATGTCTTCATTCCATGCACAGCATTTTTTCCACTTTTAGAGAATGAAAAAAGAAAAAAACAGAAGCTTCAACAGTGAGAGTCTTCTACTCCAAAGGCTATTCACAAAGTCGTTTGCTTTTAAGACACCATTAATGCCTTCTTTTAAGAAATATTATCAGTATAAAATAAGCTAAAATGATAGCACCTTTGTTAGGTATTAATTCTGGCTAAAGGGTCTGCCCTGCACCAAGGACTAGTCTTTCAACCTATAGCACTGTGGTCTCCTACAGTAACTGAATCTAACTATTCTCTCCAAAAGACCCTCAGAAAAACAAGAGGAAATCTCTCTAGAGAGCTCAGGAGAAAGTAAAGTTTTACATAAATAAATTCTCATTTTAATGTTTTCTGGAAAAGAATTCATTAGTTATCATTTCTGACATAGTATTTATGAATTTTCTTAGCTCAATAATAAAAGCAGCACATATCCAAACAAGCTTCGCCACTGTCTTTGTAAAATAGAGTTCATTATCTTTTTCTTTTGGAAGATTAAGGCCAATGAATAAAAGAAAGAGGGATTTTGCCCCTATATTTAGCTCTCCTTACAACATCATGTCTCACAGGTATTAAAAATAGACCAAAATCAGCTGAACACGTTCTGTAAAATCATTAAAAATGGTAGGGCTTTCCAAGTGGAATATTTAAATGTATTCTACTTCCAGCCCAGTACTGCTTGGATTCTTTTTAATGGTAAAAACAGTTCTATAAGGAATGCTTCCTCAGAAAGAACCTCCAAGGAAAGATAGGTTGAAGCAGGATTCTCCACTGGTTTATATTTTCTCTGACAACTTCCCTTAGAATTAAGATACAACAGAAAACAGTGTCATTAGCCTAAGGCAGAAATAGGAAGGAGGCAGAATTTATCCTTAATATCCCCAAATTCTGCTTTCAGATACTACCACAAACCACCCAAGGATTTCCCAGAGCCAGACCCTCATTCCAATCTGAAAAATAAAATCAAAATCCATTCTGATATGTCATCAATACCAAAGTATAAGTTACTGTAACCAGCTAGCTACCCTTCCCAAAAGTAATGACATTTTTATTAGAGGAACTTTCTTTTTTTAAGGAGAGAGTAGCACTGATATCGCTCCACCAGGAATTGGGACACTTACCTTTGTTTCTTGAAAGTCCTTTACCCTTTGGTTTTTCTCTTTTACTTCATCTCTTATGTTTTAAGACATGAGAAAGTTGCCTACTAGCTCATTGCTAACGTCAAAGTACTCTTAGCACAGAGAGGGACAATTGAGGGTGGCTGGGAGGGGAGATGGAAAAGCAGTATTTTGCCAGTTGGTTTGGAAATTTAAAAAAATAGATACATGATTCATTTCTAAAACTTCTATGGGTGAAGAAGGTAATTTTACAGGGGTTTACCTAGCAAATGAGTTGGCAATCAGGTTAGCATCAAAGTGGGAATGTAGCCTGGTTTGAAAGAAGCCATTTTCCAGAGAAGAAAGCCAGAAGGGAGTAGCTGAAAAGAGAGTCCAATTGAAGGGTGAAAATACCTAAGTTCACAAAAAGAGGGCAAAGACAAATGAAAGTGATTGACAGCAGTGTGTCCACACTCTAAGGGCTGAGCACAAAGCATATTTACTGTTACAAAACTTTAATGCCCACCATTCTCCAACAGGGACCATTTCATTTCAATCAGGGAAATCATTTTCAGAGTCTGCTCTTTCCCATCCCATTCCCCTATTCATGCACAATCCCTGATTAGATAGAGCATCTATCAATCCCTTATTGTGTGTCCTAGAGTGGAAAAAAAGAGTGAGATCTATACCTAAAGGTCCTATGTTCAAACCTGAGCTCTCCTTTTTCCTATCCATGTGACCCAAGATAAGTTGTTTGACCTCTTTGGGTCTCACTATTTTGATCTATATAAATACCTACTGTATGAGAGGCATTATGCTAACGCACTGGGCAGGAAAAGAAGGAAAAATCATGAATAATCTCTGTTTTCAAGGAGCTAACATTCTTGAGAGGAATAACAGGCACATCTACAAGATTATAAAGAACAGAATAAATACGACACAATTAGGGAAGGTGGGCACTAGCAGTCTCAAGAGATAGATTCAATGAGCCCAGGATATAAGGAGTACATTCCAGGCATTGAGGATGGCCAGTGCAAAGACACAACAATAGGAGATAGAGAAGGAATAACTGGTGAGGAAAAGATCTAAAGTGCAGGGAAATGTATTCATGTGGAATGGGAATTGCTGAAGACACAATAGAAGGAGTGGGCAGAGTGGGTTGGGGAAAGAAGGGGGTTAAAGCTGATGAGAATAAGGGAATGGAGAGATGCAAAGCTGGGAAGAAAAGCTCAGGACAATAAAAGAGGTTTGTTCAAACTAATTTGGAAAAAAGCGATATAAAGAAGGGAGAAGACTGCTGCTTGGGCAGATGAAATGAAGGGATAGGACTACTGCTTAGAAAGGATGGACTGCAGGGACAGAGATTCAGCCCTAGATACTTCCTAGCTCTGGGTCCCTGTGCAACTCACTTAACTTGTCTCAGTCTCTTCATCTGCAAAATGAGAATAATAATAGCACATACCTCCCAAGGTTGTTGTGAGGATAAAATAATATTTTTAAGGCACTTAGCACAAAGCTTGACAAAGAATAGGCACTCAGTAAATAAGTATTATTATTTTTTTAACTTTAAGTGAACTATGTTTTTTTCATTCTGAAAGCATTGACTGATATGATTATTGACACACCCCTCAGTAGTATTTGAAGGATCATAGAATATGGGATAGCTATTTTAGGTCAAAAGATCAAGTATTCTAATTTTCAAAAAAGGAAGAAAACATTCTGTAAGCCATAGACCCCTTGACTAAACTTCAACTCCTGGGTAAATTCTAGAATGGAACATTAAAAGTTGAATAAACATGTAGAAAAAAGCAGTAATTACAAGACAGTGAAGTGACATAACAGAAAGAACTAGATACAGAGTCACAAGGTTTTATAATTGAACCTTCTGCATGAAAAATTTTGTTAGGTCTATGCCTAGGTAGTTGCTTAACCTTCTTCTGTCTCTGTCTATTCATCATTGGGTCAGGAATAACATCTGTCTCACAGAGATATGGTGGATAGAGTGCTTGGCCTAACAATAGGAAGATTCATCTTGAAATCTGGCCTCACACACTATGTGACCCTGTGCAAGTCACAGCCCTATTTTCCTCAGTTCTCTCATCTGTAAAATAAACTGGAGATGGAAATTACAAATATTCAAGTATCTTTGTGAAGAGAATCCCAAATGGGATCACAAAGACTCAGACATGACTGAAACATGACTCAACAACAATAACACAGAGTTCTGAGGATCAGATATCATATATAAAGGGCTTTACAAACCTTACAAGTACAATATAAATACTAGTTATCAATAGAAACAGCTAGCATGACTTTAACAAGAATAGATTTAACAAGCCAAATTAACCTTATTTCTTTTTGTGACAGGATTACTAAACTGGAAAATTCAGGAGATATGCCCAATCTACATTCTAGCAAACTTTTTGACAAAATATCTTTCTAGTTTCAGGGAAGGGATAGAGATTTGTGGAGTAGCTGATAATAAAGTTAGATGGATTTATAAATGGATGAGTAGCCATATGTAGCTATCCAGTGCTCATTACTAACTGGACAAGATGTCTCCTCTGGAATGAGACCTGTCCTTGGTCCTATGCAATTTAGTGTTTCTACCAGTGACCTGGATAAATCTATAAGGGATTTATAATTATAAAGGAGTATATAATTATAATTTATTATGTGTTTATTATGTTATTATATAGAATTATTACTACATGTCTTTTACTCTGTAATTATTAGGTTAATTATATATAATTTATAAATCTATGGGGGATGTTAATCCACCTGCAGATCATAGCAAGTTAGTAGGGATACCTTTCAAAATGGATGGCAGAGACAGCTTCTTCATAGAGTAGAGAGTTGGGCTAAATGTAATAATATGAAATGCAACTGGGATAAATATAAAGTCTTAATCTTGAGTAGAAAAAATCAAATTCAAAAGTAGAAAATGAGGGAAGAATGAGTAGCTAATAGTTTGACCAAAAAGGATCTATATTAATTGAGATTGAACTTTTAGGAACATGGAGGTGAGAAGCCCTCTGTATTCTGACCTAGTCAATACTACATCCGTAGTAGTATAGTCAGTTTGTGTAATATAGTTTAAGAAGGACACTGATAATCTGAAAAGCAGCCAAAGGAGACCAACCAAAATTAAGTTCCTTAGGTCCATATCATATGAGAATAGAGTGATGTAACTGGGCATGATTAGCCTGAAGAAGAATGAACTCAGGGGAAATAAACTAGCTGTCTTCGAAGGTCTAAAGTGTTGTCATGTGGGACAGGAATGAGATTTGTTTCATTTAGCCTGAAGGAGAAGAAACAGGAAAAATGAGTGGAAGCTGTATGTAAAGAAGCAAATTGAGGATTAATAGCAAGGAAAACTTCCAAAAACTAAGCAGACACGAAGTAGAATGGGCTGCCCTACAAAGTGGTACATCTTATTAGAAACCTTGAAGCAGAGTTTAGATGTCACTTGTCAAATATCCTCTAGAAAAAATTCCTGTTGAATATGGGTTGGACTACAGAGACACTGAGGTCCCTTCCACCCCTAAAATGCTATGATAAGATAGCACTTAGTGACTTAGTTTTATATTATCCTATAAAATTGTTTCACAAATGTTTTTCTAGCATGGACTAAGACTCCGTTTCATTGTAGATCCCATAGTGCTAGTCACATAGTATAGTCTGTATAAAAACTTATGGACTGATTGATACATGGAATCTACCCATCCAGATGACTCACAAAACCTGTATGACACGGTCAGTACCTAAACAGGATCATTTAACAGATGAAACAATTGAAACAAGACTTGCTTGAATGGCCTGTCTCAGGGTGAGTCACTGAATTACCCATAACTAATAGCACGTGGAACTAACACTCTATTTTCGCTATTAGGAAGACAGTTCCTTGCTTCTCCAGGATAAAAGGACAACAAGAGTTAATGTATTTTCCTTTATATGAAGCTTACAAAATCAACTGTCTGTTGAACAGTTAAATCGTTCAGTTTATCATTCTTTTTCTTGGCAGTTCTTTTTCAATAAGGTGTCTCCCATATTAAGTTCATACAACAACCTTTTAGACTTCACTGGGTTGTAACCCCGAAAATTTATCTCTGGATACTCAATCATCTTTTTCAGGGGTATGTTCAGTTAGCCCTGAGCACATGGCTCTCTTTTCATAGCTTGATGCAGTCTTCCACCAGCCCAATGACTCTGCCAACATGGTCAGTAGAGAGAGAAGATTAGAGAAAGGGAGGCTCCCAAAGCAACCTCTGCTCAGGAATCTAGAATTTCATTCTCTCTTGAATTTGGAGTCCTTTTCCACTTGTCTGAGACTGAAGTGACTTACTACAAACACACACACACACACACACACACACACACACACATACACACACACATACACACTTCATCCCAACAGTCAATCAAAAGACACATATTTGTGATGTCACCTGTCTTTATCTAATGACTAGAGTCCCTATGTTCCTTTCAAATGAAGAAATTATTCCCACTTAGTTTACTTTTGATCGATAAATTGGATCGAAATGGCTGAATCTTCAGGCTATAATAATTGGCTACAGAAGTGGACTCCCACCCCGATGCTAATAGGAATTCATGCTCTTTTTTCTAAGAGGATGTAGCATGGCCTTGAGGGGAGGAATTAGGTCCTCTTTGCCGTTCTGTTCCTAGAACCCGTCACATAGTAGGGACAATAAATGCTTATTAATTAATTAATGCAAAATCCCTTCCAACTTAAAATTCTAGGACCTTAAAAGTATCACGAATGTTATATATATATATATATATATATATATATATATATATATATATATATATATATATATATGCTACAGGACAACCCCAATTTAATCTACGATATCTCCAAAAGTTATTGTTATTGTAGGTATATACAATTCCTCATTGATCATATTCAAGGACTGACAAAATGGGTGATATTGCATTAAATGAGGCTGATACTATATAATTAAGCAGGTTAGAGTGGGGATAGCATCAGAGTTGGAGTCCAAGCTCTAGGTTCAAATCTTAGCTCTTCTATCTATTATTTCTGTGATCTTGGGAACCTCTCTTCACCTGTAAAATGAGGGGACTAAACTAGATGACTTCTATCATTATCTTCCAGATCTATGTCTATTATTTCAACATATAATAATAAAGTAACTGCCTGAATTAAGAAAATCCATGTTCCTGACTTCTGGTCTGCAGCTTTACAATTTAAGTGCTTTCTTCCCACAGCCCTGAAACAAGAAATAGGATCAATAGCAAGTTAAATAGCACCTTGAACATCCTTATAGAATTCTCCAGCAGGTAGCCAGCCATTCATTTTTTATATGGGACAAGGAGTATAAGTAAGAGCAAGGGAATGATGTTTATGAACTCACTGCTCTATTAGAGCTTGTGAAGAAACTTCTCTTTTCTTCTCCCACAAGTCACAATAAGCTAAAATCTTAGTACAGAGCCAGCCATTTGCATCACTATGTCTGCCTCAGATAACTTTAAAGGAATATTTTATTAAGCTCAATACACAAAAATGAATCATCCTACATGCTAATATATGACAAAACTCTGCATTTTTCAGTTTCAGAAAAATAGTTAACCAGTAGGATTTCATGTACTATTTATAGTCATATCATGTTAAGTTGTTACCTACATTTTGTTTCAGGTCTGTAGGAAGCGATTACTATCTTAATCTAATTTTTCTTTTGGGGGAGAAAATGAAAGTGATTCAGAAGGTACTTCTTGAAAGTCAGGGTTCACTAAAAGGGACCTCATTCATCACTATGTCTTTCAATTGAACAAGTATTTATTGAGCTACTTGATTTATGATGCTTAAGTAATAATTTTAAAAAGATTACCAGTTCATCATAAAAAGTGATGAGTAGGATGAGTTCAAAAAAAACCTGGAAAGACTCATATGGACTGATGCAAAGTGAAATGCGCAGAACCAGGAGAACAGTGCATACTGTAACAGAAATATTGTATGATAATCAGCTCTGAAGGACTAAACTATTATCAGCAAAATAAGGCCCTAAGATAACCCCAAAGAACTCATGATTAGAAAAAAAGGCACTCTACAGCCAAAGAAAAAACTGTTAGAATCTGATTGCAGATCAAAGCATGCCATCCTTCATGAATGTTTTATTATATGTGTAATAGCTGTCTTCAATCAGGACATTGGGAATGTGGAAATATGTGTTGCATGAAAACACTGCTATAACCTACACCTGGGAGAGAGGGGGAAGGATAGCATCTGAATTTCAAAATATCATGAAACAATTGTCAAAAACTGTTTCTTCATTTAATTGAAGAAAATAAAATTTAATTTAAAAAAAGATTACCATTTGCCAGATTATTGAATTAATCAGTTAGGACTAAACAGTTTAGGCACTATTATTGTATTTCTATCTTTACTGTTTAGAAATTTTATCTTGGCAGCTTCCTCTTACCCTTGCAATTTGTATTTGTTTGACTATTTTTGATTTGAAGTAAAAATGTTGCCTAGCATCCTTTTTATCCAAGGGCAGCTAGGTGGAGCAGTGGACATAATACAGTGTAGAGTCAGGAAGGACTCATCATTCTGAGTTCAAATCTGGCATCAAACACTTACTATCTGTGTGACCCAGGGCAAGTCACTTAACCCTCTTTGCCTCTGGACCTAATCTGTAAAATGAGCTAGAGAAAAAAAAAGGCAAACTTTGCCAAGAAAACCCAAAATGGGGTCATGAAGAGTCAAACACGGTGGAACAAAATATATTAACAACTGTAGTTGCCTCTAGTGATTAACAGGTCATATCTCATGAAGGCAACCAAGCCTAAATAAATGTAGAAGAGTGCTCCTGTCCCCTCTTCCCTCCACTCCTCTCCCCAAATTCACATTGCATTATGCTTGATACACTGCCAAATGTCTGTTACCAGACCATTAATAAAAATGTTGTGGAAACTGCTTCCAAATGATGGCAATTAGCTATAATGATTAAACAAAACATGGTTTCACATTAAATTGAATTGATATTTGAATGTAATTGTTTTGAGCTCTTTGCTATAGAGGTACTATATAAATTATTATTAGTAGCAGCAGCAATAATAAGAACAATAATAACTCAGTCAGATTTTACCCCATAATTTGTTAGTGTTTCATAGAAGTTCATTTTGTAGATAAAAGTTTGCTAACTTTTTTTCCCCAGAAATCGTTGCCATAGTCTAATAGTTTTTCAGTGAATGTGGGCACTGCCATAAAAGTACCTTAGAATAGATCAGTATTAGTCTTTGTATGCTTTCTATGTTAGGCAAAAATCCCTTAATCTGCAAAGTCAGATTAGCCCTATTCCATCAAGTGACTTAAATCATTTAGGGCTGCTTAAAACCAATTGAACAGTCAATACACTTTTAAAGAGGGCGATTAGCAATGCCTAAAACAAGTATTAGCTTCCACTAACGTCCTGTTCTGATGTCTCATCATGGGGTGGATGGGACCATGGGTCCTCAAAGGCTACAGCCTGCTGGGTTGAAGCTCCGGCAGGTCCTACCAGGCTGGGAAGGCTGTCTATAATAAGACATAGAGTGGTTGGGATTTCATTAATGGAGGAAGTACCACACCAATTAAATCACTTGAAGTATCCTTAAAGTATTTAAGTGGAGTACTAGAGCAATGCAAATGTCAAGTTACTTATGACTTGAGATAAAATGAAAGACAAAGCAATGAGCCCATTAAAAAGTACTTGTGAGCTTTGCACTTTTTAAAGGCAGAGACAGGAAGACTAATTCCTATTTGGACAGGGCTATATTTATTCTGCTCAGATGAAGTCGGAACAAATGGCGGGGAAGAGGTCTCCGGATTTGGAAAGAACTCCTCAGTCCCTTTTCAGCTTTCCGGACATAGGTCAAATGACACGGAGTCCCTTCTGGCCATTCACCTCTTCTTGTCCTCCATTATCCCCCCAACGACTTTGAGACCACTTACCAAAAACAATAGAGTTTATGACTTTAGCTCCTTCCTTTGCCTAAATCAGAAAAGTCCAAATGAGAAGATTTGCAGAGGCTTTACAGAGCCTGCTGTGAGAATCGCAGATAGTTCTGGCTATGAAGGAGTCAAGCAAGCTTTTAAGTGCAGAGACCATTTGATAAATCTACATTTTTAAAATTTAAGTTATATACATTAAATTTTTAAATGCTTAAATTATACAATTTGAGTTTATATATTTTTATTTATAATTTAAATTTATAATTATAATTTATAATTAAATTACATATTATAATTTATAATTATGAAATTTGTTATATAAATTTATATAAAATTGAAAATACGTAAATAATTTTTGAACGGGTAAGTCAGAATCATAAGTTTAGAAGGAGGCAGTGTCATAGTCAGAAAGTAATCCTATTGAATATCTGGAGATATGAAATACAGATTTTCTTATATTTCAGTTGTGGAATGGAGATGATAATAGCCTAACAAAACCTACTGCTTCACAGTCTTTCAGTGCAACAGGAACCAGTGCAACCAAAACAAAACAAACAAACAAACAAAAAAAAGAATTCACCTGAAATGTGCTTTTAAAACACACCACTATAACAAAGTGTTTATTTAACAGAGGTTCAGAAAATGCTTTGATGAAATTAAGAGTGTCAAATTTTGGCCTTTTTGATTGTGTAAAAAGCATTATATTTTAAGTGATTCATTTACCTATAAAAGAGTCAGAAAATCAGCTGAGGAGCTGGAGAAATGATTTACTCACTCCTAGATAGATAGCTTTGGTGTCCTTTCTCAATTGCAAACTGTGGGGAGTGGGAGTTTTTTTCATGTAGGTTGGGGGGGCACTCTGGTGAAAAAAGTCCAAAAAAAAAAAAGCCAGTGATAAAGAAAGAACTAAACTCTTGAGGACACTCTCAGCTCTGGAGGAGTCACTTAGATTTCTCTTCCTATTCTCCACTCCTGCCCCATAACAATAACAGCATCTTGCAAACATAAGTAGTAGGTTGTAGAAGAAATGCACTTGGCACACATCCTGAGAAGGGAATTCAAGGATTAGCTTCCATGGCTTCTACCTCAACCTTATGTAGAGGGGTTTGGAAGACAGAGAACTGAGCTCCTGAATCAAGTCTTTGAAAGAGTGGAACTGAGGAGGCTGTGACCCTTTCTTACGGGGATGGCAGTATTTTAGCCATAAACTTTATTTTCTTTAAAAACCCTTACCTTCTGTCTTAGAATAAATACTGTTTATTGGTTCCAAAGCAGAAGAGTGGTAAGGGTGGGCAAGGGGGTTAAGTGACTTGCCCAGGGTCATACAGCTAGGATGTGTCTGAGGTCACATTTGAACATAGGACCTCCCCTCTCTACGTCTGGCTTTCAATTCACTGAGCCACCCAGCTGGCCCCTAGCCATAGACTTTAGCTGAGCCTGAAACTGAATACTGGGGAGTCAAGAAACAGAGGTACCCATTCTGCCCAGCAGCAATGCCACGCTTGAGAGAACAGGATATGTCCCACAGAAATACCAAACCACTGTAAAGAGTAGCTCAAAGACATTATGATTAGACATAAGTGGCCCTATAGGACTAGAATTATAAATTGTCCCTCTACAAGTATTCCCCACATGGGGGGAACGTATACATAATCTTTATACTTGTTCATCTTCCCATTCTATGATGTGTATATTTAAGAGATTTGGGTCCTGGGGGATAAGGAGGAAGTGGCAGGAAAATCTAATATGATCTTCTCATAGGGCACTTCAATAAAATGCATTTTCTCTAAACCAGTTATCTTTTGGCTGACTACTAAAAGATAAATGTGTAGGGAGAGAGCTCACAAGTTTTAGGTGTACAGAACTACAGATTACCTTGTGCCTGAGGTAGCCATTCCCTTCAACTCATAAAGTTGGGTGAAACACAGAAAAGAGAACTGAGTCACCTAGAATACATTTAAGTCTGACTGTAAGACCTGCTCACTCTCTACTACCAAGCTGACTCTCCAGAGTAAAGACCTATGACTTCCCTTGCCTATGGTAGCCCTTTTCCCAAACAGGGGCCAATTCCTATAACACTTAGGAGATAGCTTTTCAGAATTGCTGTGACTAAAAAAAAATCATGTCACTAAGGCAAATTGGGTGATGAACTTCTCTGAACTCAGGCTGGTGCTGGAAAGACAAAGCTATGGTAGGTCACCAGTCTTGGCCCATCCTCAAAGTTGTTGCAGACTGGTATTAGAGAATTAGCCAAGCAGGGCTAATTCTCCTCTGACATAGCCTTTGAGAAGTCAGGGCCGCATCTACAACACAGGCAACATCAGAACAGGTGAAAATGATGTTACTGCCAACTCAACGCCTTATTATTTAGTAATCATTTGTCTGCAGATCATGATCATCCTGAATAGCTCCAAAATAATGTCTATCCAAAATTGAATAAATAGAACTTATTAGGACAAAAAGAAACCTTCCCAAATTGAGCTATTTGTGACTTTCTATCTCAAGTTTCACACACCCCTGATTTGAAATGCAATGAAAGCACATTATTACTGTTTAAGATGCAAAGTACTGCCCTGAAAAATACTGCTTTTTTACCTGAGGTGAAACAAGTTATAAATTAATGGTTGGTTGAAAGTAAGGTACATTGGTAAATAGAAATTCCTTTGAACCATGTGTGGGTTATTCTCCTCCTATAATGAGGTTATAGTTGGGAGTGGATTAATTACTCTTTTTCTTCCAACTTAATTTATTTCATACTTTAAGAAACCAAAGTGTCCAGTAGCCACTATACTTGTGACAAAAAAACACAATAAAAGCAATTTCTCTGGTCCAAAAAATGAAGTGTTCCCGGTAATGCATTTTTGAATCCAGCATACCTTCCACTAATGAGGTTTCAGCATGCTATAAATAACACTAATGAGACTTTGTCTTGCCCATGTAATATATTTCCTTGATACAGCTTTAGATTCTCTCATGTTGCGTGGAAAACTAACAGCCTTAGAAAGAAATGTCTTCCAATAGCACATTAAAACCAAAAGCACAATTAAATATAAATGAATTCAGTAATTTAATTGCACTATTGTCGCTTTAAAAAATTCAAAAGAAAAGTAATGATGTCATTTTTTAATCGGTAAATAATAAAAGTGCTATGGGGTTGGTGCAATATTTAAATAAACATTTTTCTTGAAAAGGGTAGGATGCAAAGACCACCTTCCATGTTTGGAAAATCTCATAGTTTGCAAGAAACAGACTTCCTTAGGTTAAACTATTCTGATCCCCTGAATGCCTTAAAACAAAGAGTCTCATTTCAGTCTTTTGACAAAGTTAAATTCTGTATCCTCAAGCTTCCTTCCAGACTCTTGCTTGCAGAATGCTTTCTGCCTTTGAATATAAGCAACGGTATTCATATTAGTTTGATGAAGGTTGGGGGGTGGGGAAGAGAATGCTAAGAGACCTGCCTATTTGGCTACCTCTAGGGGCAAATACCTGAAAAATGGACCTTGTCATCAGAAAAGCAATCATTATTATGTAGTAATGATGTAGCACTTTAGCTTTGGCAAATTGTTCAAAAATCATTAAGTAGGCTGCCTCTCATACAAGGACTGACCTAGCCCATCTTCAGCTCGATCATTCTCTCTGATAAAATCAGAGACATGAAAATGACTGAAAAGGGAGATCAAACCAAAGGGTTTGGGATTCACTTTTTATTGATTTGTATTTAATGGAAGTTATGAATATATGTACATATATACATATATAATGATAGATACATATACACACCTATATATTCATAGATATAATTAACCTAATTAAAAACCATCATAATAGAAAAGCTATCGAGAAAAATATATTTATTTTCAGCATATTCTTTTTTTTTATTACAGGGATGCCATAGAGATTTCACTAAATGAAAATAGAAAGAAAAAAGAGAGACAGAGACAAAGACAGAGGCAGAGGGATGGAGGGAGGAAGAAAGGAAGGGGTAGAGGAAGGAAGGAAGGAAGGAAGGAAGGAAGGAAGGAAAGAAAAAGCAAAAGAGAAGAAAAGAAAGGAAAAGGTATACCTTAAATGTTACCTGAACCAGTTCCCTAACATAGAATAGGGCTGAATATAAAACTCTGGACTTCTCTGTTCTTTTATTAAGGTTTTCTGGGGAAAAGGTTCCAAAGTTATTTGATAATATAGTAGAGACTATCTTAAAAAGAGGGAGATCAGGGTGCTAGTATATGAAAATTGGTGGCTCTCCATAATAGCAACTAGTTTGGGGATACACAAATGAAGCCTCTCATAACTGATCAAATTGGTCTTTATACTATGTGTATCTAAAGTTAAAAAAATGATACCAAGTTTGAAATTTTTTTCTAATTCCCATTCCTCTACTTTTATCAAGTAGTATTTAGCCTTCTGCTAGCAAGTTTACCTTTTCTATTTAAAGTCTAAAATAAGAGAGTACAGTACAAAAAATAGTTGCATTCACTTTTTAAGTTGTAGAAATGATTAATGACAATAATAATGGTACTGCAATCGATTGTTGTAATGGTCCAATTAGAATATTTGCCTAATAATGTATAAAAGGATTATGCAGATGTTGACAGGAGGAGGAGAAGGAGAAAGAGGGTAAGGAGGATGAGGATGTGATTAACCCTGAAATACAGAATAAGGTAGACTAAAGTGAAAGTTTGAAATAATGGTTGTGGGGCTAGACTCAATGACTTCAAAGTTTCCTGACAGCTCAAAGATTCTCTATGACTTGCATTGATTCTGCAGTCATTGGCTTAGGCTGTGTGTCCTTCAATAAGTCATTTCATTATCAGAGTCTCAGTTTCTTCTACATATCCATCAAAGAGATTGGAATTAATTACCTTTAAAGCCCTTCTAACTCAAAAATCCTGTAATTCTGTGATAATCAATTCCAGAATTGGAGTTTGTCTTTCTCTGTGCTCCACTTTGCTTTCTGTTGAAGTGGAAAATGAATACCTCAGTTTGTAGATATAACATCATTGGTCTGAGGAAGCTTGTTTAGATATAGTGTGAAGTAATGAGCAAAGCAATGTACTTGGAGGCAGGAAGCCCTAAGTTCAAATCCCTGCTCACTAGCTGCGTGTTCCTAGGAAAGTCATTTATCATCTCTATGTCTTAGTTTCCTCATCTGTAAAAAATAGTTGAAGCTAATGACCTCTAAGGTGCCTTCCAGCTCTAAATCTATGACACTAACTACAAAGGAAGAAAAGTATTAAATATCATACTGATAATTTGAGGGTACAAATACTAGTGTAAAAGGATTAATCATTTTGATGAGATTCTCAATGATGAAAAAAAACCAACAGCACAGACCTTTGTTTAGAGCAAAAGTGCCTAACCTTTTTTGTGTCAGAGACACAAGAGTAGACAAGTATTTTCACGTGGCCTGAGAGAATAGCCCTTGGGCAATGATCATAAACTTCAATTCCTATATAAAGGAAGGGGACTGAAAAAAAGAAGATTTACTAGACAACAATGGCTTAGAGAGTTCCCTCATAGGCAATCTCAGATATGGACCTCTTAGCAAGAAATGAGGATTGTTCAATGCATTTTGCCTCTAGGAAAAAAAATTATCATTCATAATATTGTGGTGGTGCATCCTACCTAAAATATCATGCCAGGGAACTCTGTGGCAGCACAGGTTTAATGGAAAGGGAATTTGCTTATCAGTCCAAAGAAGAGTGACCTTCCAGTGGAAGCATAAGGAGACTGTAGAGGGACAATGGGAAAGAAACACTAATCAGAATGCCAAAAGAATGTCTCAATAGCAAACCTCAGTTCAAATCCCTTCTGATGGGTAAACTGAGTGCTTCCTGAAGCTTTTTTTTCTTGTTTATGGGCTACTTTGAGACTGTGCATCTTATGATTTTTCTGTAAAATAAAATAAAGATTTCCCTATACTTGATATGTATTTGGAATCTTGAATACTCAAACTTGACTTTGGAATACCTTATTGCCCACTTTTAGGAATATCTAGACAAAAATTAGGTCCTGGGAGTATACACTAGATTTTTCTGGAATAGTTCTAGGTGGCACTTTCAAAGAGGGATAATAAACATCTTGAGAGATCAGCCCCCAGAATCAAAGTGAGTCTATTTGAGTACAGAATCTTTGGGGTGGAGCTCTGTGCCATTGGTCAGACTGGCAGTAATAATAATGCTTTTACTATGTGCATATATAGTTTATGCTTTTTAAAGTGCTTTCACAAACCTAATTTCATTTCATTCCATCAGGTATGCAGACAAACACAAACAATGCAACATGCTTCCAACTCACCCCTGACACAGAAAGAACCTTTCATGGGAACAAACATTACAAACTCTACATCTATTTATTTGGTCATTCTTATCGCTAACTAGATCACAGGTTCCGAATGGTTGTAGAATTTTTTTTATACTAAACTTGCAAAGCAGCTAATATAGATCCTTCCTCCCAAAATTATGCTCCATAAGTGTGCCTGATGACAGCCACCAGGTATTTCCCTAATCACCTACTCTATATGTTTCACAAAGACACAAGGAAAATAAAAATGATACAGCAAGGGAGCTCTTGCTTTGGGAACAAAGAATTCCAAGAAGAAACAACATATAATTATTAACTTCTCTGGGCCTCTGATTTCTTACATATGGAATAACATTGTTGAATCAGATGATCCTTCCAGGTCCAGAACCTCTCATTCCCTGTTCTTCTTATAATTACAGTTCTTCAATTAGCTGATCCCACCTGCCAACTACAGTCCTATATTAAGTGCCTAAACATCTTCACATTCTCCTGTCTAGTGCCATACACCCTTTGTCAAGCCATCCCAAGCTCATCTCTAATTCCAAAATCGTCACCACACAAGCTCTTTCCATGCATTTTCCTTAATTCTATAAGACAGGGCAAACAGCTGTGTTAAAGTAACCAATCATTCATTCCAGGGCTCCTGGCTGTAACTCAAAGAGCCTGTGATCACTTGGAAGCCACTGCTGTTCAGGAGGAGTGAGGGATGCTGGCTGAATTGACAACCAAGTCCTGCCTGCAGATCTCTTCCTGTCACCTGTAGCACACATCAGCGTCCTGGCTTAAACAGACACTCAATCTACCCAAGCGTCTCCAAAAACCATACATTTTGCTACTATTTCTGTTCAAAACCAAAGATTGCAAGGGCTCTTTGGTTTTCCTGGACAGCTGCCCAAAGGGCTGGATACAAAGAAAAGCTGCAGGTTGCCCACATGCCTACCGTTTGAATGTCTAAAGACAATTAAAAGAAAAAAATGCCAAATGTTAAATAAGTGCAACTCTCCTCCACGGAGCTTGGGTTCTACTGTTCCCTCTGTGTGGTCTTGCCTTGTTTTGCTCACGTCACTACATTCTGTTTTAGTCAGATAGAAACAAGAGAATGTTGTTTTTGTCTAATTGCTTTACTCAAAGCTTTCGCCAAAGGCAAACCACACTGGAATTTTATTATTTTTAGAATACTACAGGGTTTTTAACTTTGAGTAGTCATGTGATCTACAGAACTACAATGATCCTTAAATGAACCATTTTCCCCTACTCTCAGGAAAATGTGTATGCATGTGTCAAGTCCCACACAAGGTTGATAAAAATATGCTCCAAGGCCACATCAGCATCTATTTATAAGCATACACCATACACACGTGGGATATTTAAAGTGGTGCCTGATGTGCAGTAATAGTTTCCCCACTAATGTAGAAAATTTAGTAGAGGTCAATACCATGTATCATTTTCTAAGTCACTTTTGTTTATTAAGAAATTCAGAATAATAGGATCCAACCTGAAAAAAGTCAATGCAGTCTAAAAATAACAAAGTGCATAACAAATCTGTCCTCATTTTGCTCTTAATAGAAGGTGTTTCTTGTGCTCCAGTAGGGATGACCTATCCAATACATAACCTTGTACAGTCAATTTATTCCTTCATCAGACATTCATTTGTGAGAGATTTTATTGTGCATTGTCTTAACATAAAACTGCAGCACAAAGCAAGCTTTCACTTAATAGGTTGGTTCCTTTATCAGAAAACCTATCTAAAAGGCATTAGTTCAAAAGCAAGAAAAGTTGATATAGGAGTATCGTTTAATTCCCCTGCAAAGCTGTGTTTTCTCACTTTGGGTAGAAGGATTTCTCAATGCAAAATCCTAAAGTCATAGTTTATACAATACCTTGCAGTTTTTGAAATACTTTTTCACAAATATCATCTAATTTGATTCCCATGACAACCTCATGAGGGAGATAGAACATATACTCTGATACCCATTTTGATTGTCACACAGTGAGCAGTGGAGCTTAAACGAAACATTATTTTCTTATTCAGAATCCAGTGATCTTTGCAATGCACCTCCCCGGGTACAGGGTATGACCTAGGGACATGAGACATGAGTGTCCTGTTCCAAAGTCACTCCATTAGTCAGGGTTCCTAAAACTACAACACTGAAGATTGATTCCTTCAGGACATAGGGGTTTTTTTGTTTGGTTATTTTTTTTCTCCTTTTGGTCTCTAGAATCCCTTATTAAAATGCAAATATCCACAGGACCATAATGTCCTTTATGAAAAAACACTTTAGAAAAAATTAATTGATAGCTAGAAAAGAAAAAAGGGTAAGGGGAGGCACTGGAGAGTCACCAAAAGATAAGAGAGGAAAGACATATTATTAAAAAGTGTGTGGAGAAGCACAGATTTTTACCCATCTCACAGTTTTGTGTAGGACTAGCCCTGAAGAGGCAAATTCTACAAAACAACTATTTGTGAGCAGAGCTTAGACAATTATAATAGCCCTCTAACTGGTCTCTCTGAATCCAATATCACCTCTTAACTATTAATAATAACTGCCAAATAAATATTCATAAAACATAGGTCTGACCATTTCAGTCCCCTGCTCAAGAAAGTCCCATGTCTCTAGTCTCTGGGATAAAATACATACTTCTCCTTTAGGCACCTAATGTCCTTCACAATCTGACTCCAACTTTTTTCCATAGTGACTGCACATTACTCCCTGTTGCACACTCTAAACTCAAGTGAATCTGACATAGTTGTTTCTAGTTTTGGACGTTCCACCACACACTAATTTCCATTGCTTTGCCTATAACTGCCTTAAATTATTCTCCCTGATCATCAATACCTCTTAGAATTCCTTGTCCCCTTGCTCAGCTCAAGGTCACCATCTCCAAGAAGCCTTTCCTGGCTCCCCAGTTATCAATGCTCCTTCACTCCAACATAGCAGTTTTTATATAGTCTTTATTTATTTGCCAAGAGATTGTATCCCCTCTCCCCATTCCTCACCAGAATGTGAGTTCCTTGGAAGAATTCCATGTGAACTGGAATGACCTCCAGGAATTGATGCAGAGTGAAAGGAGCAGAACCAGGAGAACACTGTACACAGAGATACACAATGGCACAATCGAATGTAATGGACTCCTCTACTAGCAGCAATGCAATAATCTGGGACAATTCTGAGGGACTTATGAGGAAGAACACTATCCATATCCAGCGAAAGAACTGTGGGAGTAGGAACAGAGAAGAAAAATAACTACCTGATCACAAGGGTTGATGGGGGTATGATTGATGATAAAGATTCTAAATGATCACCCTAGTGCAAATATCAATAAGATGGAAATAGCCCTTTATCAATGACACATGTAAAACCCAGTGAACTTGTGCATTGGCTATGGGAGGAATTTGGGGGGAGGGAAGGGAAAGAACATGAATCTTGTAACCATGTAAAAATATTCTAAATTAATTAATTAAATGAAATTTTACAAATTAAATGAAAAGAATGTGAGTTCTTTGAAGACAGGAATTATATGTAATTCTGTGCTTGAATTCCCAATGCCTGATACTCCATAGGTAGTTAATAAATGCTTGTTGATTAACTGATAACTGCCCAAATATATTAGAAAATGGGACACAGCATTTAAATATATAACATACAATCCCATATTTTAAAATAGTATAATCCTGTATTTTTGATACCTCTGGCCACCCAAAGAGTCAGAATAACCTTATGGATGGAAAGTGAAGTGAGCTACAAAACCAGGAAGACCTCATTCACATCCAAACTTCTGATACATCATGCCCCTGAAATCCTAAGCAAGTCTATCTCAGTATTTCTGGGCTACTTTCTGAGATAATAAAGTGTAAAGCTGATGCCAATGTATATTGATAGAGGCAGTGTCCTCCCCTGGAAGTTACCTAAACTAATCCAATCATAGATCCAGTCCTTGTCCCTGTTCCTAAACTAACCACACCTCAACACAGAACAATGGTGCACCTGTGTGAAAGCTGTGTATTCTGACACAATGATCACCAGCCCCCTAAATCACTTTTGGATATGAGAATGGTAAGTACAGAAAAGACTGTGTGTCCAATGTGCATCCATTCCAGACTATTGAACTAGAGTGAGAAGACACAGAGGTCAGAGATTTGGAGCTGGAAAGGACTTTAGCAATTCTCTAGTCCAGTGGTTCCCAAACTTTTTTGACCTGCTGTCCCCTTTCCAGAAAAAAATATTACTTAGCCCCCTGGAAATTAATTATTTTTAATTTTAATATCAATTAATAGGAAAGATAAATGCACCTGTGGCCATCACCGCTCTCCTGGATTGCTGCGGGTGGTGGTGCCCACTTTGGGAATCACTGCTCTAGTCAAACCCTCTCATTCTACAGATGATGAAACCCAGATCAAGGGAAGTGAAGCCATGTGTTCAATGTCACAGAGCTTATAAGGGGAGGGGAAGTCAGGATTTGAATTTCTCCCTCCAAATCCATGTCCCTCCCTAGACAGGAGAGCATAATTTTCATTTCAGTCCTCTTTCAGCCTCCTCTAAGGACCATTGCAAGTCTTCGCAGCATCTCCGTTGCTGAGCAGTGGGATTACAATAGTTATTACCATCTCATGAGGTTGTTGTAAGAATCAAATGAGATTATCGAGGTTAAAACACATTGAAAAACATAAAGTGATATACATTGAGAAAGCATCATTATACTATCATGATGCTGAGATACAGATTTAGATAACACGCATACATCACTGTGACAGCAAACACTGTCCACTTTCACCAGCCTTCATGAAATTGGCCCCATCAGATGTTACCTTAGGTCCTACCCAGAACGCTTCACATGGGAATTCCAGGACTTCTGGAAATACCAATGGTGAGAGGGAAGAAAATAAGGGGAAATAAATAGCAAAGAATTGCCTTGAATGCTAAAAATGGAAAAAGAAGTTGAGCATACAGGGAGGCTCGCTTGGCATTGTCTTAGAGCCATGACTTTGCCAGTGGATCTTTGATCTTGACATATTCATCTGCTTCTTTGGACCTACAACGTTCTGTCTGGAAAACCCAACTGTGGTAAAAGAGGGAGAATGCAGGGAAACTGTGGACGGCATCAGAAGCTGTGCATTTTAAATAGCTCCTTTTCTCTGCAGTCCTATGTGGGAGGGGAACATATGGCCTTACATTTATTATACTCCTGAGTTTAGGTTTGAAACATCATATTTTCATTACAAATAAGCTTTGATGACACTGCCTATTGCAATGATTTCAACGCATGGCTAATTTTATCTGTGGCAGTGGTAAGAGTGGCATATCAATTTACTGCCAGAGGAAAATAATCTGATTTTAGCATCTTACCCCTGAACCTGAGTTGTCTATTTTAATGATGAAACCTGAAGCAATTGATTACTGATGGGGCTATAAAGAACAATCTGAAAGCTAGAAGGAAAAAGGAATCATCTTTAAGAAATGTGAATATTCACATTGATGGGGGGGGGGAGAAGAATAGAGTATGTGTGCATCCAAGGACACACTAAAGATTCAGTTTTTCAGCAAGCCCAGCCAAGGGTTTCACTGAGCAGCTCAAGTCGGCACAATTTGGCCAGCAATCTGGCAAAAACAGGACTGTTTGTGAAGTTTCTTTCTTCTGCCTCTGGCCTCCAGCCAAACAAGGAAACAGCAGTGAAAGCCTCACTAATGGCCAGCTACACTCCAAGGCAGGAAGTGTAGTGGGAAATAAAAGGAGAAAACATCAGGTGGAGGGGAAGGTATTCTGATGTGAGCTATCAGCCATCTTTCAAGGTCCTACCATCTCCATAGCAACTTCCTTGATGCTCTCCCCCTGGAGAGGGGTCTCTGTAAAAGATAATGCTGTTTGTAGGGGGAAAAATAAAAAAGATCTGGACAGAGCCTTGGAGAATATCCAGTACTAATTATTGTTAATGATAATAATGGACATTCATATGATACTTTGAGCTCTTTTGACCTTAACCATAATCTTATGAAGTATCACAGATATGATTATCTTACAGATAGAGAGAAATTTATCTTAATTTCTTGTATTCGTGAGATTTATTTTATATTATAAGACTTGCTCCATCTCCAGAAGCTGATGTGACAAGGAGGATTCAAAACCAAGTCTCCTCTGACTCCAAGTCCAGCCTTCTCAACATACCATGCTGCCTGCCTCTCCCTTATTTTAGTTCCCTAGTCAACTTTTCTTTACCTCTCCTAGAATTATTTCATTTACTAGATGACTTAGTCTATGACCATAATAGGGACTGTTTTATAAATATGTGTGTACTTATAGGACTTTTGAAGGTAGTCGTCATTTCAAATTCATGGAATGAACTAATAACTGTTCAACAAATATTCAGTCCAATTTAATTCAATTCAATAAATCAACCAATAAAAAATCAGCATCTATTAAAGACCAGAGACTGCACTGGGTGCTAAGGTACAGAGATAAAAAATGAAATAAGCCCCACTCTCAAGGAGGTCATATTTTATCAAGAGAGATGACATGTACTTATATAAACATAAGTGGAGGCAGAGAAGCATAGGAGATAGAGAGATGGTTGGAAGCCAGGAGTACTTTGGTTCAAATCCTAACACTGACTCATACTTGGCTTTTTGTGAAAAAGTCATATAATCTATCAAACATTCTAGGCATATTCTATGTATCTAAGAGGTAGAGAAGGTCCAGACCTAATTGAAAGAGATTATTTCATCACCAGGGAACTCCCAACATTAAAGAAATTATAGGGCTACTCCCTATGAGTTTTCTGGATAGAAAAAATACAAGATAGCATAGTGAAGTTGAGGGAATCAGGAAAATATTCATGGTGAAGGTAGAAATACTTGAGATAACTCATGAATGAAGAAGGAATGCTATGAGACAGAGTAGAAGAAAAAAAGAGAAATAGGAAATTGAGTGGGAAGACCCATTTGGCTACACAATGGAGTGGAAGAAGAAGAAAAAATTAAAATGATGATAAAACTATAGGTTGCTTGCACCTGGTGAAGGCTTTTAAAAACATAAAGGAATGAGATGGTACATAATATATGAGGTATACGGAACAATTCAGTTTGGCTGGAAAAGGGTATGTTTTTTGGAGCAATATGAAATTAATGAAGAAAGAGAGGAAGGTGTCAAATTATAAAGAGCTTTAAATGCCAAACAGAAAATATGTTTCTTACTAGAAGCAACTGGGAACCACTTTTTTTCTGACTAGGAAGTAACATGGTCAAAGGACATGGCACTTGAACTGGACCCAAATCCATAAAAATATATGCTACCCAAGCTCATGAAAATTTGTCTGATCTCTTGCCAGCTAGGGAGGAATCTCTCCCTCCTTTTCTTTCCCACATCCTTTATTTATACTTCCCTATGAATTTATTATGTCATTTTATATTATTCTTATTTGTAGACATGTCTTATCTCACATAATAAATTTGTAAGCTCAGTATAAAAGCAGGGGCTATTTCTTGCCTTTTTTTAATCTCCACAGTCTGGCCTAGCACCATTTTGGAACAAAGGTGAGGTACATAATTTTTTGAATTAATTGATTGACTGATTGAATGATGTATTAGCAGAATAAATTCTTGATGCTACTAAGAGAAAAAAGGCCTGAAGCATTAAGTTAATATTTAATAATCTATGCAAGTGAAATGACCAGGGCTATGCTCACTAATAAGCTACAGTAAAAAGAGCCAAGTAAATTAAAAGAATCAGGGGTACAGAAATAATGAAACAAATCTGAAGATAACTGAAGTTACATTTCTCCCCAACTTCCAGTGGGGCAGAAAGTAGTTTACCTGGTGCTCTATCTAAGTGTTGGGAATCTGTCCAACACTCTTAAAGGTTTTGCTTTCTTTATGCCCCCTCTCTACCTCAAAAGAATTCTAGGTGATTCAAGAAAGAATCCCACCCTAGAAATTTATCTCAAAAAAAGTTTTCTCCTACAATGTCTGCTACATTTCTGTCACTTAGACTTCTATATGAATTTCTGCATCTCTATTCAGGTAAGAGACTGAAACATTGACTAAAGAGCGAAATACCCTCAATATGGGATCCCAAGAACTAAGGATCTCATGGAAGAAAAGGACAGCATTAATTATGGCCATCTATTGGTTACTGAAAGGAATTAGTAAAGCATTCTTAGATGGGCAGATTAATGGGAGAGCTAGAGTAGGAATAGACAAATAAACTAGAAGAATGTAGTTCTGAAGCTCTGCCTACCTCCACACAAAAGAAAAAAATACCTGGAAAAGAAAATATCCTCTCTCTCAAAATGAATTAGTAGGTCCTTGATAAGCATTTTTAAATTAAAATAGTAAAATCTTTGTTAAAGTTCCTTCTTAAAGATTATTTTTATTTCTTTGCCTTCTAAATTAATTTATCTCTGTTTTTTGTTGAGTGTCCCAGAAGCTTAGTTATTTTCAATTTAGGTCCCCATCACCAAAATAAAGGCAAAGATTTCTACCAAAAGCACCTACGATCACAAGATAATAGTAACATAATATCTCAAATGTTGATAGCACTTAAGAATTTCCAAAGAACTTTCTACATAAGGAGGGGAAGCTAGGTGGCACTGTGGATAGTATACCAGTCCTAGAGGCAGGAAGACATCTTCTCAAGTTCAAATCTAGACTTAAGATACTTACCAACTGTGTGACCTTAGGCAAGTCACTTAAGCCTGTTTGCCTCAATTTCTTCATCTATGAAATGATCTAGAAAAGGAAATGGCAAACCACTCCAGTTATCTTTGCCAAGAAAATTCTAAAAGGGGTCAAGAAGAATATTAAAAAATGACTAAGCAAGCTAAATTTCATGTAATGATCAGAGGAGGAGAGGAAGGTATTTTGTTTTACTCATGCCCAGATTTATGAATAAGAGAGGAATTTATGGCTCAACAAGAGATGGAGAGCATTGGGAAATATCAATTTAATAATTTTGAGTACATTAAAGTGAAAACTTTTGTACAAATAAAATAAATGCTACCAAGATTTAGAAGGAAAGGAGAAAATTGGTGGGGGGCAATTTTATAGGCAACATCTCAGAGAGAGACCTGTAAAATAGATATGTAAAATAGAGAGAGAACTTTGTTAAATTTACAAGAATAACAATCATCCACAATTAGTAAACAGGCAAAAGATATGAAAAAACAATTTTCAAATAAAGAAACCAAATATATATGTGTGTGTGTGTGTGTGTGTGTGTGTGTGCATGAAAAAAGTGCTTTAAATCACTACCGATTAATGCAAACCAAAACAACTCTAAACTATCATCTCACGCACATCAAACTGGCTAAAATGACAAGAGGGTGAAGTGATAAATGTTAGAGGGGACATGGAAAAGCATGGATACCAATGCACTGTTGGTGGAGCTATAAAATGATTCAACCATTTTGGAGAGCAATTTGGAATTATACTCAAAGGGTTATAAAATTATGTATACCCTTAGATTGCTGAGGCTGTTTCCCAAGATCATGGAAAGAGGGAAAGAATCTATGTCCCAAAGTATTTGTAGAAGCTCTCTTTTTGGTGGCAAAGAATTGGAAAGTGAGGAGATTTCCATCAATTGGAAAATGTCCAAACAAATTGTGGTATATGATTGTGATGGAATACTTGTGTGCCATAAGAAACGATGAACAGACTAATATTTCAAAAGCTTGGAAATAATGACATGAGATAATGAACAGTGCAAAGAATAGAACCAGGGGAACGTTATATACATGCATAGAATTAATGCTGGAAAAATAAACTGTTAATGCTACCTCCAGAAAGTGAAAAGAAAGGTAAAATGTTAAAGAATTTATATGTATATATTGACTACTTTGGATATCTTTTGTGATACCAAGAGGTTGGGGAAAGGCCGGTACATTTATGGGCGGGAATTATTTTGTAGGTATGAAGAAAAAATAAGCTAAACATATAGGAGTTTTGTGATTTCATTTGTGTACTATCTTTTTTCTTTGTATATGGAAATTCTTGTTTTGTTTTGTAATATTTAGAATAAAAATATGATTTTTAAAAGTTCTACTGATGTCTTTAACTTTTGTTTTGAAATCTTTTAATGTGTGTATATATATGATATACACACATACATATGCATATTCAACCAGTGAGCCTTGCCTTTTTGCAAAGAAAAAAAAATTAGGCAAAACCACTTGATACACTGACTGCACTTGAAAATGTATGCAATATTCCATACTCCTAATTCCTCAGTTCGCTGAAAAAAGGGGTAAGGTGTATCTGCTCATTTCTTCTCCATGGCCTGGACTGTTCAATAAAATTGGTTTCATTTTATTGTTATCTTCATTTACATTGCTACAGCCATAGAATATAGTTTTACATGTTTTCCTTGTGTCACTCCATATAAGATCATATAAATATTCTCATGCTTCTCTGAATTTCCTGCATTCACAATTTCTTAGGGTATAATAATATTCTATTATATTCATATAAAACATTTTCTTTAGCCATTTACAAATCAATAGGAATCCACTATTTCCATTTTCTACCATAATAAATGTTGCTGTAAATGTTAGTATGTTCAAAATACCTTCCTTTTTGTCCCCCTCTTCCTTAAAAGAATATGATTGGCTTCAAGACTTCTGAGTGAAAAAATTTTGAAATTAGATTTCTACATCTTAACTGTGTATTGGTAGAGCACAGGAACATAGTACGTGTTTAATAAAAGTCTGGTTATTTATTAACTTCCAGATATTTTGTCTATTTTGAATGGAATTTTGCTATCATTTACTCAATATTTTTTACTGCTATTTTTTCAACCATAATGAAACTGACACTCAAAGGAACTTGAGTAACTTGTTCAAAAGGCACGATTCAGACCTAGTTCTCCTGATTCTTGGACCAACATTCTTTTCCCTACACCATGATGTTTCTGAATGTAAGATAAGAAATAATTTAAGTATGGGTTGGTGACATTTCTCTTCACAATTCTAACTCAGAAGATATTGAGCCCATGTGATCCCACAGAACTAGTCCATAACCCCCTAATCTACATGCAAATATAGAGGTGAAACAGCATTAACATGATTTTACAATAAATACCAAGAAAAACTTAAAAGTCTAAAAAGAAATTAGCAGTAGTGCTTAGGCAGGATCACAGATGAATCACTCCAAAACCAATTTTTGTCTGGATGTGAAATGAGATAAACACCTACTTGCTTGTTATTTTGGGAATAACACAAACCAACACATCTGTCTTAGTTCTGTTATTCATTGTACTTTTCTTAAATTATAACTTCCTGAAAAGTCATCGTATTTACATCAACACTCATCTTAGGCTAAGCCTACAACATCTGACCTACAATCTACGTGCAGTTGTCAGAGCACTGCAGCATTGCTGAAGCACAGTATATCTCTGTGAAGAATGACCAGATCTCAGCAAAGCAGGAAAGAAACGAAAGTCCTGGGATACATATAGTCATCAGATGACACGGAGAGGTAGACATGAGGTGAGGAAAAAGAAAAAGTTGGAGGAAAATGCAATTGGTGTGATGCCAAGAATTTCTTTGGTCCAAAATAAATTGCTCATCGATATCTGATGGGAGATTAGTTATGTTTCTTTATGAGTGGACGAGTCATATTTAACCTGTGATGGGAGGCATTTGAAAGGACCAGTAAGCTGCTAAAATGTTATTTGTGATTTCCAATTAGGTTAAAATTATCTGGCTAATAATAGCACAATCTAAGTTTAAGAATGAACAAAAAAGAAGCACAGAATTTCATAAAGCCACCTCAGTCTTTTTATTCATAGACTCACAAACCCTTAACCTAAAGGAATCTTTGAGAAAATCTAATCCAAATAACTCATTCAAATATTTCTCACATTTCTAACTTTCAAGGCGAGTCCATGCTAAATTATTAAAAACTCAGTTGTATTCTCCAATATGATAACTGAAACATAAGCACCTAGAGGACAAGGATCATTCATGCATTCATACACACATACATAACACCCAGTGGAAAACATTGTTGAATAAATGAATGTTTTCTTCTCTTGGGAACTCACATAACATTAGAGTTGTATAATGTTATATAATATACTATAATGTCTCTAAACTACATGAGAGTTAGGAAACACAAATGAAATAAGTATGTAAATATTTTGTAGGTATTAAAATTCTTCATAAATGTTACATCTTTTGAGTATATGTTTTTAAGAGAAGGCAAGCCAGAGAAGTTGCAAACAACAGATTTGCAATCACAGAATTTCAATGTTGAAAGTGACCTTAGGGGTCACTGAGAACAAATCAAGATCTTAGTTTTTTAAATTAATTAACTAATTAATTAATGAGTTAGTGGCTAAAAGAAAAAAAAAAGCCCTAGAGCACCAAGTTGGTATTTAATCAACTCTGCAAGTAGAGGAACCAGGAACATTCAGCAAATGGCTATCCAACTTTTTCCTAAACATACCCACTGATAGGGAAACCTGTTGTCTTCAGAGGCAGCCTCTTTCCCTTTTGGATACCTAACGATAATGAAATGTTTCTTAACATGAAGCTTCAATCTGCCTCTCTTCAGCCTTTACTCATCATTCCTAGTTCTGCCCTCTGAGTCTAAGCAGAACAAATCTAATAACTCTGGCATCCAAGAGCTCTTCAGAGAACTGAAAACAGTGATTGTATCCTCCATTAATCTCCTCCATAATAAACAGCCTGAATTCATTCAACAAAATATCTTAAGGCATGCACTCCAGTTCTTAGACCGTACTGATAGTTCACCTTTGTACATTTTATAATTTTATTTCTCCAAAACCTTGGCACAAAGAACTGAAGACAATATTCTAGATAAAAGCTGCTGCTACAGATAAATTATTTTAAAATCTATATTTTAATTTTAGCTTATTTTATGCAACATTGAGTCTTCCTCAAATACCTCACTATGAATATGGAGGTGATCTTGTACCAGTAGGGTATGAGTTCTCCAAGGTTCTAGAAGATATAAACTTGGAATATTAGCTTTTATAGTGTTTTTTTTTCTGAATATCATACAAGTTACGTTTAGAGGCTCGTTGTATGGTAGCCACAGGGAAATGAATTGTTTGAGCCATCACAGCTCCCAAAGACCAAGTAGAATAATATTCAAAGTTTGTTGTTAAAGGGAGAAGTATCTTCACTAATGAGATTATGAATCTTTTCATATTAAAGTACATCATAACAAAACTGTATCTAAACTTCAACCAAAACACCTAACTAAAGTAATGTTTTGTTACAAAATTCCCTAATTATAGAAGCTAAATGAGGCCTAGATAAAATAATGAAGCCTGGAATTAGATAATATAATTTAACTCCATTCTCTAGATAAGATCTTGGAATAAAAATGGAGAGGAGGTAGATGGGAGTGAAGTACTTCATTGCCAAGGATCAGAACAAAGCAGGAGGGACATGGCTCCAAATATCAGGTCCAAAAGATCATGGTTTGTAAACTGGCAAAGTCCTAAATCTCAGAATTCAGTTTCATTTGTCATCAGATAGCTTTCTAAATAACTTCTTAAAGTTCTAGCATGACAGGTCCAGAAGAATTTTTTTATTAGCACCAAGACTTTTAGAATGTACAATATATAATTGTTTTTAAATAAACAAGGATATTCACTTCCTGCATTATACCTTGAGTCATATTCTATTCTACCACCAAAGTCTGTCAGTCTTTGGCTCAAGAGAAGATTTTATGAAGAAAAAATATTATTAATTAAGTACTAATTCCTAAGGAGGAACAATGAAGTTATACATTTATGATCTATAAATCAGTAAACTGCAAATGAAATGCAATGCACTGCATTTCAAGAGAACAGAAGGAGACTAAGATAGGAGTTGGAAAATGATGTAGGGTAATATCTCTGGGAAGGAACTGGCAAATAGAATTTTTGGAGAAAGCAAACAGGAAAATAATTTGATCTAATAAACAAGCAGTCAGTTCAACAAACATTTATTAACTATCCACTAAACTAATCACTATAGAACATAAAAAGATAAGTAAGACTGAATTTCTGCCCTCGAGGCACTTAAAATTAACGGGGAAATAAGGCAAGGGCATGTGAAAATATCATCCAAATTCAAACATAAAGCACACCAGGAAAGCTACAAAAAATAAAAAATAAAAAAAAGCTTTGAGAAATGAAAGCAAGGAAGGGGAATTTAGAAAGGCTTCTTAGAGCACATGATAATTCATCCTAAAAAAGAAAACAGTAACATGAATGGACGAGCCAGTGTTTTTGATGGGGCATGTGTTTGGGTACCACCATTATTCCAATCATCCATAGGGGCAATCAATCAGTTGTCAAATCTTCCCATTTCTATCTCCAAAACATTTCTTGCAGCTAAGCCTTTTTTCACTCTACTAACACAGTAAAAACATTAGTTTAACTTTAATCCATTATTTGATGAACTCTTCTTCCAGTGATGAGTTCCTCCCAGGGACTCCATATTGAGATGAAAGTATAGGCTCACTATATTTTGCTCCTCTCCCTGCTCCTGCTTCTTACTCTCTGAACTTCACCACCATGCCAGTGTATCTTCTCCTCTACCCCCTTTTTCAGGGTCCCTTTTTTGTGTTCTCTGCACTGATTTTCTTTTTGCTGGTATTTTTACTCATCATAATTTAGCACAATGCCAGACACACAGTAAGTATGTAATAAATGTTCATTAGCTTGTTTTCAGATTTAGATGATAACAACAGGTCTAATTAATCTCCCCCCTTGAGTCTTTCCCTCATACTGCTGTCAAAATGATTTTCCTTAAAGGTAGGTATAATACCATATCACTTCCCTACACAATAAAGTCCAGTGGTTCCTTATCACCTCTAAAATAAAATACAAACTCCTCTATTAAACATCTAAAGCCTTTTTCAAACTTGCCCCAATTTATTTTTCCAGTCTTATTGCCATCGAGACATTAGGAAGATGGTACAGAATAGGAACTTCAGAACTGTGTTCAAGCCTAAGTTCTTCTAACTATTGTCTCTCCAAATCGGAGTAAGTCTCTCAAACTGTTTGGAATTCTATTTTCTTGGGTATAAAAAGAAAGAGATAGACTTCATATTCTCCTATTCTAGCTCTACCTCTTATGATTTTGTTCAAAGACTGTAACTCCCCATTTCTACTATAAATTGATGGACAAACATTATAGTGGTAGAAGCAAGGACAAGTGGAACATTCAAACTGGGCTATGATAAAATAATGAACTCTAATAATTATCTTCTAAAGGTAAAAAATAATTTGTTTAAAAACAAACCCTACACATATTTTAGCTCTCCCATCTCTAACCCTTCCAAAGCCTCAGTCAGATATCAAGCAACTATTAGTAAACTTTGTATGAGCACATTTAGTATGTGATTTTCTTCTTTCTCCTTCCTTAGTGGAGAGGTCAGGCCAAGTTACTATATAATTACTCATTTGAAAGCCATTTATTATCAAATATAGGAATTGTACTGAGTTGGATAAACTAATCAAGTCTCCCAATTTTACTTCACATAGAGAACCCTCATCCAAACTTCTCTGATGAGTGAGCCTAATTCAGCCATGGCCTACTTACTAAGATATGCCCACTTGATTTAGTGATTTCCCCTCACTGATACATCCCACGAAACAGTCAACATTACATAGATGATAAAAACCTCCCAGTTAGGAAATTTAAGCCCCTTCCATGAATTATACTATTTGCTTAAGGCCATAAAGTCTCAAAGTAATACTCTCAATTGCCCACAAAGCAACTTGTAAGACTATATAAACTGACGAATAGAGATTGCCCATCTGACTCAATAAAAGGTGTTTCCTCATTAGATTTAAAGGAGTTCATACAGGAATCACTTTTTCATAAGATGCATGACATTGAACCCCTACCACTTCAAAACCAACTACATTTTAATAAGTGGAAAATTCAAATCCAAGAAAGCTATATAAGAATTCTAAACAGAGGACCATCTGAGAAAAAGAGTCCATGAGCATTAATTAAACAACACTTCACAAAACTGCATGAGAAATATTATCCCACTGCTACATAAATATTTATCTTCCACCTCTCATCTTTCTAATACTTATAGCTTCCCAACATCCAATGGGATTATATACTTGTAGTAGTAGTAATAGGTATCCAACAAGTGAGCAAAATAGTTTTTCAAGGTCCCAATAAAAGCTTTTGGTATTCAAAAGTGATTTTGTCACTTACTTTCCATGTAAGAAATTTAAATAAGAGTAATGAAATAAGATAGAATATAGAGCAATAGAAGAATTTTCTGCTCTTTACCTCCTATCACACCTGGAAACCTACTTCCTCTTCATTCTGTAATTGTAGGGAAAATCAAGATGGCTATTTTCTACTGCAGAGAAGAACTGAAGTGCAAATTACTGCTACACCTTCTTTTTGACATCTTAGTTGACTGACTAAAGTACTTGCTTATACCTGATCAAATGAGCTAGATAATTAAATGAACAACAAGGCTTTTCTCAGAGATTTACTTCTGCCTTATTACAAGTACACCGTGCCATTCTTAATCAATCTTTCCATTTTTTTTCTTTTTCCTTCATGAAAAGTCTCTGGCCTTGAGAACTTATCTGAACTGTGTCCCCTATTTTCTGTTAGCTGTCATGGATAAGACTACCAGAAAACCAGAGATCTCAGGGATGAGTTCTGATTTAGAAAAATCTAAATTACAAAAGCAGACAAATTAAAGGATGGTTATTCTGAATTACAGAAGTGTTTGTTACTTTAAAATAATGACCCAATCCTGAAGACTTTAAAATCCTGGATCACTCTCCCAGAGTATTTAAATATCTATATAAATATTAACTACCTTGTGAGGGGCAAAAGAGTCTCCACTGGGAGAGAACATTAAAGCCAAAGGTACCATTATCATATGAAGATATTACAAATGAAGACAAAGAATGTCAAAAATTATAGTGGACATCAATGAGATTCAATATACCAAGTTTCAATTATATAATACACAATGTTTATGAAAATATAGTCTTTCTAAGAAAAGTGCACTTATTGCTATGTCAGTAATCTTAGAAGTGCCCTAAATTAGTATCATGTAAAGTATTGTTAGGGGTTATAGGCAGCTGCTAAGAATTCAGCTAAGAGCAGATAGCAAAGCAGAGTAAAACTCTTATGAGACTCTTTATTAATTATCCTCCAGCAGGGAAGCTCAACATACTAATGACTGAAAAACAGCTCTAGCTAACTAAGGGAGAGATTCAAAAAATAATAGCATGATCTTCATACTAATAACCCCACATTTCTATAAGGATATGAATTTTTCAATGCGCTTCCCCCCAAAATCCTGAGGATATGGATATAAATATTCATCTCACTTTACAGATGAAAAAAACTGGGGCTCAAAAAAATTAAGTGACTTGCTCAAGGTCACACAAGTGTCAGAACTCAGGATACCAGATTGCTCCTCCAACTGATCTAATTTCATGTTTACAATGTTTCACATTTTATAAAACGCATTACCCCCGACAATCCCAACAGAGTAAGTAGTAAAAGTATCATTGTGCCCATTTTAAAGATGAGAAGCAGAAGACTCAGTAAAGTGCCCAAATTTATACAGGTAGTAACAAAGTATAAGATGGGCATTCTTTCTGCCACACAATGTTTTATATGGTCCAAGCAGCACTGGAGGAGGAGTCAGCAGGTTTAGTTCTATTGGTCCCTAAGTGAATCTTCATTTATAAATGAAAGGATTAGATGAGCTGATCTCTGGTTCCTAGCAATACAAACTCTGATGCTAAGAAGAAAAATACTAACTAAATGAAATGCTTCATGAAAACTCTTTTAAGATGATTTTTTAAGTTATGATATTGAGATATTGTGTAACTAGCAAATCGCTGCCTGTGGGTCAAACAGTATGGGCGAGGATTGGGGGGGGGGAAGGCTCTTCTGGGGTGCATCCCTATAACATCATAAGTTTTCTAAGCTTCTGTGGAGAAAGAAACATTCCAGGAAAAGGAATTGTCCCTACATGATGCACCCTGGGAATGAGGCAGTCTATGCCTTTTAAATGTCTCAACCTGGGCATGACCACAATCATCTCTTCTTCTAAGATCCACAACTGAGACCCCAGACAGTGACAGCTGGGATATGACTTTTTAGATATTTTCCCCATATCCTTTCAAGTCTAAAAGGGTCTTAGACATTAACAACTCTCTCTACCCCTATTTCCTCTACTGAAAAATAAAAACAAAATAAACAAAAAAAAAAAAAGGTTGTCAAAATGTTCTTTTCACATTTAATTAGAGAGAAAATAACTTGAAAAAGTTTCCTGTCATTATGCAGGTCTTTATGACAATTCACACAATTATTCAAAAATCTGAAAATGGAACTAACTTAGAATTTGTGCTAGTTCACTGAGTCAGTTTCAAATCACCTTACACTTCTGTCTCAATCCAAGTAATAATGTAAATAAAATTGGGGAAAGGAACAAACTATTCTTACCTACTCACCTTGCTAAGATTCAACTGAAGTCAAAACAGGGAGATGGTAATGATTGAGACAGGTGTTTTGAGATGCTAATTACAAATCAATTCTTATCTACTCATTAAAGCAGGGCCTCTAGAAAGCAACAGAGCCTAGTTCATTATTTATGTCCTTGGAAATAATAAAATTGTGCTTCTTTTCAAACAGTCTAACATTCAGTCTTTTCCATAATTCAGACTGGTCTTCTCCCCTAATTAGTGCAAATTAGTGAGCTAACTGATGACAGAAAAGTGGCCCTGTCAAAGCCAATTATGAGCCTATTATAGCTTTGTGGTGGATGAACCCTTTAACTTCTGTAAAAGTTCATTGTTGAAGAGGGCTGGGCCTTCCAAAGACTTTGCTGAGGCAACATGTAGTTTCTCCCTTCAAAGTAGTTAAATAGCAGAGGATTCTCCAGAAATATAGCAGCTCTTAGCGACATTACAGTCACGTTATTTCCTCAACAGTTTTCCCTCAAAGATTTCTTAACATCTACTTAGCTTTCTGAGAGTAATTCGCTACCTCCTCATATACAGAATAAACCAAAAACAAAATGTTATTTCCCTTCCAGACTGACCTCAAATTCTGACTCTTTGAGGGTTAACCTTCCTGTGATTGAAAGCTCTCTACAGAATCCTACTTATCGTTTTCCCAGGTACTCATAAACTAAAAGTCACCATTCATTTCCAGGTGGTGATGGTTGGTTTTTTTTTTTGTTGTTGTTGTTGTTGTTGTTTTGTTTTGTTTTTAAGCCAAGCAAATAGGTACTTTAAATATGTTCCTCTGGTCCCTTGTTTACTTGACCTGCCTAATTTATAATAGTTCCTGGTGGCGTGTTGGTGCTATTGCTTTATAACAGGCTAATACGCATGCATACATTATTGCTGACATTTTAAAACATCCTAACAGTTTGTGTGAGAGCATGGTAAACAGATGCTTTGGGATTTTTCCCCCATTATCAGTCATCTCTGAAGACTGCTGTAAAGTGACAGGTTTTTGAGACTTTTCAGTCTAACAGTGAGAGATTTATTTTTAATAGAATATTGATATTAGGGTACAAAATGGCATTTGGTGTTTACTTTTTTCCCCCTAGCAATGCAGTTTAGCTGGGTGGGTTGTTTTGAAGCCTTACCCTCTGTTCTATCTACTACTCTATTTTTTATGAAGGGGAAAAAAAAGTTGCAGACTTTTATGAACTCTCTGATTAAAGTACCTCCATCTGAATGCAGATTAAAAGTTCTAACACCTGAGAGCACTAAACCAATGAATATTTATACCGAAAACCAGCAGATGAATGCACTCTAAATCTTCAAATGCAAGTCTAGTCATGGGTTTTATCTTATTTTAGGACTTACTTTTTATTAAAATGAACTCTTGCATATTTACACTACAGAAATAAATGTTATTTGCAAGCACAATACAGAGGAGATCTTGCAAATGCATAAGTTCAGTGGAAAGTAAATTCACTACTCCACTCGATTTATTTCTTTATCAGGTATTCCTTTAAGAGGAGCTTCATTGTATACCATTGGCACAATTTGGGACCCAGCACACATATTCCTTTTGAAAGTTTATTCATTTGGCAGCTAGTGATAATTGTGTGTCCCTCCCTGGAATATGGAATTGCCTTGATTTCATAATTTTCTGTTTTCATCAGAAAGGAGGATAAGGAGTGGGATGGAGTAAACTTTGCCATATATTCAGGATTTGTTAAGGTTAGTGAAGTACAAATTCATTGTAGTCTCAAGATTAATATCTCTAGGCTCTAAGGTGTGGCTTCCTATGGTGTTTTTTTTTGGGGGGGGGTTGTTTGTCAAATACAAACCTCCGTATCATTTGGGTACCTGGGCCTGCCACAATAAATTTGAGTTAAAAAGTGTGTTTCTAAAATATCTATCTTTTCAGAGCACAAATTGGAAAAAATCACTATTCTCTCAACATGCTATGACTAATTGATACAAAGGATTGCTGAATCAAGCTGAAGCCTAAGGAACCAAAGCCAGAGGCCCCAGACCTATTTATTCAATAAAAGTAATCAAAGTAAATATTGTCTCTGATCCCATATCACATGACACTCATAACTAAAAAGAGAAAGAGTTATTATTTCACAGAAAATAAAAAGCTCAATTATTGAATGAAGAAGTTGAAGATGAAAAACATTTTTACTAAATTTCCTTTGCAACCAAGATTTTTTTATTCTGGTTATAAGCAAAGCAAGCAGTATCAAAAGGGGATGAAACAAAATTAGACTTTGGTTTAATTTAAGCAAATAAAAACTTTGAACTTATGATTGGAACTTCAATGTTCTTTATGTTACTGATATAAGAGACACTACTTGTCCAGGTACATTCACATGCCTATGTCTGTGCCTTCTTTTTCATAAACTTTACAAATAAATGTTTACAAATCAACCCAGTCATCATTTGTCCATTCTGACACTGAAAAGCTTTACTTTAATTTCTATCTTTTTTGACATTTCACCAAAGAAATGTGTTTGCATGTTCACAATGCTACTGAATCAGCAATTTTATCTCCATACTCCAGATGTCACAAGATTTTTCACTGCATTTCCAATAAAGTGTATATAGTTTGAAAAAGTAGATCTGCTTTAGTACAAATTAAGAAAATTATTTTTATTTTTTTATCCTTAGATTTATACTTGATATTTTTTAATTTATTATTTCTAGAGGATTTTATATTATAGGTAGAATTTTATAAAATCTTGCACTGAATATTAATTTTTAAGTCAATACAGTTTCATATGATCTATCAGGAGACAATATATTTTAATTTGTGGAGGGAAGAATGAGGCAAAATTGAAGAGCTTGAGAGAGTTGAGAGAAAAAAAGTAATGTACCTCTCCCATACTCCCTGCCCCATCCTGACTAGCCTATGAAATTTATTATGAAAAATGGACAAAGAAAATGGAATGGTTGGTCACCATGTTCTTTTGTTAATATTTCCATTAGCTTCTTCATACACATCTCAAATTGATTCTCTTGTAGTCGACAGCGTAGAACTAAGTTCACACGAATTTCCTTTTAAGGATAGCTTTTGATTGGCCATCATGTATCACAGTAGCATGATCCAAAGTTAATGTTTTCTTCTTTTGCCCTTCACTGAAACGAATGTGATGTCAATTGCTTTATTATTCTAAATTACTTTTTTTTTAATCCTACCCCAGGTACAATGAAAGATATGATGTGATCATGGAATTTACAGTTTTGTTATTGTTCAGTCATTTTGGCCATGTCTGACTCTTCATGACCTCATTTGGGGTTTTCTTGGCAAATATACTGGAGGGTTTTCCATTTCCTCCTCCAATTCATTTTACAGATAAGGAAAAGAAATGAAGGCAAACAGAGTTAAGTGACTTGCACAGAGTAATATGGGTAGTAAGTGTCTGAGGCTAAATTTGAACTCATTCAGGCTTGGTACTCTATCCACTGTACCAAGTGCATGACCACTGGAATTTATGTATGTATGTATGTATGTATAATTGTTTCTCTTAAATATTCCCAGTGAATGCTGATCAAAACATTATTTTTCCATTTTTTGCTTTTTTGTTTGTTTGTTTTATATGTCTTCTTCCACAACATGACCAAGGTGGAGATACGGCTTACATGATCACCTAGATCAAGTTGCTTGCTGCCTCAAAGGGACATGGGGGAATAGAGAATTTGGATCTCAAAATTTTGGAAAATGAATCTTAAAAAATTGTTATTACATGTTATTGGAGAAAAATAAAATACCTCTTTTTTAGATAATACCAGGATTTAAAAAAAAGTCCACCTATATGAGGATAAAGGTTTCACTAGGATTATACTTATGTCCATATAAAATGTACACAGCAAGCTCTCTTGTAATTAATGTAGGTCTGAGACTAAATACAGTCTCACCCTTGTCCTCAGTCTTTCCACAGCTCACGTGAGCAACAAAAGCCAAGCCATATAGTTGATATGATGCACCTTTAATTAGGCCTGAGAAACCTCTTAGGACTTTTCCCCCCCGTAACTGTATGATATCACTTTGGGCTCATTTCAGGGGCATTTCTTCTTGCTAATCATTTTCCCAGACCTGTACTGCATAACACTAAAATAGTTTGTTTCTCCTCTCTCCTCCCTACCATGCAATGTTTCGGAGAAGGCTCCTTGAGCCACTCTCAGATTCTGAAAAGCCTCCATGAGCTAAAACTCATCTGTTTGTAATGGAACTGAAAAAATGCCTGATTCGGGCTGCAGTTGTAGGCAAGCTGCTAGTACGGCAGTGAATTTATTTTGCCTTTCAAGGGTTTAATTGCTCACAACATGGTGCAGTTCTGAGTAATCCTTCAGAATTTCATATAAGCTTGAAGAAGGGTGTCGATATGATGATTTTTTTAGACATCGCTATCACAAGAGTAACTAGAATTAGTTGAAACCCACTAGGAGACAAACTTCAAATCACAGAAACCATGGCTAGAAGTGATAGTCAAATATTTTAACTGGATTTTTAATGGCTATCAACAGTCATGATTCACAGCTTGTTAAACATGTTAAAATGGGTTTTAAGGTCTCTTATTTGTACATGTAATATGAATCAGTCTATAGCATCTGACAGCTGACTTTGTAAGAGTCTTTAAGTTGGAACTAAAAAATCACAGAGGAAAAATTCTGCAAAATAAAACACTTAGCTTAGACATTTGTGGTATCTATGCTACCATTATCCCATTTTATATAAATTTTTTAAGAAGGCAAAGACAGCTGAAATTAATTGCACAAGTGAGGGAAGGTAAAGCTACGATTTGGAGTTTAGTACTTCTCCCCAATTCTAGGCGAGTACAACTTGATTACGTTGCTTCATGAACCTTGGAAAGGAGTGACTTATGTATGGACATAAAGACTATGTAAAACAAAAAGACTAGATAATATTCTTGGCTTCTGTCCACGTGTAGATAAAAATCTCTGGGTACCTTGAATGTTTCTCAGTCATAAACAAAGGCTAAGCTAGAGATCAGTGTGTACAAGCAGAGAGCTTTTTGAAGATCCTTTCCCTGAAGTGCTTTTCAAACAGTATGGCAGTTTCCAATGATGCTCAATAAAACAATATTTTTTTCTCTTCTTCAACAAAGGCATAATAAGCTGACAATTCCAAGGGGAAAAAAACTGACCCATGGAAAGAAACATCTCTCTAATGTCTAGAAAAGCCCTTCAGATGCATTTAAGGACTTTATCAGGATTTTGTGAGGATGGTATCATTGCCTGTTTTTGTTTTGTTTTGTTTTGTTTTCAAAGAAAATATAGGGGCTAAGAAGAAAGAACACTTATTCAAAGACATGCTAAAGTAAAAATAGAGCAGCTAGGTAGCACAGTGGATAGAGTGCCTGGCCTGGAGTCAGGAAGACTCATCTTTCTGAGTTGAAATCTATCCTCAGACATTTCCTAGCTATGTGACCCTAGGCAGGCCATTGAATCCTGTTTGTCTCACTTCCTCATCTGTTAAATTAACTGGAGAAGAAAATGGCAAAGCATTCAAACATCTTTGCCAAAAAAAAAAAAAAAAAAAAAAACGAACTGGGGTCATCAAGAGTCAGACACAATTGAAAAGACCAAACAATAGCAGAGGGTTAAAATAGATTTCAATATTAACCTCATGTAGACACAAAGCCTACAAAATAACTAGCTTTTATTAAGAGATTTCTAAAAGTTTTAGTACTTCTTTTATTATTTTAATAATTCTAGCTGACAGACTGGCTCACAAGTTAAATGTATGTGCCTCATATCCCAATCTAATAATCAAGAAGCTAGATTTGCTTATTTGTTTTTTCCTACAACCTCAGACACAAATATGCCTGTTTAAATAAACCATAAATTGGATAGCTCTCAACTTTAGGAACTTACAAGTTTTAAGAACATTATTCTGAAGCAAAGAAGAATCTGGAAGTTGTCTGATTATAGTGAAATTATAAATGATCATAGATACATCGGGGTATACAGAATAAGCACGTATTTACTCAAAATATGAATTAAGGTTAAGAAGAAAGAGAGTTTCCTGTTCAGCAAATGCTTTAGGTAAGTTTGTTTTGGGGATTGTGATAATTACTAATGCTGAGCCAATAATAAAATAGGTTGGGTAGATCGATGGAGGAAGTATCAGCCCAGGCACTTGACAGGCATTTTGTTTTGCAAATCACCAGATCTGAAAAGAATTCACACTCTACCTTATTCATTCTGTAAAGTATCTAAGTTATTAGGATAGCCATTTTCTTCTAGAACTCCCTGGTCATAGCTATTTGCCATTGAAATGAAAAGCCATGCTTTTTAGTCTACTATGATCAAGAAATATGCAGCTAAATGAATATTAATAAATGAAAAAAACACAATAAAAGTGGTATAAAAAAATAAAATAAAACTGTTATTTGCATGCAAAAAAAAAGAAATATGCAGCTGCCTATCCACTTGACCTCTAAAAACTGGATAAATCAGTAGAGCACATGTAGAAGGAAAGTTCTTAGTGTGTGCATGAGAATATATTACACCCTCTCTTAGCCCCTGTACAGATTGCTTGTTAAGCAAGACTTTTGGATTTAAGAATTGTTCCTTTAATCCACAAATACTTCCATGGCCTTTGTCCAGCAACCCTTTTCACTTTTTATATCTTGGCAGGAATATATCTTGCAAGGAAAGAAGGTTTCTCATACCAAATTTTCTTCCTAGCCAAAGAGAAGCAAGGGATATGGACTAAACTCTGATTTCTTCAGTGTAGGGGACTCACAGATGAGGAAACTCTTCAAGAGCTTAGATGGAGCCAGATCTAGAGACAGATGGTCCTGGCCTCAAATCTGGCCTCGGACACTTCCTAGCTGTGTGACCTAGGCAAGTCATTCCCATTGCTTGGCCCTTACTGCTCTTCTGTCTTATACCCAGTGCACAATATTGATTTTAGGACAGAAGATAAGAGTTAAAAAAAAAAGCTTAATAAATTTTTCCATGCTCACACAGTCCATATATATAAGAAGATATACTTTTGAACTTAGGTCTTCTTGGTTCCAAGGTGCTGGAATAGTTGTATCTGCCTACTAAGTGACACTTTCTAAATCAGTCTTCTTTATCTGAATGTAGAGAAAATTCACAGTACAATGAGTTCATTTTTTAAAATACAAATTGTAAGAATATTGATTAACAATAAGAAATTTTGTTTATAAACCACAAGTTCTAAATGGATAATTTTTAAAACTACTATTGTGTGAGTCACAGGAAGATCAAGTCTGCAATGCATAGCTAGTTAGAATAGAATCCAAAGGCTAGCTGACAGTATATAATAAATGGTGGAGAGAGGGAAAAGAACTTTGCTATAACTTGATGCAATAATCTTTAAATAATGAGATGAGAGCCTGGAATCTAAAGTAAATGAGATCCAAAGATGAATAAAATTATCTTCTAGTTTTACTCTAAGAAACTGCTATTTTTCATTCAAACATATTTTGGAAACATCCTCTATCATCTTTGAATGTCCATGACGGTTTCATAGTGTCTCCACTTGGGAATTAAACTACTACCAATACATATATTGATAAACATTTGGGCACAGACATGAAGTCAATTGCATACCCAAAGACTCGCAAGGGAAGGTTTCATTTAAGAACTTAAATGCTGAAACTGAGTACACCAAAAAGTCTGTAAAATTTTGGTCCATTACTACTCAATTACCCAAAGGATTAAACCTGAGAGGTAGCTCTTCACAAACTAACAATTCCAAAAACTAAGATTAGCCCCTTCCCAAAAACATGATTTTTCTTTGTTTGTAGAGGATTTGAGGATTCTGAAGGATCATAAAGCATCAAGAGGATACACATTAAATTTCAGTTCTGCTACTTTGGAGGTTGTGTGGAGAAAGCTGTCAGGAGTCCCAAACTGCCTATATTATGTGTCACTTCTCTGGCTTCACAAAGCAGTAGACCACAAGAACATAATTAAAACAATGTTTAAACCACCAAAACAACAAGATAAAATAAAAACAATGGTGGTGTCATCTTCCAATGTGAAGGATACAAGTGGAGATAAAGATATAGATACAAACCTGAACTATATTCCTAAGTATTAGTAACCAGTCAGCTGATCATGAACCCAATAATGACACTAAACCAGAGAAAAGAACAAGATATTTCTTTTGTTCCCAATGACATCAAAGGGTCAAAAATGTAATGGCATGCAAACTGGATGGCATTCCTTTAGAAACTTTCCAGAATTAATACAATGATCAAAATAATTAAGGATAAGAGGGAAGGAAGAAGAACAAGATAGTACATGCTGAACTGACCTTAGATACCCCCAGGGATCATTAATGGGTCTTAAAATTCCTGAAAAGAGTGCCAGGAATGTATTCTAAACAAGAGTTGTGTTACATGTCAATGACCTAAAAATAGTCATCTGCTGACTAAGTAAGAGCCAAAAAAAAAAAAAAAAAAAAAGAGGGGGGAATGTCTATCTTTGTCTACTAGAACCTAGGTGAAAACTTACCCTAGAATTCTTTCATATATATGCTCATTACCTGATAAATTTACTATTAAAACATGTAAAAAAAGGTTGACTCTGTAATCAACTAAGGGACTCACCTTTAGAAACTAAAAGTCAATTCTCCTTAATGTGGCTTTAAAAAAAATGTCTTGAGCAACTGAGGCCTTCCCCACCCCCCCAAGTTGTATTGAATAATTCTCTAGATAACACAAGGACTAATAGGAGTCAGGAGAGTGCCTCAGGAAAGCTAATCACTAGACCCAGGCTCCAAATAACCATTATGATCATCAGATGATGCTGAGCCAAGATGCTTACAGGAGTCAGAGAGAGAATTGAAAAAACTAAGGACAGGCAAAATTCCTTGCTCCTGAGGATTTCTAAAGGAACTCTAATAAAATGTCCTCCAAAGAAGCAAATTTGGTATGGAGGACACACATGAGTTAAACAGAAGATTTTGCTGAGAAATGTTAAGAACCTCAGAATAAAATTCCATAACCATGCACTGAGCTTGCCCCCACAAAGTAATTTAATTTCTAGGAATAATCAACATAGCTAAAAGCATAGGAAGCCTGGAACTGTCCTCAAATGTCCTTAGTAACTATGATTGGCTCCTACAGCAATATTCTAGACCAGTCCTAAATTGAGGTATTACTGTCACAATCAGACAAATTATTCACTTCTTAGGCTAATGAACAAGGAAAGATAAGAGAGGTGAAAAACCTAGCGAGAGAAAGGGAAAGAAATGAACTTCTTGCAAATATTTTCTAGAAGAAGAGCTGAAGCAGGGAAACCCTCGGTGAACTTGGCATGCGATTTCCCTTTCAAATGACGCTCCCTCACTACAAGAGAGATCATCTTGAAATGACCAAGGTGGCATCAAAAATGCAAATAAGAAAAGGGCTGGTAAAAGAAAGTTATTTGCTTTTATGGCATATCTTACTTGCTTGGAGGCAAAATCTGCTGCTGCATTTGGACTCCTGAGAGAACGTGTTGCATCTCTCCCTTCAGGATCTAAAGATGTGACCATCTGAAGCAAAGAAAGAGGCACAGAATTTCCTTCAGTAAAAATAAATCACAGCAGGTTGACAGGAACTTAAGAGCAGCTAATAGAGAGAGGTTGTATTATAGCTAATGAAGAATTAAATATTTGAACAGGCGATAATAATAGAGTAAAAATAATGGGCATATATACATACATATGTATATATGCAAAGGACTTACATCCATTATATCCTTTAAGTCTCATAACCGTCCTATGGGTGGATATGTACACTTATTTTTACCCCAATTTTACAGATGAGGAAAATAAATCTGACTGGATTACCTTCCTATAGAAAGGTTTAAAAAAAGTCTGAGGCAGAACTCATCATTTTCTTATATTTGTATAGATTTTGTACATAGATGTGTACACATGCTGTATTTCCTGATAAAATGGAATTATTTGGGGTAAGGATTCTTTCATTTTGGTCTCTGTGTTCTCAGCACCCTCACACAGTGCCTGGCACTATATAGTTGATAAATAAATGTTTGTTGATTAATTCACATTAATATTTTTCTGATTCCTATTATAACAGTTTTTTCACTGAACTATATCTGTTACTTTTTAAAAAAGAACCCTTTACTGTGTGACCCTGGGCAAGTCACTTAACCCCCATTGCTTAGCCCTTACCACTCTTCTGCCTTAGAGCCAATACATAGAGTTGATTCCAAGATGGAAGGTAAGGGTTTAAAGAAAAAAGAACCCTTTAAATCAATTTGTCAGTTTCTTATAGCAAATTTTTCATAATAGTATTTTGATATAAGAAGAATTAGAAAGACATTATGAAAACCACTTGACAAACTTAGAAACACTGACCTGAAACAAAAAGGAGCTAAATGACCTCCCCAGAGTCACTTGACAAGCTGGTGACAAATCTGGGGAAGACTTGCTTGCCATTAGGACCTACTGGAGTAACAAACAAAATGGGAATTCAAGGATGAGACTCAATGTTCTTCCTCCCCTTCCACAATTAGAGTGTTTCTCTTTTTCCTCTCCTCAATTTCCACCTTCATAATAGGGAACTTCAACATACATACTGACATTCTCAAACATCACAACCTCTCAGTCCTTCAAATGACTCATTTCCCATAACCTCCCATCAACCATAAGTGTTCTGCCTCCACATTCAAGAACTCCAAAATGCCTCTATCTGATCATCATCTATTGTCAGTTCTGCCTTATAATCCCCAAGCTTCTCTGAATCCTCTCCGTAGCCTCCAATTCTTTCTGAATCCTCTCCATAGCCTCAGTTTTTTTCCTAGACATCAACCATATATAGGATGCATTCTTTTCCCTTCTGATTTTGACCCTTTAATTAGGTCAACTCAACTATTATTATCTTCTTTTATCAGAAAATCTTGATTCCTTATCCTACTGCCAATCTTGATCTGCCAAATCTCAGCCTTGGATTATTCCTACAATCTCATGTCATAACTCCTATTCATACACACACCTGAACAAAACTGTAAAAAGTAATTCAACTATACTGACTACAAATTTTTGTTCTACAAACTTATATGACATAATCTCAAATGGGCCTTCAATATAGTCAGGCAATCTTTTTCACCTTTCTAATCAATTGTCTCAGTATAATATACTTAGTATAACAGCTTTTCTAAATCTTATCAATCCCTTTCAAATTTCCCATGGACCTTTGCCTCATCACAACCTCAGCTGAGGATCTTTTTCCATATTTCACTGAAAAAGCTGAGGTCATTCATCACAAGAAGTCCTTCTTCTGACTCTTTTCTCCATCTCATATCCTCTATCCTTTATTCTTTCTCACCCATCATATCCAAAGAGTTATCATGACCTACCTTCTGATTTTACTTTCACAGTATCTCTCACATAAGTCCTCTCCCTTCTTTCCTCTGATACTGCCAGCACACCTGAAAAAAGGCCTTCATCATCCCATTCCTGTTCTTTTGTAATAATATTCACACTGGCCACTCTGATTCAAGCTGCACCCATTCCATTCCATTCTTTATTTTACTTGTTTACTCTGCTTTTTTAGCTATTTAAATAATCTTCCTAAAGTATAGATCTAACTATGTCCTCGCTCCCTTTCAAAAAACTCAAGTAGATGTCAGACTGATCTAGAGCTCATTCATATCCACAATATACTTCTTATTTGCAAATATGATATTTAAGGAGAAAAAACTCAATGTATAAACTAATATTATGTTGGGACTCTTCACAGTTCTATAAGAGGAATTGAAATCATTTTCCAAATTGCTGAAGATGACTTTCTTAGGTGAAGAAACTAAGGTCCAGAAAGAGAGTGACTTAATCAAAAGTTACAACGGTATTACTGTTAGGGTTACTATTTAAACTCAGTTATGAATCCAAATTTGGTATTCTTTTTTTTGCACTATAATGTTAACTTTTATTTTATTGAAACTTAATCATATAGCTTTCCTAAAGAAAAGAGAAAATGATGAAATGTAATTTGAATGGTGACTGGAGATACAGATTTTAGAATTATTTCTACAGGAGTGATATCTGAAGACTGTAGTAAAGTGGCTAATAATGGAGAAGCTTGTTGTACAAGTGAGTCACCTGGGCCTGGGAGCCTGTAACTACAGTAACAGGTGATTTGAGACTGTCAGCAATGTGTAGCCTGAGCTGTGATGCCCAGTCTCCCTACTACCTATAGGCTCTTTTAAGGCACTGAATGAGGTGCCCCTCCCTGCTGGAGTGAAAGCAGAACTCAATAGGAAGTGAAGCTCACACACTTCCTGGATACAATGGATGCTTGCCCAGTACTTCCTTTAAAGTCAACTGGTTGCTATTCTCCCCTCTCCTCACCCCCTTAGCCCAAGATGATATTATAATAACTAAAGAAATTCACAGTTTCAGGCTAAGGGTTTTATTTTAACACAGAAGGGGAAACTGAGGTAAGAGGGTCTGGGGCTCTTGAGAGGCTGTTGCTAGGGGTGACTGGCAAGTGTTGGCTATGGTCCTAGAAGGTAAGGCCAGGTTGAGGGAACCAGCCCTCAGCCAGAGATAGTTTAACACTGCCCTGATGTTGTTTGGTCCACCAGCTAGACAGATATAGTTGATGATTTGGTTTGAGGGTATCCCTGTTGCTAGGCTGCCCTAATCTAAATCCTGCCCATGATCTACAACCCAACCTCCCTTCAATCTCCCGGGGTCCCCAAGGGGAAGTAAGGGGTAGCTGGGTGTCTGGGTGAGGTCAAGGAAATCAGAACCCCCAGTTTGGTTCTGCAGGGGTTTTTATAGTCCTAGCTCAAACTGTCAGCTCCTGGGACTGGCACCTGCCAGGCCAGAGTTACATTCTCCTAACTGATAGGATTACCTAGGATAATTTTGCAAATGCAAGAGATCTTGCATAAATCCTGCATTACAAGACACAGCAATGAATAAGATCATGAAGAGTAGAGAGGGAAAAGGGGAAAAGAATCCTTTTGGGGAAATAAAAAGACAATTAGTCTAAGACTGAGAAAGAGCAGTGTGTCTTGGATTGTGAGAGAAGAGATAGTACCATGGTGAAAGTGGCCAACTTGTGTAACAGAAAAGTCAAGAAGGACAAACACTGAGGGAGAAAATTCATTAGAAATCAAGAGTGAAATCCATTAAATTTCTGAATTCAAAATGCAAAAGGCTGATAAGTTGATGAATACAAAAGAAGAGAAGGCCAAGAATATTGAGCACTATTTCTAGAAGTTTGGCAATGGAATGGTGCTTTCTAGTTTTCAAAAGGCTTTCAAATGCAGAATCTCACTTGATCCTTAAAACAGTCTTCTAAGGTAGAAACTCAGTTATGGATCTATGGAATGTAGAAAATATATCCCTGTTGATAGGGGTTGAGCAGCTTGTTTGCTTTCTAATGTGACTAACTAGAGCCCAAATTCTAGACTAATGTCCCTGATATTATTAGTTGATTATCAATTAGTCAGCCAGACTTAATTAACTTTTAGAGAGGGCTGTTAACTAAAATGCCATTGTAAGAACAAGTGGCACAAAATATTCCTCCAAAAGTCTGTGATTTAAGGAAAATCTCAAGACATATAGAGTCCAAGGGAAAGTGGGATCAACTCTAGAGTAAATATGTCAAAGAAGGAACTCCTGGCTGCTAGAATTTTCTCTTTCTTTGTGGGGTTATCTCAGTGTGACCTAACTGAATCTGTACACCACAGAAAGTAATCTTTAAAAAGCACTCTCCACATATGATCTAGTGGCTGATGTTCCCATTGTATTTGACTGCCACTCCAGGTGCTCCAGAGGGATAGCAGAATTGTGCATGGGAAGATCTACCTAGGGCAATTCTTAACATCATGATTACTATGCTGGAGGATAGGACTAAAGATATAACTGTAACAATTACACTAGTTTTCATAGAGCAGGCAGAGGAAGAAAAGGGTGCCAAAGGGTCCAATTCGGAAATCAAATTTACAGGAAATAATCGCCATCCCCTTATTATAGACATGGAGATGCAAATGACCTGCTACAATTCAATCCACTTGGATACTATTCAAGTATGAAGATAGTGAATTTCTAGCATGTGCACAAGAATGGGGATTTTGTTTTGTGGATAACATTTTTATTGTCTCCTTTTTAAAAATGTCAATAGTACCTACTGAATACATGACTTTCACACATTTTATGAAGCAAACATGTAGTGAAATTTAAATGTATTCATTCTATATTTTCCACTTTGATGCTTTGTTCAAAGGGAAGTGTTTTCAGAGAGGCATGGTTTACATGTATTTTTAAAGTTTAAATTCTGAGTGCTAAAAAGTTGCTACTGCACAAATATTTCATTTAAAAGGGTTTTTTATTGAATACATGGCATATTGAAAATTTGATATTTAGGTAAAATGCTTCCAAATGATTAGGCAAACCAATAATAGTGTGATTTCTAAAAGAAAGAAAAATAGAAAAGAAAATTAGCTCTGGGGCATACCTTGTCTCTTCTCAAGGCAGGTTCCATGCAGTAATATTATACCCTTGATAAAAATGAGCATCCTAACACTGTACTTTTTCATCTTCATCGGCAATATGAAAAATAATTTTGGCTCCCCTTATAGAATTGTGAGAAATCATAAAATAATATTAGTTTGCACTTCTAATATTCTTCTCTTTCTAAATCTTACATTTGTAAATACAAAGTGTAGGTTGATGGGGATGTGAATGAGCTATAGACCAAGTTGAGAGCCACAAACAAAATGTATTGTGTATTAAATACAAAATGTATTATGTATGTGATGAGCTAAAGACTCCAGGCTGACAGCCACAAACACAAAGAACTATTAGCAAATTAATTCCTTAGGATCTTTTTTACATGTATATGAACTTAATGATGAGTCTGTTTGAAATAAGTTCCTCTATCTTAATTAGCATCATTAGTGCCTAAGAGTGATAATGGGCTTGAATTTCCACAGGTATAGTCTAATTTCATTAAGTCTTAAAGGAAGGGCACCGACTTAAAAGAATATTGTGACTCATGGGCAATCTTTTGAACTTTAGAATCAAGGACAATGATTTTCATGAAAGCTAAACAAAATTTCCTCCCCCCAAAAAAATAAGAAACATGACATGAGCGAACCAATCATTACTATGAGCTTCTGTTCAGAGTTGAGCCATAATGAAAGTTAATTATTTAAAAACCCTTTGCAAATGTGGTGTTATACAAATTCACAATAATAACCTTAATGTGAATAATACCTTTGAGAAAATATCTCAAAACTCTTGATATAGTTTTAATATTAAATATGTCAGAATATCACATTGAATTAGAAGTCATTTCATCAACAATATCACTTGATTGTCAAAGCTACAAGAAACTTCTTCCACTGTTTAAAAGTACGAAGATTTTTAGATCATGAAATAATGCACATAAAAAAACTAAAAATGCACCAACTTCTTTTCTAGATTAGATAAAAGAGTTCTAGATTGTCAACATTATACAAAATATTCTACCTTAGAATAATTATTGTAGCTATCCCTTCCATGCACTGGATTACTGCAGAGAACAGACAGTAAATCATAGGATCATAGGATCTGAATTTGGAAGAAATTTCATTCAAATTTTCTTCAAACTAACGCACTTCTTACATAAATGAGAAAACATAAAGTCCAAAGATTTTATGAGACCTGCCAAAAGCCAAAAAGTACCAAGGCACAAAATCATGATTTTTAACACAAGTTATCAGGGCTCTAGATATAGATGACAATAGCATGAAAAAAGAAGAAGCTCCTATGGGAAAGAAGTCAAGAGGAATGCTCTGAGAAATGTTTGACCACATATATCTCCATGGGCCAAAAATACAAATAACGTTTTGTTGTCTACTTTCTATTAATGTTTGTTTAGTTAATATGAGATAATACCAGGGACTTTTGCTCTGGCTTCTGGAAAAGGAGACCAATTTAATGCTTATGATCTCCAAGTTACAAATTAGGCAACAGGCTGAAAACACAGGATTGGTGCCATCTTTTTAACAACCTTTATGTTATTAGCTATGAATTAGCTAAAATGACTTATTTGCACAAAGTTCCATTTGCTGATATTCTCAATTGCTTTTTATACCCCACACATCCTTCAAAGTCCAACTCAAAGGCTACCTTCTCCACAAAGCCTCCCTGACTACCTAAATTTGTTAATATTGTCTCGCTTTTCTGAAGTCCTTTTATATTTTAGTAGCTATATTACTTATCGTATTTTGCTATCTATATTATTTATTTGGAATTTATCATGCCATCCAATGAGTCACTATTAAACCTTAAAGAGCCCTAGGTATTACTTTATGCCCTGATACTAGCTTCTCTTATACACTATCTTTCCATTAGAATGACAGCCCATTGAGAACAGAGAACAGCTAACTTAGTAACTACTCCTTGGTGCAATGCTTGGCAGCTGGTAAGCATATGAATTATTCATTCATTCATTCAACACCTGGTATTGCTAGTTATGCTGTCATGTGTATGTCTTTAAAATATACTTCATTAATACCTTTTAATTTTTATATCTGTTATACCATGTAGATTAAAATGGAGCCCTTCTAGTAGCAAGTCACAAAATTAATGTGAAAACAGTACTTCAACACAGTGGCCAAATCTGGCCATAGTCGAAGTTGATACGCCCCTACCTTTGGACCAAGAGAAAAAAAAAGATTGTTTTATTATGTGTTCTCTGAAGCAGCAAATGTTTGTTGAAATAATGAAAGAAAAGAAAAAAAATGAAAGAATGAAAGAATCCCTCCTTGCCCTACCCCATAATTATAAATAATCCCCATAATAAAGAGAAAAAGGAAGTAGTAGTAGAAATAATGAATTGCTAGAGGAGGTGGCCTGAGAGTTCACATTTTTCACTTCCTAGGACAACCTCAACAAAAAGTCAATGACAAAATCTGTTTATTCATAGATCATAACACACAGCATGACATGAACATTTTCTCCAAGGCTCTAAGTAAAAGGCATGTCATACAATCAAGGTCCGACACCTAGTCAAAATGTGACCCCTAAATGTGATTATAAAAGGATATCTACATCCTGTCCTCGCGGGTTGGGGGGAAGCAAATGGATAGCTCATTTGGTATTTATAATCTTTTTTACCATATGGAGGCTGGATGAAGAATTGAAAACTGTGGGTGTGAAACCAAGAAGTTCAGGAGATGGAAAGAGGCAAGATATAAGATCTAAAGATTTTCCAAAAGATCATTTAAACTAATCCCCTCATTTAGATAAGAGGAACTATGACATGTAGAGAGGGTCACATTCCACTCCTATAATGCTTTAAAGCAAAGTAATGAAGTAATATCATGAATGAATAAGCACTTATTAAGTGCCTGCTATATTCAAAGCAATATGTGAAATCCTAGTGATACAAATACTGTCTAGGTATCTCTCTCAAGAAGATCACAATCCAATTTGGAGTGACAACACAGAGAGTTTAGCTGCAGGATATATGGTGGAGTCCAATAGTCTTATTAGTACACTGACAAGACAGATGGCAATCCATCAGTCTGAAAAGGATAGTGACAGTATATATGATAACAGGTAAATTCAGGAGACTGAAAGGACTAGTAGTGACCAATCTTACTAGAATGATTATATTTGGTGATTGTTCATTAAAGTGGCAAGAGCAGATATGTTGAGCCAACAGTGGCAGTGGGGTGGGAGGTGAAGGAAAGGGACATGATAGAAGGTCCTTGACTACCACCATTGGGAAAGAGGAAATGGAGATTCTACATTCTCTATCCCAGCACTAGGAATTTAGAGGTCATAGTCCAACCAAGAAGGAAAATTAGAAAGAAATATTAATGCAAAGACTTGAATAAAAGGCTTCCTACTACACGAAATTCATCTGGGCTCCTCCAGTAGTCATGGCTAAGTAAGAGATAGTTAGGGACAAAGAAAAAGCCCAAGATTCATTTTCACCTTGAATAAAAGCAAAGGTAGACCAAGCCTATTGGTAGTCAATGTTCTCATGCAAAGCCATGATTACACATAATACAAAAATCACACAAAAGAAAACATTTTGACCTAGAAAAAATCTTCTTGAAGTACTATCATGTGGAGAAGCAAGAGACTTATTTAGCAAAATGCATGAAGCAAAATTCCTCTTCCATAGCAACATGATGTTCCATGATATTTGTTGAAATGTCCTATTATGAACAAGAGGCTAAATGCCTCTCTCAATTTATTGATGAAATGATTATAAATTTGAAGATTCTACCTACCCCAGAGGGATGCTCTGTGGAAAATAATTTAAAATATAAGGTATTTTAAAATATCTTATTTTTAAATGGATGTTTATTGATATATTAATACATCACCAAAATTCTGCCTCCCTATTTTCCTTCCCTTCCTTCTCCCAGTAATCTATCATTTATAATGTTTTAAGAAGATAAGAAGAAAATATATCATTAATACTTTTTGAATTTAAACAAATGTAGATGAAGAAAGTTCTTCACACAATTTTAGAAAAGACAGTCACCTTCATATCCTTTACTCTGACCTAATCTCTTGACAGATGGGAAAACTGAAGCCCTAAAAAGTTAAATGACCTACTGAGGATCACAAGTAGGAAGCAGCAGAAGCAGAATTTGAACTGAGATCTTCTTGCTGCAAGTTCAATTTTTTTCCTACCATAAAAGAGACAAGACAAATCACAACAGTCAATTACAGAAAATAGCATAAAGACATGAATATTGATTAGTTATGCAATCCTTCCCACCCAAATGAAATGTGCCTATGAACAGAACTAGCAATGCTTTGATCTAAAAAATGAACAGTGGGGGTCTTCTAACATCCCAGTATTGCTGGTGGGAAAGATTTTTCTAAATTAGAAAATTTTCAGGTTCTCAGAGTTGAGGTTCTCATGGATGCCTCTGAGGTAATACAATTAAACATCAGAGCAAAAATTCCTTCAATGACAATCTTGACAAGTGATCAATATGACTCCACTTAAAGACACAGTGACAGGAAATTTCTTACCTCACAATATAGATTATTTCATGTTGGAGCAATTAGAATTGTTTAAAAAGTATCTCTTTATACTAACCAAAAATATGCTAACCTGAAACTTCTACCCATTGGTCAGAAGTTATTTATTAAATATCTACTATGTGCCAGGCACTGTGCTAAGCACTGGGGATACAAAGAGAGGCAAAAACCAGACTCTAGTCTCAAGGAGCTCATAACCTAATACAGGAAAAAACTATATGTGTATATATAATATATACATATGTATATGTATATATATATATATATATAGGATAAAAAGGGAATAAGTATAATGAGAGAAGGCATTGAATTAATAGAGGTAGAGAAAAGCTTCTTGTAGAGAATTTAAATTGAAATTGAAGGAAACCAATGAGGAGAGTGAAGAAGGAGAGAATTCCAAGAAAAGGAGATGGAGCCAAAGAAAATGAGATGGAATTGGAAGAACAGCAAGGAGGTCAGTATCACTGGACTGAATGTGGTAGAGAGGAAGATGGAAAGAATAAGGTTTATCTGAATGATAAACAGAAATACAATCACAATAAATGTTCAAGAATTGTGGGGACAAGATATTTAATAGTGTATAAACATTATGTTGAAACTATATCTATTTGAGAAGGTGCCAAAAAAGATAACATAGAATACTGGAAGAAAGCAGCAGGTTCAAAAGGAATGTATGAAGTTTAACCAAAAGTACATAGGTTTGAATTTAGTCTCTACTTCAATATCTGAAGCAGCTCACTTAACCTTTGTAGGTTCAAGCTTCCTCAGATAAGGAGGCTGAACTAGATAAGTTCTAGTTATCTTCACTTAGAGTTGCAAAGTGTAGGTAGTCAGTCAAAAATGTTTATTACATGTTTAATATGCATGATCTATTGTATTAAGCGTGAAATCTACAGTCACTGAGCTCTAAGCACATTGTACCTAGAGGAACGTAGAAAGGCAGGTACTTTGGACAGGTGTGTAGTCTCAGAGAAAGAGGTTTATGTCCTCTCTGGCATTTACTAGTAGCTGACTAATCCTGGGGCCAGTGACTTTATATCTCTAAGCCTCAATTTCCTTATCCAAAAAAATAGGGATAATTATATTTATCCTACCTAATCTCACCAGGTGGTTGGTCTGATCAAATGACTTCATATTATGTGAAAGCAAGTAGTATCCACAAAGCACCATATAAATGTATGCTGCAATTATTAAGCAAGTTATGAAAATGATGAAAAATGGCTTTTGTGAATTTGACTTGTTATTTGTAGCTAAATCAGATTTTCCCTAACTTACAAAAAAATAGGAGGAATATACTATTACTTTGTTATAATTTATCATTATAAGAATGAATATCTTATAAACACCTTTCAAAACTGTGGAATATCTGTGACTATTAGTATAAAGCCATTTTAGAGATCATGGAAAATAAATAATTCAGAGAAGGCACAACAGCTACAGAGCATCCTTAGAGATAAATAAATAGACACAGATAAAAAACAAATTATGTATTTTGATCTTTAATCAATATATAGCTAGGAAATCAACAGTACAAGCAAGAGAATTTTATTTCATCTTCTGAAGAGTAACCTATGATTTCATTTGCTAGCAATTTCTAACTACTGGGGTCAACTCATGGAAATTACTGCTATATATGTGATTGAAAAAAAGATAAGTGGGTAGAACAGAGACAATAAAAATATTGTTTAATGCATTATACTCTGCAAAAAAACTATTAACAGTACTATAAACTATAAACACTACTATTTCAGTAGACTAGGCAACTGATTTTATATAAAAATATATTGAAAAAGAAAATGTAAGACTTAGTTTAATAATATTAAAATTTAAAATAACATTCCATTCATTAAATTATGCCTCATCTCGAGGTTTCTCTACATAGCAGTTATGTATCTTTAAAATATTTTGATAAATATAATTTAATATAAATATTTTGATAAACTATTTGATGAACTTTATTTTATAAATTGAAAAGCCTTATTCTGAGAATTTGTCTAGAGGTCTATGTATTTCATCAAAATACAAAAACTCCCATGACACAAAAGAGCTATAAGAAACTACCAGAGTCAGTCTATCACTAATTTTTGGCTATTCTTTCATCAAAAAACTATAATTTCTTCCTTCCTTCCTCCCTCCCTTCCTTCTTTCCTTCCATCCTTATTAGCTATTTCATAAAGTTATAGAAAAGAAAGAACAGTGAAACTGTAAATCACTCTAACAATGGGAATTGTCTCTGGCATTATTATTATTCTTATTGTTATTTCCATTGGCAGCTAGGTGGTATAGTTGATAGTGCTAAGTCTGTAGTCAGGAAGACTCAATCTTCCTGAGTTCAAAACTATCCTCAGATACTTCCTACCTGTATGACCCTGGGAAAGTCATTTGTTTGCCTCATTAATTTGCCTCAGTTTTTCAGCTGTAAAATAAGCTAGAGAAGGAAATGGTAAAACACTCAAGTATCTTTGTCAAGAAAACTCTAAATGGGGTTAAGATGGCGGCACAGTAAAAAGCAGCTGCTTAACCTCTCCTAACCAAAACATATAGGACTCCTCAAGAAGACATAAAAACAAATCCAGAGGAACAAAGGGATCCCACAACAGGGCGCAGCATTGGAGGTACATGGAATCCAGGTACTTCCATGCTATAAAGGGATGAAACAGCTCTCACTAAAACACAAGCTCTCCCATCCCATACCACCTACAGTGCCAAAGCCATCACACAAGAGTTAAAGCAAGTTTGGGGCATGCATTAAGTCCTTGGCAGCTACCTGGGGTCACTGTGGCCTGCTCCTGAGAGCAGCAAAAGTTAAGACCCCAAGAGGCTAAAAGAACTCACGGACTTTGAACATAGACCCTGAGTGCAGGCACAAGTGCAGGCACAGGCTCAAGCTCAGATGTGGATCCTGAGCACATACAAGGACTTGGATCCAGAGCACAGGTGCGGACCTTGAGTGGGGACACAGTGCAGAGGGGTACAGGACTGTGGAAGCAGTGCCCTGAGACTGTTAAAGGAGTTGTGAGCAAAGGAACAAGCAAGGAGACCACCAGGAGGCTTGACCCTGAGAACAGCTAGACCTGAGACTTCAGGAGCCTAAAGAATACAGACAAACCCTGAGTGTGAGGATAAACCTGAAAGGGCACAGGGCTAACAATGGCAAGTCAGAGACAAGAACCCCAAAAGAGAAAGATCATCAAGAAGAAATCTGTAACACTAGACAGCTTTTACATAGATAAAATCCAGACAACAGAGCAAACAGCAGAGGAGAACAAACAAATAATCATATCCAAACCTTCCCAAAATAATGAAAACTGGCCACAAGCTATTGAAGAGTTCAAATCTGAGATGATAAGAAAGATGGAAGAGATATGGTGAGAGAAGTGGGAAATAGCTCAAAAGGAAATTAATTCGTTAGAAGACAGAAACTCCCAATTGGAGAACGATGCCCCAAAATCAAAGAAATAGTAAGTAAATTGGAAACCAAAATCTGGCAAGAAAATAACAGTTTAAAAGGCAGAATTTCACATTTGGAAAGTGAGGCAAGTAAAGTGAAGACCAGAAATGACCAGATTGAAAAGGAAAACCAAAAGATTATAGCCGAAAACAAGGCCCTAAAGTCTAGAATTGAGCAATTAGAAGCTAATGATCTCTCAAGACAACAAGAACAAATAAAACAAAGTCAAAAGACTGATAAAATAGAAGGAAACATGAAATATCTCAATGAAAAAGTGACAGACCAAGAAAACAGGTCTAGAAGAGACAATAGGATATTATAGGTCTTCCTGAAAAAGCAGAAAATAATAGAAATTTGGACTCCATACTAAAAGAAATTATACAGCAAAATTGCCCTGAAGTTCAACAACAAGAGGGCAATATATACATTGAAAGGATCCAAATATCACCCTCTACACTAGACCCAGAAAAAACAACCCCTAGGAATATAATGGCCAAATTCAATAGCTTCCAGGTAAAAGAAAAATATTTTACAAGAAGCCAGAAAGAGATAATTCAGATATCAAGGCTCATCAATCAGGATCCCACAGGATCTGGCAGCTTCTACACTAAAAGTACACAAGGCTTGGAATATGATATTCAGAAAGAACTGGGTCTACAACCAAGGATCACCTACCCATCAAAACTAACTATATACTTCCAGGGGAAAGTTTGGCATTCAACAAGATAAAAGATTTCCAAGTATTTGCACAGAAAAGACCAGGACTAAATGTAAAGTTTGATATGCAACCACAAAAATCAAGAGAAACATGAAAAGGTAAATAAGAAACAGAGGGGAAAGAAAGAAAACTTGTATTTTTTAAATTTGCCTCTTTGAGGGCTTCAATATGATCTAATTATTTGTATTCCTATGTGGAGAAATGTTATGTATAATTCTCTGTAAGGAACTTTATTCACTATTATAGTATTCACTATTATAGTAATTAGAAGAATTATTCATAGGGAGAGGTAGGAGAAATATATGGTCTAAGATGATATGGGGGTGGGAAAGAGGGGGGGTGAATAGTAGAGGACACCAAGAGAAACTTGAATGAATAAGAAAAATAGGATATTCTATTATACACAAAGAGGGCATGGGAAGGGGAAGGGATGAATACTATTATAAGAAGGAGAGGAAGAGAGCATTACGAGGTAATATTTAAACCTTACTCTCAGTGGAATTAACCCTGAGAGGGAAGAGTAGCTTTATCCATTGGGATATAAAACTCTATCTAACCCTACTGAGAAAGTCAGAAGGGATAAATCAAGGGGAGCAGGGGAGTGGGGAGGTCAAAAAGGGAGGGGAGAAGGAGGGGAGGGAATTCATTAGGCCGTAAAAATAAAAAGAGGGGAATAATAAGGGAGGGGGTAGAAAGGGAAGTAAATCGAGGGAGGGGACAAGGGTTACTGGCATAAAGCAAACCACTGGTTTAAAAGGAAATAGTGTAAGAAGAAGGGCTAGAACTAGGAGAGGATACAAAAATGTTGGCGAATACACAACTGATAATTATAACTCTGAATGTGAATGGGATGAACCTGCCCATAAAACAGAAGCAAATAGCAGAGTGGATTAGAAAACAAAATCCTACCATATGTTGTCTATAAGAAACACATATGAGGTGGGAAGACATACACAGGTTTAAGGTAAAGGGCTTGAGCAAAAACCTTTGGGAGTCAAATGAGAAAAAGAAGGCAGGAGTGGCAATCATGAAGCTTGTAGAAATAATCAACAACTTTAGTAAAGTTGCAGGATTCAAAATAAATGCACATAAATCATCAGCATTTCTATATATTTCCAACACATTAGAGCAGCAAGAGGTAGAAAGAGAAACACCATTTAAAATCACCCTAGACAATATAAAATATTTGTGAATCTATCTTCCAAAACAAACACAGGAATTATACGAAACACCTACAAAACACTTTCCAAACAATTAAAACTAGATCTACACAATTGGAAAAACATTGATTGCTCATGGGTCGGACAAGCTAACATACTAAAAATGACCATTTTACCCAAATTAACTTACCTCTTTAGCGCCATACCTATCAAACTACCAAAAAACTTCTTCACTGAATTAGGAAAAACTAAAACAAATTCATCTGGAATAACAAAAGATCAAGAATATCAAGAGAAATAATGAAAAAAATGTGAAGGAAAGGGGCCTAGCAGTACCAGATATTAAACTGTACTATAAAGCAGCAGTCATCAAAATGGTATGGTAGGATCAGTGGAATAGACTTGGGGTAAGTGACATCAGCAAGACAGTGTATGATAAACCCAAAGAGCCCAACTTTGGGGACAAAAATCCACTATTTGACAAAAACTGTTGGGAAATTTAGAAAACAATATGGGAGAGATTAGGTTTAGATCAACATCTCACACCCTACACCAAGATAAATTCAGAATGGGTGAATGACTTGAATATAAAGAGGGAAACTATACATAAGTTAGGTGAACACAGAATTGTATACTTGTCAGATGTCTGAGAAAGCAAATATTTTAAAACCAAGCAAGAGTTAGAGAAAATTACAAAATGTAAAATAAATGATTTTGATTATATCAAACTAAAAAGCTTTTGTACAAACAAAAACAATGTAGCCAAAATCAGAAGGGAAATAACAAATTGGGAAAAATATTTATAACAAAAAACTCTGACAGAGGTCTAATTACTCAAATATACAAGGATTTAAATCAATTGTATAAAAAATCAAGCCATTCCCTAATTGATAAATGGGCAAGAGACATGAATAGGCAATTTTCAGATAAAGAAATCAAAAGTATCAACTAGCACATGAGAAAGTGTTCTACATGTCTAATAATTAAGAGAAATGCAAATCAAAACAACTCTGAGGAATCACCTCACACCTAGCAGATTGGCTAAAATGAAAGAAGGGGAGAGTAATGAATGCTGGACGGGATGTGGCAAAACTCGGACATTAATGCATTGTTGGTGGAGTTGTGAACTGATCCAACCATTTGTACGAAAATATTTATAAACTGGAGGAATTCCATGTGAACTGGAAAGACCTCCAGGAATTGATGCAGAGCAAAAGGAGCAGAGCCAGAAGAACATTGTACACAGAGACCAATATACTGTGGTAAAATAGAATGTAATGGACTTCTGTACTGGCAGCATTGCAGTGACCCAGGACAATTCTGATGGATTTATGGAAAAGAATGCTACCCACATTCAGAGGAAGAACTACAGGAGTAGAAACAGAAGAAAAACAACTGCTGTAACACATGGTTTGAGGCGGACATGATTGGGGATGTAGACTCTAAACTACCACACCAATGCAACTATCAACAATTTAGAAATAGGTCTTGATCAATGATACATGTTAAAAACCAGTGAAAATACACATCAGCCTTGGGGGGGGGGGTAGAGCTCGGGGGGTGAAGGGGAAAGTAAGAGCATGAATTATGTAACCATGTTAACTTTTCTAAAAATTAAATATTAATAAATATTTTTTTAAAAAAGAAAACTCTAAATGGGATCACAAAAAGTTCGACCTGACAGAAACAACCGAACAACAATCATTTCCAAAGCCACCATCCTTTTTCAAGCCCTTTTCACTTTCCATGCAAACTACCTTTAATAGTCTCCTAAATGCTCTACTTGTACGCTACCACCTTCAGTTAACTTTGAACACTTTTTTAAAAAAAGTTTTATTGATGAGTTTTATTAGATTTCAAATGTTTACAAATTATGCCCATTCCTGAGAGCTCTTATAAGGAACAAAACAATTTAACAAAACTAACAGTAACAGTAAACTTAGCTGAAAGGACATTCAACATTCCACATCTTTAGCACCTCGCAAACTTTCTATTTAAAAATTTTTTAATGAACAAAGATGTATTTTCTCTGCCTTCCTTTCCCTACCCCAGTGGAAAAAAATAGAAACAAATGTGCATAATTAAGCAAAACAAATTTTCTCATTGACTATATATAATTTATATATATGACATATAAGATGATATTATATTATATATGATATGTATAATATATATATATGTCAACATATCCTTCTGCATTAGAAACCCATCACCTCTATCAAGAGATGGATTGTATTCACTGTGGTGCTGATCAATATCTTATAACCATCTTTAAAGGGGTGGGGATAGTATTACATTTATACAGTATATAGTTAAATTTCAAATGCTTTATTAAAATTTTTTCTTTATAACTCTTTTAAGTCTAGACAATCAACAAAGCAATAAATCAAGTCCTGAGTGTCTACTGATTTCTGAGAGGCAAATGCTGAAACTAAAAATTAACAATTAGATCTTGAGAGCTAATTCAGTCTGGCTCTAGGTCACTTATGATATTATTATTTATTCTTGGTTCTTTGGAATTATGTGCTCAAAGATCTTATTGTTTTCCAAGTTCTTTGACTTTACAGTGTTGTTATTATTGTGTAAATTGTCATACTACTTTTGTACATTTTATTCTTTATCATTTTTACAACAAGGCTGGTCCAGTATAAATCATTCTCCCCATTCTCCTCACTGCCTTCTGCATTAGTTCACATAAATTTTCCTTTGTTGGAAGTTCACTTTCAGTCCTTCCTGAACAACACATTTCCCTAAAATATCTGCTACCCAAAAACCTCTAAGAGCTAAAGCTCTAGGACAAGATCCAAATCTCCCAGCCATGCTTTTAAACACCATCTATCCCATCTTCTTCTTTCATAGACTTTAGCCATGACATCACTTATATGATCTGCTTTCCATAACCAAATTTTGTTTTTTTAGTGTCCTCTCAAAATTAAATATTTGGGCATATTTACTTCCCCACATTCAAAATAAATGTCAATCTCTTCTCCAGCCTATCTCAAGGGTTTGGGTTCAAATTCTAGTTCTGCTACTTGCTATCTATATGCCCTTGACCAAGTTATCTAACTTCTCTCAGATTTAGTCTTCTCATTTGAAGGTTGATCTAAATATTTCTCAATTCCCTTCTTAAGCACTCTAACTAGTATGCAGCATGTCCCAGTTGACCAGAACCAGCTTCCAAATAAGAAAGACCTAGACCAAAAACACATCCTTGGCACAATAATTGATGTGACTCTTGGGCAAGTCACTAGACCCCATAAAGTGCCCCAGGAAATTTTCCAAGGCTTAAAGTTACAGAACAGTTACAGACTTGCATTGGTAGAGAAGTTTTCTTCTTGGGGATGTTCCCTAGTCAAAAAATCATGTCTCAGTTTAAGAACAAAAACTAATCCCTCATTTCCTTTTTCAGTGAAGTTGCTTGACTGGTAAATCAAGATTATGCCATGAAGAGAGCCTTAAAGAATTTCAGCAGAACCTTTCACAAAGTCTTTCCCATTAACCATATGGAAGGATGTGGTCTAAATTATAGACTTCTTGGGTGAACTGAAGAACTAGTTAAATGGCTAGATCTTAAGAGTGGCAAAATTAATGATTGCACATCAACAAAAAAAGGAAATATGGGGATAAAATGCTCAGTTCAATATTTATATCATTGATTTGGATGAAAGCAGAGATAAAACCCTTATCAAATTTTATGACAGCATGAAACTGGGAAGCATAAGTAAAACATTGGAAAACAAGGGAAAACTTCATCTCAACTCTAGCAAATTCTTAAAAATTGTTTTCTAAAAGCAAAATGGGCTGCCCACTGAGGTAATTCGTTACCTGATATTCTGAGAATGAAACCAGAAGTTGGATGGTTAGTTAATTACATATTGTCTAGAAGAAATCATTATTTAGTTAAGAGTTAGATAAGTTTATTCATGTGAAACTCAACCACAAATTTTGCTGTTCAGTCATATTCAGTCATGTCTCATTCTTTGTAACTTCATTTAAGGTTTTCTTAGGAAAGATAGAGTGATTTGCTATTTCTTTCTACAAATCATTTTACTGATGAGAAACTGTGGTAGAGTTAAAAGACTTGCCTAAGGTCACACAGCCAGTAAGTGTCTGGGGCCAGATTTGAACTCAGGAATAAGTCATTTCTGACTCCAGAAATGGTGCTCTATCTGCTGTACCACTTAGTTGTCCAACAGGAGGCATTACTCAACATCTGAGTATACATGTGTGCTACCTATGGATTTAGTTCTAAAATATAGGATTTTCTATAGTTTGGTGTACTTTTACTTATTTTGTTACACATGAGGGCTATATATTTGACACCATACTGGACTATCTGTAGTCCCTTTCTCCGTCAGTGATTTTATAACTTCAATAGCACCTAACATAGTATCTTGACTGTCACAATGAGATAATAAACATATGTTGAATGATTAGAAGAATCATGAGAAGAAACCTTAATTCTGGTAAGAATGTTGCAGAAATGATTAAATTCTTTTCATTTAGAAATAAAGAAATTTCATGATAGGTCTTGGAATATATCTCCAATACAGAATTCTACTATATTATACCATGTATTTAATTGAGGATTCTTCAGACAAAAGTTGAGCATTTTGTCATTTCATGATTTTTATATGATTACTACTCATCACTCATCACCGGTCAAATATTTGTTGACTACTACAACAGAAAAGGATATTTGGAAAATTAATGAACCAAACTTCCTTTAAACATCTGTTCTCTAAGATCACTCTTTAAATGAGTTTTCTGCTTCCAATGTGACTCAGAAAAATAAACAAATGTTTAAATTTCACAAATCTTCAGAAACATAAGAATCAAGCTCAGCAATTTTTTCACATACTAGCCTCAATAAGGAATCTAATGAAATAAAAAATCTAATAAAATAATTAGTCAGAAATAGGCATATAAACAAACACAATTCATAAATTTGCTAAATGTTATTCCCTGCTGCGGACATTAGCAATTGTTAGCAAGAATAAAAAACAGTATTGTCTTTGTTCCAGAGAGAGTGAAATAGAAACAACACCAATAAGGAAGAACAGTCAAAAACTCAGAAAGGTCATCAAAAAGAGAGGGAGACAGAATACTCACATATGTATATATAATGTATATATTTTGTATCTGCTAATAAATATAGATATACAGATCTACATATCTCATTTCATCCTTACAGGGAATGCTTAGAGAAATCATCAATTGTTCTGTATTTAAATGACTTAGATAATTTTGGGGAGCCTAATGTTAGTAACTTCCCTAGGCTCAAACAGGCAATATGTATCAGAGGAGACTGGTAGTCAGGTTTTCCTATTTTTAAAGCTAAAGCTGCACTGTGCCATGTTGCCTCTTATTGGTCTGGATAAAAAAAAAGTATAATATATGTTTAGACATTATCACTGGACTTCTGCTAAGCCTGAAAACAACATTTTCAAGGAATGTTTGAGTTTACTACAAGCACTGACAAGAGAATTCTTTTTTACTTATTTCATATGCCAGCAAAGTTGTGCTTAAGATTCTCTAAGCCAGGATTCAGCAATATGTGAACTGAGAATTACCAGAAGAGCAGCTGGCTGGTTTTCAGAGGCAGGGGAACTAGAGACCAAATTGCCAATATTTGCTGGATTATGGACAATGTGAAAAAGTTCCAGAAAAATATATACTTCTGTTCCACTGACTATACTGATTGGTGTAAGACTAGGAAAGGGGTGTGACAAGGTTATGTATTGTCACTTTATTTAATTTATATGCAGAGTACATCATACGAAATGTTATGGCTAGATGAATCAAAAACTTGAATTAAGTTTGTGGGGCAAATATCAATAATCTCAGATATGCAGATGATACCACTGATGGTAAAAGTTAAAAAAGAATTAAGAAGCCTCTTGATGAAAGTTAAAGAAGAGAGTAGAAAAACTGTTTCAAAGCTCAAGGTAAAAAAAAAATTAAGATCTTGGCAATTGGTCCCATCATTTCCTGGCAAATTATGAAGAAATGGAAACAGTGTCAGATTTCATATTCTTGGGCCCAAAGATGACTTCAGATGGTGGCTGTGGTCAAGAAATTAAAAGACTCTTGCTTCTTAGAAAGAAAGCTATGGCAAATCTGGACTAAAAAGCAGAGATATCACCTTTCCAACAAAAGTTTGTATAGTAAAGCTATGTTGAGAGGAATGCTAAGTACCACAGAATAAATGCTTTTGAATTGTGGTGCTAGAGAAGACTTTTGAGGGTCCTTTAGACCGTAAGGAGTTCAAATCAGTCATTTGATTAATAACTAATTGAAAATTAGTTATTCACTGGAGAGTCAAATGCTGAAACAGAAGCTAAATATTTTGGCCAGCTAATGAGGAGACAAGACTCATTGGAAAATATCCAGATGTTGGGAAAGATGGAAGGCAAAAGAAAAAGAGGACAGCAAAGGATAAGATGGATAGAAAATGTCAAGGAAACAATGAACTTGAACTTAAACTTTCAGAGAAAGCAGAGGAGAGGAGGCTCTGGCTTGTTATGTTCAATGGGTTCATGAAGAGTCAGACATGGCTGAATGACTAAACACACTCAGTAGAAGTAGAACAGAAGTTAAATAACTTAACACACCTCAAAAAAGGTTAGTGCTGGAAGGGAGTTAGACATCTTCCTAGGACAACCCCCTTTATTTTGTTGATGATGCAACAGACCCAGTGAGGTTAAATAGCTAGCCCAAGATCCTACATAACTGATAGCAAAACTAAAATTACAACACTCCATTTAGAACCCTTGGAATCTCTAAAACCCAGATCTTCTGTTTTCAGTTATATGACCCTTTCCATAACTAGAGCACTGTGCCTCTGAAAGAAGAAAAGGCAGAAAAAAATAGAGTAGAGAAATATTAAATTTTATTCCTCCTCTCTTGTGGCAAGCAGGATAATTAGAACTAAATAAAAGTGAAAGTGGATAGTGTAGGTTGCTGCCTACACATTTACCCTGGATTTCTTAAACGAAGTATAAATAGTAATTATCAACAGGCATGTGTGTAATGGGCATGTGAGACATAAGCTAGTTGACAACAAGTTTCCAACGGGAAATGAAGATAACTAGGAAGCAAAACAAAATATTTTCCCATTGTTTATTAACATGTCAATCACTCCCTAGTCCATAAAGACAAAAATAACCTATGCTGTAAATTTTTCCTACACATACTTCATCTGCCATAAAATTTAATGACATTGTTGCTGGTGCCATTAAAATGGCTGCCATGTTCCACCCCGAAGGTGACTACTTCACTGGTGATTGAAGGGATGTCATATGAATTTTATTTTTATGTGTTTGACTGTAGGGTCTCCATCACGACAGACCTCAGAACAGTACCAAACCAAATCACAGCTGACACAGTGGGCCCACAGAGGAATAGCTAATAAGATTCTATGGATGAAGTAAGGTGGGGGGATACAACTAATTATTCTGAATAGGAGAGTCTTGCAGAAGTTTATCAAAGTAGGTATGAATATAGTGAAGTTTGTTCCTCACACTTGCACACATATAGCTCTCCCCCCAAAATCAATGTATCAATTGAAGTAAATTTAAATCACCAGTATTTATTTAATACTAACTATATTGATATATCATGTTACAAATTGAGGGAAATATGAAAAATAAGACATAATTCCTTTCCTCAAGTTGAGAATCATATATGAAAATAAGACATAATATAAAATAAAAGAAGTAAAAAGCATTATGAAAAAATACTATAAAATCTCAAAGGAAGGGGTCATTTCTGATGGAAGGAAGAGGTCTAAAAGAAGCCTTTATAAACATTAGTAAATACCTCTGACACTTGCTACCCGAATGTCAAACAAATCAGTATAATTTTCTGGACTTCAGTTTCATCATCTTCTACTATCTAGTTTACTGAGAGATGATATGGAGAATAAATACTTTATCTGCCAATTACATATCATGTCTTTTGATCTTTAATGCATAATATAAATTGAAAAGTATTAATAATTTATTACTATCACTATTATTAAAGACCTTGAGGAAGGCTTTCCTTGTAATGAGTAGAAATACTATATGCATAATTTACTAAAAATATAGATAATCACAAGACAAGAAGACATAGATAAATTATGATGGAAAGAATGCCCACTTTGGGGAAATCGTAGCTCCACTGACGTGTTAAAATATCACTAGAATTATCATCATCAATATTTTTAAAGGAAAAAATAAAAACAAGAGATAATTTTACATTTTGAAATAATTTGCCTGAAATTGCTTTCAGCATTGAAGAAAACAAGTAAAATAGCTTCTTTTATTTATAACTCATGATGCCATAGAAAGTAAGCTTAGAAGAAAAAATAACTTCAAATGTATAATGCATCATCACATCAATGAAGTCAAACTGAAAAACTATTTATGAATGCTCATTGCTGAGAGAAATTGGTGGCAAGAGAGACAACGTGTAATGGGATAAAAGGATTGAGAATGTATGAATGAGCTTTATTTTAAAAGTCTGTTGGAACCATACAGACGCTCACTGACTGAAAATAAAATAATTGATTTTTTTAGCTTGCCCTTGAAAATGATTATTATTTCCATAGGTAGAAACAGAAAAGAGAAGACATTCTAGAAGTAAGAAATATAGAATAAACAAATACTAAAAGAAGGGGGAAAGGCATGGGATTTCTTCAGGGAATAGTCTCTCAGCCTAAATTCCCTCAGATGATATGGAATACGTAAGGTAAAATAGAAAAGTTTAAAAGAAAGAAGCAGAAAAATTAAAAAGAAACCTGGATTCAAGTTAAACAGGGAGAGAAATTTGTACATCTAAACAATGGTAAGGTCTTAAATATTTTTGAGCAGAGCCATGTATTAGGGAAATTACATAGATAATTGTTGTAGAATACCTTGGAAAGGGAAAAACTCAGAGTAGATGTAACGAATTAGAAAACTATTCTAATAATATAGATCAGAGATTATTATGACTAAGGATTCCTTCTTTTATTGGTAAGACCACAAAAAATGAATCATAATAATATTATGGAAGCAGAAATGATAGGGTGATGTTAAGCCTTGGTGATTAGCACAATAGTGGTGGAAATTATTGGACAGAAATAGGAAAATCAGGTGAAGGAAAATAATTTGTAGGGAGACTGAGATGGTTAGTTTTCAACATGTTGACCCTAAAAAAGTTATAATAGTATGTAAAAGTCAAAAAATCTCTAGCACTTAGTTGGAAATAAGTATTTGAAAGGCAAGAAGACTAAAGATTAAAAAGAGCTTTGGACATCAGTTACACTTCCCCCTTCCTTCTCAATCTCTGAGATCTAAATCTTCAACCTCTGCCAGTTCTCAAATTTCCATATACCTTAAACCAATGTCTTACTCCAATTCATCCCATTCTTTCCATTGTGACCTCTGTAATTATTATCTCTTAATTCACAAACTTTCATTTTAGATCTGTTCTCCTTATATTCATTTCAGCTTCTGGAATTCAGAATGACTTAGATTCCCCTGGATGACATGGCACCCCTGGACACCCTCTTTTAGTAGTGGCTGCTCTTCGATTGTACTCTCCTTACACAATGGTATTAGAGAAGAAGTAAAAATATTCTTTGCTACTCCCTGCCATTTGCAGACTCTTCCTTTATCACCATCACGTAATAATTATATCAACTCCTTTGAGGTACAGAATACTCCAAATTATCACTCCAGTCAGATCTTAATGGCAGTTATCTATCAGCCCCTAAATCTAACTGCTTTTTCTCAATCCTCTTCCTTCTCAAGCTCTGCAGCATCTTAATCTATTCATTACAAGCTCCTATTGGATACCCTGCTCTCTCTGGATAGTCATGATAATGCTTTTCTCATTCTGAAGATGTATAACTGAACTTCACAGAGTGGTTAAACAACTTGTTTAAAGTCACATGGCATATCAGTAGGACATAAACTAATCCACTTTCTTTATTTCCTAGTCCAATGGGTATTATACAATATGTCACTCAGGCTTTAAGCAGTGTTTCAGTACTACTTAATCTTAATGGGTAATAGTCTAATTAATATATCCAACTAATATATATTTCCCATTATTTTTGTGGCGTAAATTTTCCCCATTTGGCAATGTAAAATGAAAGTGACAGGTTGTTTTCTTTTCGTTGTTCTAGTTACTAGGGCTGGGAAGTAGTAGTGACTTCTTCAGGATCTGCCTTGAATCAACAGAAACTATAAATGCATTCCATTTTTCTAACAGGCAGGAAGTGTTAAGAGGAGAAAATATCAATCATTCCCCCAAAAATGTTAGGTGTAATATTATAGTATGCTAAGTTCAAATGCACAGCATATGCATTTTCGCATTTAGAATAAATGGCACAAGTCGGTTCCCTATAAATTCAAAATGTATATTAGAACATGAAATCATATTTTAAATGGATTTCACATACTGCTTCTCTTCATCACTCTAAATACCAAAGATTAGACTTGCCACTTTGCTTGTTCGGTCTTTTTTTTTCCTTTTTTTTTTCTTTTTGTCTAATAAGATATGAACAGCAGCGAGTGGCCTTTATTGCCCTCAGCTACCTGAAAGGGGAAAAAAAGGAAAGATAAACTCTGCCTGCTCTCTGAATTCCAAATAACATTTATTTTCATTATGATTGTTTCCAGACTCTTCAAAATGGCACTGCCACCTAAATGGTAGGGCTAAATTATTTTTTTTAAATCTTTTCATTTAAGTATTCCAAAGCCTCAATCACTTGACCTTTGGAAATCTATCACTCTTTTTTCTCCACTTAATTCAATCTCTCTATTCAAGGACAGGCTCCCCAGAAATTTTATTATATCATATCTTACTTCACCCAAATTCCCTGTGCATATTCTCATGGTTTGATAATCCTCATTTCTACCACCATTTAGTATAATGCTCTTTCGATACCGTCTTTATTCTACCCTCTCCTGGACTGACTCTCTCCTACAAGAGCTTACCAAATTATAATTCTTTCGCTACATTTATCCAACACACAAGTTCTGTGGAAACCTCAATGTGCCTAGATGGTAATACTGTATCAGTCAGGTGAAAGGAAGGCTAACAGATAATTTAACAACAGTTGTCAAGAATATGAATAGACAAAGACTTGTTCCATTCCACAATGGACTTTAGAAAATAAATTGGCTAAAATTGTAGTAAGAGAGTTGGGTTCAACATAAGAAAAACCATTTAGGTTACAAGAATCATGAAGAACTACAAAAGGGTGCCCATGAAAGCTACCTACTATTCATTCCAGGACAATCTTCAGCAATATGAATTCTTTATCTGTGTGTTAATGGGTTGTCCTTCTATACCGGACTCCAGAGAGAAGTTGGACCTTCTGACTGCAATGTGCCTTATTTAGGCACCAATTATGGTTCTATGACTAATGGAAAATCTCATGTAAAGACAAGTCTCACTATCTAGTTTGAACTCTATCTTTTCTAAACAATCTTAAAAGGATAAAAGGGAGAAATGTTGATAGAGAATCTGTGAAAATAATAAATGTGCAGAAGACTTATACAAATGGGAAAATAATCTTTTGATAACTCTATCTTTACTTAGATATTAGACATCTTTCAGTTCCAAAAGCAATTTTTAAAATGGCAGATTTATAATACGTATAGACAAAAGGAACTCTAAGGATCACCTAATCCAACCTGCTCTCATTTTACACATGAGGAAATGTAGGTACAAACAGATGTAAGTAAGCAGTATTTCTGAGAATCCAATCCAATCCAATCAATATCTGTCTTTTCTACCATCAGGGCCATCAAACTCAAATAGAAATTAGGTGAACCACATAATAGGATCCCTATCAGGTTCAGGATGAGGGTTGGAGGTGGGGTAAACTGATACCTATTTACTATGCCATGAATATGAAGCAAGTAAATCTGAATGAATAAGATATTCGGGACCCAATAAGCAGAATAGACATCAAGTTTACCCAAGTGTTTTAAATAATAATATCTTAAAGAACACTTTACGATTGTATAGCACTTAACAATGCTATACAAAAGCAAAATATTCTGAAGGAACCTTAAAGTGAAATCAGAAATTTGGTGGCCAAAATATGTAATTAGTCATTATAGCAAATATGGGTCCATTGTGTAGCTCAAAAGAAGTGCACTGGAGACAAATAAAAAGAGGAAAAGCTTCCTTTTAAATAAATTTTCCTTCTTTATTTTTTCCCTTTTCTTAAACAGCAAAATAATTGACAAGTATATAAAGTGTTGTAAAACTATAAAATGTGTGTATCTATGTTTAGTCCATTTAAAAACTTCTAGGCATACAACACTTATTAGTTTCAATGGATGATCATAATAAAATTTGAAGGATAACTTGTGTATATCCACCACCAGAGTAAGAATTGATAAACAGAAATAAACAAGACAATTTTATTACATATATCCTTATGTCAAATGGAGGAACAACAGGGAGAGAAGGAGTCACTTGGGTATTTTAATGTAACAAATAAATTAGTTTAAACTAAAAAAAACCTAGTGAAGAATTAAAAGTGATTTTCAAACCAAAGGGAAAAAAAGTAAATACATAATAGTATTGGTATATTTTTAAAGTAATTAACAATAAATAATAATAATGACATCACAATTATATAGTAGCTTAGGCACTTAGAAAGTACCTTTCTTAAAATAAACATCTGAAGTGGGGAACACAGGATAACGGGATTATAAATTAAAGCAGTGAGAGACCCTAGAGTATATCTAATCCAACAACTTTCATTTTACAGATGAGTAAACTAAGGCCTTAAGGAAATAAGCCTTATTTACTGTCACTATACCTAAATAGGACACTCCACAAGTAAATATCAGAGTGGGGACTGCAGGCCGGGGCTTTTGGCACCAAGTCCACAGCACCATATTGCCCATGAAAGTAATGTGTACTTATTCAGAATATTCATAACCAAATTTACATCACTGAGTCTTGTCACTACTTTTTTAGGATAATTGTAGGCATACCGAATTATTTTATAAAGAACATGATAAAATTATGAAATTAGTTAATTAAAAGATGCCTTACTTCAATGAATGTGTGATCCCATTAGTACAGGTGCTCTTTTAAACCACACAGATTGCAATGCAATGATGCCTGACCATACTATACAAGCCTTATGTAGGGCTTCCCCATAAATTTCCACCCAAGATATTGAGGCTTTTCATATCATTTTTCTAACATTTCAGGAGTATCAGGCGAGCATACACATTTCATATAGCACCAGGATATATTTTTTCATGTGCTGATTTATTTTGCTTGGTTTTTTCCTTCCTCCTTTAAAAAAGTCTTTATTTAAAGGTCTTCCTCTCTGAAATGATGGAAAGAAAAGAATAGTGGGGAGGGTAACATAGGTAGTTTTTTTAATAGCAATTAAAAGCTATTATTTTAACATTTTAAAAATTCTGCCAATTTCTAAAGACAAAAAGGAGGATCAATCTGTTGACCAATTCAGGCTCCAGATCACTGTATATTTATGATGTTTCTCCAAAATAAATATCCTTAAAAAGAAATCATCCATTTGAATATTTATCAACTGGATGGACAATTGTATGAGATATAAGAATGTACAAAGTTGTTCGCACTCGATATATATAAAGTTGAATTAAAATGAGAAGTCATCATTTCAAATCCTGACTGTGCCATTTGCTACCTATGTGAACTTGAAATATTCATTTCACATATCTACACCTCAGTTTCCTCCTTTATAAAATGAGGATTGTGTAGAAGATTTCTAAGATTTAGAGCTTGAAAAAAACAGGATTTCCATTACTTATTTTAATTTTATCATGGTAAATGGTGTAAGATGTTGGTAAATATCTAGTTTCTGGCAGACTGTTTTCAAGTTTTCTCAACAATTCATAAAAAATAGTAAATTTTATTTTAAAAACTTGAATCTTTACTTTTGTCAAACTCAAGGTTACTATGATATTTTATCAATGTTTGCTGTATATCTGTTCTGTTCCACTGAACTCTATTCTATTTTTTAGCCAATATCAGACAGTATTGATCATTACTGCTGCATAATATAGTTCAAAATCTGGTACTTCTATCTTCCTTTACCTTTTTTTTTTACTAACTCTTTGAAATTCTTGACCTTTTGTTTTCCCAAATGAATTTTGTATTATGTTTTCTAATTCAATAAAAAAGATTAGTAACTTAATTGGGATGGTATTGAATAAGTAATTAGTTTAAATAGGAATGTCATTTTAATTATATTGGCTCAGCCCATCCATGAACAATTAATATTTCTAAATTTTTAAAATCTGATTTTATTTGTATAAAAAGTTTTATAAATCATATTCAAATTGTTTTCAGGTTTGTTTTGGCAGATATATTCTTAGTTATTTTATTTTTTCTATGATTAATTTAGATGGATTCTCTCTTACTATCGCTTCTTGTAGTACATTGTTGGTGATATACAGAAATGTTGATGATTTAAGTTGGTTTATTTTATATCCTTCTACTTTGCTAAAATTATTGATAGTTTCAACTAATTTTAGTTGATTCATTAGGATTATATATATATATATGCATATATATCATTATGTCATCGGTGAAGAGAGTTTTATTCTGATTCCCTTAATTTTTTTCTTCTCTTACTGTTATTGCTACCTCTAATACATTATTAAATAATATTAGTGGTAACAGAGATCCTTGTTTCGTCCCTGATCTTATAGAGAAGGTATCTAACATATCCATTACAAATAATATTTGCTGATGGTTTTGAGTATATGGTTAATATTATTCTAAGAAAATTCCATTTGTTTCTATGCTTTCAAGTATTTTAATATGAATGAGTGTTGAATTTTGTCAAAATCTTGTCAAAACATCTATTAATATAATCATATGATGTGTTATTTTTTGTTAATTTAATTAATTATGTTAATTCGTTATACTAAACTATCCCTGCAAAGCTGGTATAAATTTTATATAGTTATAATATATCGTTGAGGTCTCTTGGATCGTTTTGTCATATCATGCCTTCTCTGATGAGGTAAGAGGAGGGAGGAAGTTAATTGAATATTTTAATGTGAAAAATAAATATATAATTTTTAAAAAATTGATGCCTTGTATACAGATCTTTTTTGGTTATACACAATCACCTGTAATTTCTTTCCCCTTTTGTTTTTTGTGTCATTTTAATGGCCCAATTCAGTACCATTATGTTTACTCCAAGTGTTATGGCTCCACTCTACTTGAGGATATAAAGCTTATTTTGTAAATCTTTATAGCTATTTTCCATTTTTCAACTGTCTTTCTGGTTTCATTATTAAATGCCTTTAGACGAATTTGCTTTTTTGGATACCTTGCCAACCCCTCCTTAAATTATGTCTCCCTCCCATTCCCTTCCATAGACTACTTCTTTGTTTTATTTGGTAAGAATGCTCATTTTTAATCATCCTCCACAATATTTTACAAATAATTCTAAATAAATATTGCTTTTAGACACCATATCATCATACTTTGTAACAACAACAACAACAAAATAACACTTGCTGGTTGGGAAAGTTTCTAGGATCTTCTGGTCTCTTTGTTATGGAAAAATATTGGGATCAGTTGAATAATGACCTTTCCTCCATCTATTTCCTATTTTGTGCTATTTATTACTTTTTAAAATATTCATATTGTAATTGTTTAACTACAGACAATGATTTTTTCTCGTTATTATATTTTTCTTCTAGTGTGAAATTAATTTCAATCACTGTTTTAACAAGTCAATGGTCAGATTTTTGATCCAAGACCAACTCCCACATATTTAACAGGTTGTTTCTTGTTTAGAATACATAATTATTTTTATGCTTTTTGATGTTTGCCAAATCCAGCACCTCTTGAGTGTTTTTTGGATAGCTAATAAATAACTCTGGAATCACATAGATTCCCATCCTAGAATCCTATTAAAAAAATCTCACAAATAAAGTTTACAAATAAATTTCCCCCAAAGTGGAGAAAATCCTCCCTGGAAAATTAATAAAACAAAAGAAATTATGGGCTACCCAGAATAAATACAGAAACATAAAGCACAGAATACTCCATTAGGCTCCCTCCACCAAAGAAATACATTTTGGAGAAATCTTCAACCACTTCAGACATTCACCTCACCAGAAACAATGCAAAAAAAAAAAAAAGTGTTGGCAAGGTAAGCCTTCTTTCCCTTCCACATCCCACCCCAGGATTTTAATCTGATAGCTATAGGTTACCCTTCTCGCTTAGAGACTGTTCCCCTAATCATCAAACTCATTAAATTTCTCAATAACTCTATTCTCTGACCTGTTTTCAAATAAGCAAATAGGAAGGCAGAAACCAAACAGGGATTTAGTATCTACAAATTCCTTCCCTGACCACCTAGACAAGGATAGGCAGCTTATAACCAGCTTTTTATGCCAGTGGCCATTTTCTGCTACTGGGAAAAAGAAGATAAATCCCCCACCCATCTACTCCCCCTAAATCCTCATGTTTCTTCAGTGACTTAGTGTTTCCTCAATCACTAAGTCCAAGGGAGGGAAAAGACAAAAAGACCAAACTGGAAATTCAATTTAACTTTATATTCCACTAGGAGGGAAGGTATTTTTCCCAGTAAGAACCTGTTCCTTCTGTCTCTCAGTCACCAATCATTCAGATGTAGACACCATCATTGGAAACCAATCAGAAAGTTACATGTGTAAAATACTGGGGTATTTGAGCTGATATTCTTTGGCTTATTATACTTAGATTGATTCAACTTTACCACAATTTAAGATTAATTTATTTAGCATATTTATGTTTAGTTCTCTACTCTGAAACTTCATCATGACATGGAGATGATCTTGGATTCTAAAAGGCTGTGTCAATGGAGCATAAGTACTAGGGAATACCAAACAGGGAAAGTGTCAAGTATGGCAAGCAATGGACTATATGTCTGTAGTAGACAAGCTAAATTCATTGAGGCTCATCACCAGAACACTGGCTACCAGATGCTAATTTTTTCAGGCTCAGCAACTCATAGAGATGATCTCCTTAAAAGTAAAAAAGATTATATTCTAGGTCAGGACAAAGAGTAAACCATGGATGGCATATTTATGTGCATTATATTAAAAAGCTCTGTTACAGAGGAACAAGACCAAGATATGGAATCAGCAGGAGACATTAGTGTAAATACTTGTTCAACTACTGATTAGATATTTGACCTCAGACAAGTCCCATAATTGTTATGTCAACTAGTCTCCCAGTGATATATGTATAAATATATTGGCATATCTTCTGCTTTCTGTTTTAATTGTAAAACTAGTTAAGGATATAATTAAAGCTTATTTTGTTAGATTGTGTTTGTTACAATCTCTCATGTTGTTAAGATCTTAAGGAATCTGATTCTGTAGCTGCCTTATTAGTTAATTCTACCAACCACTCATCATCATAAAATGTAGTAAGACTGCCATCTTTTTCTTTATCTGAGCCACTGGCAAAATATTATCTAAGAAAGTATTCTATGGAATGCAACTAGAAACGTCCCAGCAGACCAACATGAATCCATTTAAAATCAATTCTTTGTTGCTTAAATTTTCCTATAAAAGTCTTGGTCCTTATTTTACAAACACTTTCAACTCAGTTCCTCTGTGTCTGAGTCAACTGGTACATTTTCTCATAGACCTTAGACTTGGACTAATGGTAGATGCACACCTATGTTTACAAAGGGACTCAGTCTGCAGTCACCTAGATGGAATAATATAAGAGACAGAAAAGAGTTCTCCCAAATAAAAATAAAATACCCTGGCTTATCCTCTTCTCTACTAACTCAAAAGAAATCCTAAAATTTCTACCATTATATATTCACTCTCTGTATAATTGAGACATTATCCTAAAGAAAACTCTCCTGAAAAGGTATACCTCCTTCAAATGAGTAGCATATGAAGCCATCACTTGAGAAAAGGACCAAGACAAGCTAAATAAATGCTAGTCGACTAGCTGACTGACCAGCAATATTTTATTTTCTTGTCTTTTCTACATGCCTTTCCATCTGCCTCCTCCTCTTCCTTTTCCCAATGGCAAATTCTCCCTAGAATCTCCATTACAAAGAAGTTGTCTTAAATTCTCCAATTGATGCCATCAAGATCCCCATATCATATGAGTACCTTCTCTTATCCCTTCCTCTTAGTTTTTCAATTCTCTTCTATATATGAACTCTCTCCCATTAAAAGTAAACTCCTTGAAGGCAGAAAGTGTCTTTCTTTTTTGCTTTAATTTAGATTCTCAGAATTAACACAATACATGGAATATAGTAACCTCATAATAAATGCTTTGAGCCTTGACTTGATGCCATCTGTGATATATATTCTTAATTTCAAGAGGTTATTTTGTACCATGATGTTTTTTCTTAGAAAAAACTTAAAGCTTAAACAAGAGTATAAGAGAAAAGTATGTGTTTTTCATTAATAATAGGATTTGAAAATCACTGAATTATTGTCCAGATTTTATCTATTAATTTCCTAAAGTTTCAGATTAGAAATAAAAATTGGAAAGTCTCCTATAAGAGTAGGGGACAGTATACAGTTGTTACGACTCCACCAGAGATAAGATTCTAGCTGGACTTGAGCCAGATAACCTAGTCTGAGTGGAGGCAAAGTCAAAAATAAGGGAAAAAATGGATTCACAATTTTTAGACATTGAGGAGATGCCTTTAAAGTAACTGTACCATAAAGTCTGAGTGTTACAGGGCCTGGGTTTCAACATAGGGGATACAGCTATTTGGCAAAGCACTTTCTGGACCTTATTTTATTTATCTGTAAAATGGGAACATTAATATTTATACTATCTCCATCACAGAATTATAGTAGGGAAAGAAAAGACTATACCACACTTTGAACAAAATATACATGAGAACCAGTTGTTTTCCTTGTTGTTATTAAAAGGAAACTAAATCTCCTCAAAATTACAATCATGAGAGTTAAAAGCAGTAAAGATGTTCCTCAAAATTACAAACAATCATGAGAGTTAAAGGCAGTAAAGATGCTCCTCAAAGAGAACAATAATATACTAAAAAAGTCAGAAAAGTAGGAAATAGTACTAGGCCCACTAATTACTTGTTTCAATACTTGCAAACAAAGGATACAAAAGTTTGGCAGTAATAAAGTTTTATTCTAGGTTTACTACTGTAACTACATCTTCCTCAGTTTGTCACTTCCTTTCTTCATTGTGAGCGCCCTACCTACCATATGCAACTCAATATTTTTAAAGTCCTACTCTCTCCTCTTCAACTTTCTTCAAGGTATGCCTAAGGTCAAACTTCCATACATTTTTGCCTGATGCCACTATAGAACAATGTAATTTTTTTCTTCTCCTAGCTCAAAAAACAGCAATAGCACTAACTGATAAGAACAGTGAACTGCCAGATGGGTTAGATGATGCAAAATGACCCACTGAGATACCAAAAAAGTATTAGAATCTCTGTTGATATTTATTTTTATCTAAAAAAAGGCATGAAGGTTTAATAATAGTGAAAATATGGATTAAAATTGGCAATCTCATTTATTTCTTATATCAGTCAGGCCTGCATCAAATACATTATGTGAGATACTCTAAAAGAAAAATTGAATCTCCACACCAAGGGAAGGTTAACAATGATCTCAAAAATGTTTGGGTTTTTTTGCTTCTGGTGAAATGAGAAATATAATAATTAACCTGTTCCTGGCTACATGGATTTGTAGAATATATTGTCTAATTTTAAGTCAACTAACCATTTTGTTTTTTTAAACCCAAAGAGAGATCTTTGACCCAAATGGGAGCCATGAAGAGTCAGACATGATTGAAACAACTGATAAAGGCTAGGCAATTGGGGTTTAAGTGTCTTGCCCAGTGTCAAAGAAGTAGAAAGTGTCTGAGGCCAGATTTGAACTTTGGACTTCCCTTCTCTAGGCTTGGTTCTCAATCCACTTAGCTACCCAGCTGCCCCCTCAACTAAAGATTTTAGATTAAAAAGTGGCTTTCAACAAATCCTATATAGAAACGCAAAATTGAATAAAACACTGATACTATGAATATGAACAAAGGAGAAAATAGTAGAGGTGGTACTTCTGCTAGGATGAGCATTTTCTCACCAATGCTGAGATAAAAATTATAATATAATCTGCTATGAAGTGAGATGATGAATGACCATGAAAAGTAGATGTGTTTTTACAAAGGTCTTGTTGATCATTTCATGGCAAAGGGCTGAAAACTATTGTCTAATGTAAAGATAAGTTGTACATTTTTCTTTTACAAAATGACAAATGTATTAGATTTGCTATGTTTTGCTGGTAAGACAAATGGTTTCCAGTAGTAGTATTCTACTTAGTGGATATTTAGGAGGTAAAAAACAAAACGCAAGCCATTTCTTCAAGGTATAGGGGTCATTTTAACAATTAATGAGAAAGTAAATGCTATTTCAGAAGAAACTTACTGTGGAGAAAGCATTCTGAAAATATTTTGTTGCCTAAAAAAGTAGGTCTATCACCTATCAAAACTCTCATACCTACACTCCTTTATAATTTGGAAACATACTTTTCAGACCTGTCTTAAAAAATCTTCCAAATGAAAAATTTCAGGAGGTTTTGAAATCATTTGTTAAAAATATTATAGTGCTAGCTTCCAATTAGTTTCTAAGAACAGCTGGTTGACATCAAAGAAACAGAACAGTAGCTGAATTTCAAAAAAATTCTTTCATAATTGTTCGATGAGACTGAAAATTTACTAGTGTGAGTAATAAAGCGCAATCAATGATATACTTCTTCCACTTAGAACTATGAATCTTTGTGAATTAACTCTTACAACTATGAAATCATTCAAAAGAATTTTTAATACAAAAAGACGAATTAATACAAAATGAATTGAGAACTAGGCCATCAAATGACGATATTACAAAATATTAAACCAAGATTTCAAAAACTATATAAATCAATCATCTTTCTCACTAAAATGCCATTTATAATAATTTGAGACTACAAAGTTCATTGATACTAATAATTCAATAACATTAATTTTTAAATATTTATTTCATCTTCCTCATTCTTTTTAATTTCAATGTTCATTTATATTTGTAATGTACAAAACAATGCTGAAATTATATATGTATAATAACTTACAAATATACATTCTCAGAGATACATGCTCAAAGTATTTTTGTTGGTAGAGGTTTGAGATTAAATAGTTTGAAGTTCACTGGTATAGACCACTGATTTTACACTATTAATCAGCTTGAATTATTCATTTGTCTTTATTTTTAATAGATCTATAATATTGTTATGGATACTCCTTCAAGAGCATAAATCATACATCTAATCATTTCACTATCAGTCTGCAATTATTCTCTGGATATTTCCATAATTTTCCATAGAGGATCTACTCTACTCAGTACAATGGAAATTCTGAAATTGGACTCAAGAACTTGATTCAATTCCTACCTCAGACCCTTACTATCTGTAGGGCTCTGGGCAAGTAATTAAACCTCTCTCTCTGCCTGCTTCCTCATCTGTAAAATGGGGATAACAACATCCAGTAACTTACATTATCATTGTAAGGAAAAGGAGATAATAAATATAAAGTGTTTTGTAATCTCAGGAGCCCTTAATAAGTGCTAGCTATTTTACTGTTGTTAATTTTTCACAAATGCCAGTACAAACCTCAAAATGTATATGTGTGAATCCCTCACTTTCACTATATAACCTGCTTAAACACATGCCAAATAAATGAAATATCCTTGAAGGCAGGAACTATTTCCCATACTTCTTTTCAACCCCAAAAGAGCTTAGCATGATGCTGAATACTTTTACCTGTACCTTTAACCAAAATATTCAATGGATCATATCCCATTCACAAACATATTCTTTTTCCAAATGAAAATTTCCTTCTCTCCCTCCAACCTCTCACCCCACTTCTCCCATTGAGAAAACAAGGAAAACAGCCCTTGTTACAAAAGTCTCTATTTAAGCAAAATAAATTCCTGCACTGGCATGTTTAGTAGATAAGAAACAGAACATGCAGAAAGGCACAAAGAGACAAACTAAGAAATAGAAGAGGAGAAAAAGGGGAAGAAGGGGAGAGATCTGAATCAGGAGAATAGGTAGCATGTTTCAAGTCTTCTGCAATCATGGCTGTCATATAGATCAGAGTTTATGTCTTACAAAGTCATACATATTTTCCTAGAGGCAATCAGGAATTTGGGCATTTTTCAGATAAACAATAGATGGATAGTTTCTATGGATGTGACTTCCTGGGGAATTTTCCTGAGCTATAAGAACAATGCAGTTTGTATTATCAAGGAATTAACAGTTCAGAGAAATCCATTATAATTGGGAGAACACATTAAACATGTTACAAATCTTGTGGATACTAAAAATCATAAATAACTAGTGACTTGCCCATGTGCAAATATGAAGAACCTGATAAAACAAGAATTTTAAGGTTGTGATGTTGTCATGTGACACCACACACACACACACACACACACACACACACACACACACACACACAAAGATGAGATCTACCATTCAGGAAATCTAATGTCCTGGCTTCCATCTCAATTAAAAAAACAAAACAAAAACATTTACTAGGGGCAGTTGGGTGGCTCAGTGGATTGGGAGCCAGAGGCAGGAGGTCCTAGGTTCAAATCTGGCCTCAAACAATTCCTAGCTGTGTGACCCTGAGCAAGTCACTTAACCCTCATTGCCTAGCCCTTACCACTCTTCTGCCTTGGAGCCAATACACAGTACTGACTCCAAGACAGAAAGAAAAGGTTTAAAAAAACATTTATTAAGTGCTTACTATGTAGCAGGCATTATACTAAGGGGGGAACACAAAAATGTCAAAAGACAATCCTACCCTTGAGAAGCTTACAATCTAATGGGAAGGGAAACAACATGCAAATAAATATGTATAACAAACAATATAAGTGATAAATAGCAAATAATCAGGAATGGAAAGGCGCTAAAATAGAGGAGATGGAAAAGGCTTCCTATAGAAAGTAGCATTCTGGCTAGAAGTTAAAGGAAGCCAAGAAAACCAGGAGGCAGAGATAAGGATAGGAAGTATTCCAGGTATGGGGGACTGCCAGTGAAAAGTGTAAAGAACAAGATGGAGTGTCTTATTCAAGGAATGGGAAGGAGACCAGTGTCACTGAATTGCAGAAAACTGAGCCAGAGAAGAGAGAAGTTAAAGGGTAAAAAGACCACCTCTGGTGATAGCAATGGAAGGGAAAGAGTCTTAGCTATATTTGCATTGGTGATCAAGGAAAGGATGAAAACTGAGCACTTTTAGTGATATTTTATAATAAAACTTCAGAGAGCACAAATTGAGGAGGCTAGGGAAAGAGGGTCAATTCTTAAATCATGAACAGATATCAGCTCCTCTTTCTAGTCCAAGAATTGGTCTTGATATTTGTAAGAATTTATTATTTACTATGCATGACTGTGGGACTTATACTAGATGTCAACAAAGAATCTCATGATTATATCTGGAAGCAGAGTATCTAAAAAATCAGGGGTTGCTGATCTGGAGGTGAATATGATAGGGTTAAACTTGAAGACCTTTCCCTATGTTACTCTTGCTTTCCTTAGACACTTTGAATAAGGAGGTCCATCTACCTTGGCAGCTGTGTAGCTGTAATTGCATGAGCCGTCTGTCTCTTGGTTTTCATTTTTTCCTGACCTTAGATAAATGAGTATCATGAGTTAAAAGTTTCCAAGCACCTACCATGTAAATACAGCAGATCCAGAGACCCTAGAGTGGTCAACTGAAGAAAAATCTGAAGAAGGACTGTCACCAGAGGACAGTGATGACTTCGGACTCCATGACTGACTGGAATAGAAAGGAGTGAGACCTACAAGCTCTAGAAAGGTATAGATTCTGAGAGTCCAGCAGAGTTATACCCAAAGGAAACTTTATGAGATGGAAGAAAAGGACTTCTAGTGCTACATTTGAGAGTTAAGTCTTTTTGCTACATCTCTTCCCTTTCTTCACTAGTGTTTACACAAGGGAGTCTTCCAATTAACCTCTACATTAAAGAATCTGCTGAAAATCTAACATTTACAGGAGGCCTTCCCAATGTCTTCTCACTCTGTCCTCTTGCGAGTCTCTTCCTTCTAAGATTACCTTCCTTCTATGTTATATTTACATTCAACTATTTTCATGTTGACTTTCCAATTAGAGTGGAAGATCTTTATCCCAAATGGGAGTCATGAAGAGTCAGACATGACTAAAACAACTGAACAACTACATACCCATAGAACAATACCTGGCACATAGAAGCAATTAATAAATGCTTTGAGAACTATATAAAGATTTTAGGGCAGAAGCTATGTGAGTAGAGAAAAGGGGAATAATACAGGGGATATTGTACAATCAATAATCCCCAGCAACTAAATGTAGGAAATTTATGATTTCTTCTTGACTTTTAAATAGCATTTTCCAAAGTTTGGATTATGGGATTGTTGCCACTGAGTAAGATCAGTCACTTATGACCACACCAAGAATCCCATTCTGGGGAAGTTCATAGAGACAAAGGAGAATTCATTACCAATGGAAACCATTGGCAAGTACTAGGAATTCCAAGGTTCACAAAATTGTAATCCATCATCAGGCTTCAGAAATAACATGCCAAGAAGCAGGAAGCAGACAAGCAGATTAATACAGTTGACTACTTTGGGTCTCTGCCTTTTTATCAACAGCACACCAATCACTACAGTGATGGGCACAGCCAAAGCCAGAGAGCTTTGTGGCCTAGAACAAATGCCCACAGCTGGTCCAGGGAGCAGGGCATGGCAATCAGAACTGAAATTCATCTGCACATAGATGAAACAAAAGACTGAGGCCAGGAATCTCAGGAAAGGTCCAAGCACACCCTGAAAAATCATTAGTTCTATAGTAATGATTACCCTCTCTGGTTTATACCTTTTGCCCTAAATCACAAGCAAGAGCATAAGATATATCCAACACAAGTGAGAAGTCCCACCATTTTAGGGAAATAATTCAATCTGAAATGAATACTAACATGTGAATGCAGCTTTTCACAAGGGGGGAAGGGTATCTGTAATATAATTTCTTCTGTGGTGACAGTGTTCTCTGTGATAGCCCTAACAGGTCATGGAAAGAAAAGTGGTGTTAAAGAGATTGCTGCTTTCTAAGCAGTAAACACCTTCTGACTACTGAAAGCCCAAATACAATACAGCCTACTCTTCTGTTCCTAGTCAATTCTGGGCCCAGATTGCTGCCCATTTGCAGCAGCTGTCCAAGATCTATATACTGATGAGGTGCTCATTCAACTGCTTCTCATAATCTAGGAAATATGCATTCTTCAGCCATTTTATTTTTCCAGTGGGAATGACTGGAATCTCTGAGGACTAATATGGAGCTCACTGCAAAGGTCTTAGGGCTCATTGCCATAAGCATGATATCATGTGCAAATAGTAGTATTTCTTCATCAGTACAGTGAGTTCTTTAGGACATTTGTCAATGACCTAACTGAAGAAATAGGTGGGATCAGAAGTTAGTTACTGCCATACAATATTAAGCTATTAACACCTGGAGCTAAGTAGAGAGCTTGGCTTTATGAATAACAAAATCCTAAAAAATATATTTCCAAGAGAAATGACTTCATAGTTTTACAGTCTTATAAAACGAAGTGGTTAGAGCAAGACAAGAAGACAATGCACAAGATGCTACGATTCTATGAATGTGAGATACTGGAATTATCTGTAGTTTAAGTACTCTGACTCTCACTACCACATATCTAAAAATTGATTTTTGTATTTACAGGAGAACCATTATACACTAGTTTCAGAGGACAAGGACAAATCTGTGTTGTAGAGAATGTTATAACAAGGAAAAAGAACTCTATTTCGGTACATCCAAATGGACATTATTTGACCAAGAGTACAAACAAATCCATAAGGCAATTAAGCACTTCATGAGAACCCCTTACTATATTATGTTCCAAATTTAATGATCAAGAGTCATGATGAAAACCATGCAAGAAAACAGGAAATCTCAAACCAGTTCAAACTGCTACTTATGAGTATTTCTAGTAAAATGTCTGGCTAAACATCTGACATGGGCATCATCGGGGGGAAAAAATCTTACATTGGGTGGGAGGTTAGACTAAATGACCTCCACGTCTCCTTCTAACTTTAAGACGCTAAGATTCTATGAATATGAGATACTGAAATTATCTGTAGGTTTAAGTACTCTGACTCTCAGTGCCACATATCTGAAAATTGATTTTTATATTTACAACAGCACTGTTATGTGCTAGTTTCAGAGGACAAGGACAAATCTGTGTTGTAGAAAATATCATAATAAGGGAAAATAACTTCATATCAGTGCACTCAAAATAGACATGATTTGACCAATAGTATTAACAAACGCAGAGGGTAATTAGGCACATCATGAGGATATTTTGCTGTGATATCTTCCCATCATAATGGCAAAGAGCCTGCCTTGATGAAAATAGAAACAAAGGAAAGGGGGAAATTATTTAATTTCTTTTTCATATCCCCTTTAAAATATATTAATAAGTAATATATTAATTACATTAATATAAAATATTAAAATATCACTAGGTAATGTTGGGTAGGTAATCTTCAGGGCTCACATACCTTATTCTGTATTTTTAGAAAAATGGGTGATATACTGATTGGAATTCTCTCCCCCTCCTTAGTGCTCAGAGCAATGCAGATTTCTGTATATGTTTCCACTAAATTATGTACAATACCAGATAAAAGATTTGTTTTGAAAAACAGCCACTTCCAAAAATAAGAAGGTTTATCAATTCCAATCATTCTTATCCAAAATTAGTTGTCAAGTTTCAATAGCTGGAATGAATTTAACAACATAAATTCAGTACTGCTGCAGAATGACTAATACAACCTTGTAGAACAGTCCTGAGTACGCAGTCCTTCTGGGACTGATCAACTACATTAAAAAGAACAGTTCTTTATATTATAATAGTACCTATTAAAAGTTGACTGACACTAAATATATTCAAACAAAGCTTCAGTCTAGAAAAATGCTTACCTCTCAGAAAATTAGTAAGTAGTTGCCCAACCCTTAACTATAGTAAAAATGGAATAATTGCTACGCTCTTATGGGGTTGAATTATTTAACTAATAGAAATTATTTTTCCCTCCTGCAAAAGGGCAACAAATACATTATGATACCATGGCAATATTCATAAAATCTCATTAGGCCAACTGCAAGTCAACATTAGCCAATCGTGTTCATGATCTTTATTTACACATCAAAGTTAAACACATGCTCTAGCCAGTTAGAAACAAAATTAAATCGTGAAACGACATTGTTCTCATTAAGGAGTATTCTCTTAAGCTGTTCTTAAGACAGGGAAGGCTTTTCCAGCTCTATTATAAAGCAGTGTTATCAAATGAGAATTGTACGCCATTACTTGACATAAAACAAATGGACACAAACGGGTCTCCAAACAGTCTGGCTTTTCATTGACAATCTGACTCTTCTTTCTGTCATTTTATGCCTCTTTAGTAGGGTAATCAGAAAATGCTTCTGGTATAAGATTAAAATTATTCATCTTAAAAATATATATTTCTGACTCATCTGAGCATTATTTTTATATTAAAAGGGGAGTCTATCATTTTGGCTTACTTTTTTTTGTTCCATTTGACAATGTCTTAACTTTCAAAAAATATCCACAATATGGGCTTAAACAGATGTTTGTTATGGTTGACAGCAATTGGCTGCCCACTTCCAGAAGGAGACCCAGTCATCTGTTGTTGGGCTAGAGCAGGGGGTATTTTTTTAAATGCGTCTAAATTTTGAAACCTTGTTCCACAGCACAAGACAACAATCTAATAGCCATGAAACACATCTGTTTCTAATATTATCTTAATTATCTTACATTATATTCATTATATTATATTATTATACTATATTATATTATACACATTATTTTTTAAATCCTTACCTTGTCTTGGAATCAATACTATAGGCATTGGTTCCAAGGCAGAGCAGTAAGGGCTAGGCAATAGGGGTTAAGTGACTTGGGCAGGGTCCTACACATAGGAAGTATTTGAGATCATATTTGAACCCAGGACCTTCCATTCCCAGGGCTGGCTCTCAATCCACTGAGCCACCTAGTTGCACCCTCATACATACATTATTTATGACTCCTTAATTTAAGGAGTATTTCCTAGACTGTAGGCAGCACCCTTTAACATTGTGGTTGAGAACTGATTTTTGGAACTCTGAACAGTCATATGAGTTTTTTTGCATCATGAAGGTAAAATAACAGATGGTCAAGACGTATAGCTATAAGTACACAGATGGGTGTTTTCTACTAAAGTCCTATCCAAGTGATCCATCATGGTGTGGGCACAGGTCTTCTTCTCAGAGGATATTCTAGTGGTACCCAGGTTCTAAAAGTTCTTACCAAGCAGGAAAGGCTTAGATATCAGATAATAAAAATAAAAAATAAATGTTAAAGCCTAACTAACTAAATAAATAAAAAAGATTATCTTGAACTTTAACACACTGCACACAATCTATACCTTGCAATGTTTCTGAGAATTATGCTTTTTTTAAGCCTTTGGGCTTATTTGTTCACAGTATACTGACCAGAATGTAAATAAACAACACGGTGACAAATAACAGTTTTGTAATTTTGGATTGAGATTGGATGGAAACAAATAAACCAAGCCACAAAAAAGAGAAGAGTTTAAGAAAGCAAAAAATAAAGAACTACCCAAAGAAGTAAGATGTTAGGATGTTTCATAATGGAAAATTCTAAAGGCATATATTATAGAATATGAGAGAAAGGGAAGAACTTTTTTCATTCTGAAAATACATATGATGGATGCAGTCATTTGAGAATTTAAGCATTAAAAAATGAAATTCAAAGTACCTAAAATTATGATGCAGGCAGTATACAAAATATGCAAAAGCCTTAGAGTCTGTAGAATAAATATCCTTGGACTACACAGATAATTTTTTTTCTAAGGACAAAGCTCTGTATTGGATGAACAAGGAATAGATGTGGGCTTTCCTTACTCTGAGGACTTTTATGCTTGTTTCTGCATGTTAAAAATAAGCAACCTTGATACTACCTTAACTCCATTCTTTTGCATATAGTATTACAAACCTATCAATAATCCAATGGCCACCCTCCTTCGCCACTGAGCAAACTGTTAAAAGACCCAAGCTAACAGCTGCTGAGGAAACAAGAAAAGCGGAAAAAAACTTGCAGCAGGTGGTAGCACCTGTGCCTGTCTAATTCTAGTCCAAACAATCTACTACTTAGTGGTGGTGAAGGGTGGAAAATCAGTTAGTCACTCACAGTTGGGGGAACGAGAGGCAGCAACTTCAACTTAAGCATGTCTGTGCCTCCTGTGAAAGAGATCCTAAAATTGCAACTTTAAATGCCTTGGGTATTGACAGAGCAATCCAAATGCTGCCTAAGTGGACATTAATGTACTATAAAATACCTGTTGGACCTATACAAACTAAATTATTTTCCCTCCTACCTATACACCAAGAGGGTATAATCTACTGGTGAAGAAAGGAAAAAAAAGGTTTCTTGATTTTTAAATTGAGTCCAATTGAAATGCACAGACAGGGAGGGGGCTGAGGAACACCTAGCTGAAAAAAAAATCCAGTGGCGTGAGAAGCTTTTATTTTCATCTTTGGGTTTGCAATGGCTAATATGCCACTTTATACTTTGGGGAGTATTTGCTTTCTGGCTTATTCTCATGCTTCATGCCTTTAGTTTTATAATTGTCTATTTGTTTGGGGAGTGTTTATAGTCTCTTCTACCTTCTCACCACCCTAGCCTCTTCCTGGAAAGTGAGTTCCTCGAGAGAAGGGACAGTTCGATTTTTCTTTTTGTATCCCCAGAGCTTGGCAGAGTATCTGGCACATAGGATGTGCTTAAGAAATGCTTAAGTGTTCATTGGAAGGAGAATCTGCGAATCAAAAGCATTTATTGGGTACCTCAGTGCCTAAACACCGTGCTAAGCCCCGGAGGGCATAAGGATGAAAATGAAATAAGCTTTGCAGTTTTACTGGGGTGTTAAATACAACATATAAATATTATATAGCAACGTACTGCTATGCGACACGTAAATGCTGTTTGTACGTTTGCAAATAGATGAATGCCTAGCGTAGGCAGGCTGAATAATGCCAGGTAAAGGGACGATGTCTCCACAAAGGCACAGAGACAGGAGATAGTTCATTGTATGTCAGTACTAGCAAGAAGGCGACTTTAGCAGGACACCTTACAAGGTGTTTGAAGAATAGGAGTGTGCAGTGAGTCTGGAAATGATGTAGGTTAGAGCCAGATTGTGAAGAGTTTTTAATACCAAATAAAAGAGTTTGTATTTTATCCTAGAAGCAACAGGGAGCCTCTGAAGCTTAATTGAGCTTGGGAATGACATGGTTAGACCTGTGCGTTAGGAATATCAGTCTAACAGCTGTGTGAAACATGAATTGGAGTGGGGGAAAGACTCCAACCATTCAAAGAGCAACCTATTTATGCCTGCTTACTCTAGTTAATTCTGCTAAGGGTGGGAGGTGGGGGAAGCAGAAGGGAGGGCACCAGAGTCCGGGGAGGCTTAAACAAGGGACTTCTGTAGACAGTGTCTAGCCAAAGGATAGCCTCTAATGGTTCTAAGTGCAGACACTGTGGCAGTCCTGAAGTGGGGTTATTTTGGGAAAGGAAATTTTTTGGCTCCCTATAAGTCACAAATGGGCTCTGGCACACAGAAACAACACTTGCCAGGGGCAGAGCCCCAAAAAAGCAGAACAGGAGTGGGAACAGAACAGGAGCCCAAGAATACCCCCCTCTAATCCCTTGGCTCTCTCCACATACATGTGGGAAGGATTTTCCAGGGACTCCTTTCTGGCTCTATTGTATTCTCTGGTATTGAACGGCTAAGTCTGTGTGATGAGTGATTGTACCAGATTCATTCCAACTGTAACTCTTTAGGTGGCCCTATCTCAATTTACCTGGACAGTGACAGCTGGACTCATTGACACAATTGCCCACATTCTGGCAGACTTTCAAGTCACCAAACTAGGGGACTATTCTGCCACCAAATATGTTGACATGAACAACCTGGGCACATTTGGAATTTCCGCCATGAGCAATCATGTGCAGGTCACCGATTCCTTGGAGAATTTTAAATCTAATTCATGCATGAATCAAGACATTGACCCTGTGATATCATTGGTCCTCTTCAAAAAACAAAGGACAAACAACACAAGAAGTATAGGAAAAAATACTAAGATGGATTAGTTAAACAAAGTGAGACAAGTGTGAAGCAGGATATTTTATATGTAATTCTCCTTCCATTGAAGGGCTAAGACCTGTCAAAGATACCCAAGTTCATGCTTGCCTGTCAGTCTTCTTTCTGTCATGCAGGCAGTTCATCCGTTGAAATCAATAGGTAGGAAATCAATAAAATTAAAACATGGCCCTTCACTCTTCGTAGTTTAAATTCTCTTCCTTCAATTCTGAAAACATTGCAGTATTTCCCTTTACAACATTTTGTTGCTAACTTGCAAATGACTCCCATGATGTTCCTGTCAGTTTCCTCTTTTGCAATTTTGATTAAAAGCATCAAAATGATAGAATTGAAAAATCACCTCCAAAACATCAACTAAGAGAGGAAATTCTCAAAAACTCCATGAGCCCTCTTCCTGAACTCCCCCAGTAATTCCTGCAGACCTATATTTCCAGGGCTAATGAGCTCACCGAAGGTGTATCTTTTGTTAAATTCTAGTATAAGAGTACTACTCATTATAGGCATTATGCCAAGAAGTGAGAAATGGTTAGCCTAACTTCTTGAAACAATAGCAAAGAAGGTCATACCATGCTACTTATAAACCATTCTTTGTTCTCCCTACCAGAAACAGAATATTGGCTAAACAATGGGCAAACCTAAATGGTAATTCTTGGATGCCTCTGAAGAAGGCTGCCCCAAACAGATTAAATTGGGCATAAGGAATCCCTGAAAAGAACAGGAATTCAAAAATATCTCAGTACTATCAAGCTACCAGAAAATCAATGAAATTTCTAGGTATCAGGAGTGGAACTAATCAAAGGTTTGCAATATTGACTTTAATTGTAGATTTTTATTACTTAGAGGAATCATTATATTATTTGGACTGACATTCACTTTAGGTTTTGAATGCAGAAAAAATGCCCTGCAACTTGCACTAATGTTAAAAGTATTTCTCTTTGGCAGTGGAGTGTAATAAAAAAAAATCCTGATATGGTAACACACAGTGTGGCCATTCTGCAGCCAAAGCAAAAGTCTAGACACAACTTGGTTCTGTTGTTTTGAAAGTCAGACAAGTGAAGTGCCAAAGGAATGGATTAGTTTATGTCATGTTTGGTCCACTTTGTTGAAATAAATAATTAAATTACCCTTCATTTAGAATATCTTCACAGTAATAAGAACAGCAACAACAATTATATTTATAAAACTTTTAATGTTGGATAGGAATATCTTCTTCGAATCTCACAACAAAGCTATGATGTACAGAATAGCTATTATCTCTGCTTTACAGAGTGGAAACTAAGATTGAAAAGGTTAAATGATTTAACCATTGTCACATTGATAACTATCAGGAACAGATCCTTACTCCAAATGTTGTATTCTATTCAAAATGGATTACCACTCAAAAACCTAATCCACTCTTCAACAATTCAATCCATTATTCAGGAAAAAATTGGATACAATCCAGACAAGGGATGTCTCCTGACCAGCATTAAAATGGATTTCATAACAGCAAAGAGTTGCAATCCAACTGGGATGTTACTGGCATGAAATAGAATAATACTCACAATACTGTCTTCTTCAGGCATACAGTGAAAATACCATAATGCACTTTTGCACAGCATTCATTTTCCTTAATAACACTGAGTACAAATGTTATCTTCACTGAATGTGAGAGTTCAGGGTCTAGTCTGCAAGTTTATAAAAGTAGCTACTGCCTCAATTCAATCCCCCACAGAGGCCTCACTATATATATCATTAGTTCACAAGCTTCACTGTTGGGTAAAAATGCTATTAAGAAACATATCATTTACCCAATAGACTAGAATGGATCCCAAGGAGCTATTCTAGTCTATCAGGTAATTATGGGGAAAACATGTATTATTTACTTGAGAAAATGGAATACCTCCTTGGGAGCCATGGTGGTCCATCCCAGCTATTCATAATAAAAAGATTATCACATTTCAGTGATAACAGCTACTGCACTTCCACAGGGATGGGGTGAGGGAAAGAGTATCAATAGCACTAATAAGTCTAAAAATGCCTCAAATAAAATCTCTAAAAATTTATTCTTGCCTAATATAAAATTTAATCTGTGAAAAGAAAGAAAATAATCTTAGCAATTCTGTTGATCGCTACTTAAATTTAAAATTCTCAAATGTAACGTATATGGAAGGTGCTATTTTTCCCCTTAAAGCATGTTACAATGGAGTAAGTCATATATGTGAAATCAAAGGAATTGGAATCAAACCCTGCTCATGACTTTACTAGCTGAATGACTTTGGCCAATTCTTCATCATGCTCTCTATTGGATGGGTGGCATGGTGGCTAGAGTGCTAGGTCATGAAGATCAGAGAATCAATCGTATCTCAGATGCTTACTGTCTTGACCAGTTACTTAACCTCTCACCCAAAGTTTCTTCATTTTTGAAATGACCATGACAAAATATATCTTGTAGGGTACTTACAAAGATTGAATCAGATAACACATGTAAAGCAAACCTTAGAGTGGTAAGTAAATATTAACCATTGCTAATAAGGCTTAGTTTCCCAGCTTCCCTTCTAACTCTAATTTTAGAATTTCTATGAGCTTAGAAGTCAGGTTCATCAAGTAGCCTGTGACTTACCACCAAGACATAGTGAATTCTGAGGCTAGAGAGTTATAATCAGAGGACTTAATATTCATACTTCTTATCATTCATTTTCAAAATTTAATCACAAGTCAGGAAATCTGGATTTTAGTTATGGTTCTGCTACTGGTTGGGATGACTCATTTTACCTCTTAACCTTCATGAACTCTTAAGGTTCCTTTCAGCTCTTCAGATTTAATGGTTCTGAATTTTTGAGTTCTATAATCAGAATTCTTATTAAAATTCTCCTAATTTTTTAAACTTCATACTCTCGTGTTCCTAAAACTCTCTCTAACTTCCCAATTCATCTGTGTTCTTTCCTCCCACCACAGCTCACCATCATTCAGGCCAAACAAAAACTCAATAAATAACAAAGAGAAGAAACAGAATATCACCCTTAAGTGGAATGAAGTTAAGTAATGTCAAGAAAAGAAGGTAATAATGACATTAGAAAGGGGTGGTGAGAAAAAGATAGTGAAATTAGAAGACAGTTCATTCACTCATAAGTTCTATTTAAATGGTATTTGAATAGAATTATGCTAAATTGCCCCATAACAAGTATTAACGTGACTCTAAAAATTGATTATCATTTCTACAAAAGTGACTACCTTATGCATGAATCTAGACCTAATTTTTCTACTGTTCTCCAGAATATTATCAAATGTCTGATAAACATGTAAAACTAGATGCATTTAAGACATATCAAACTCAATATTTCCAAAGCAAAACTGATTATCTTCACCTCATAACAAGGCTTTTTCTTCCAACCTTCCCAATTTTTGTCCAGTTCACCATCAGTCCTTCCAGGCACTCACTTTTGCAAAGCTCAAGCACTCATTCCATTACCTTACATATCAATTCCAGGACCAAATATTGTAGTTCCTACCTATGCAACCTCTCGCTACTTAAATGACCCACATCCTACTTAAAGCTTTTATCACCTCTCACCTGGTATCCTAATCAATGGTGTACTAATTGGTTTACCTCAAGTGTCTCTACTTTCTAAGTTATTCTCTACTCAGTCAACAAGCATTTATTAAGCATTAACACACAGCTGCCAAAATGATATAAAAATAAACCATAGGTGTGACCATGTCACTTTTCTCTCATATCATATGTTGGGTATTTAAAGTCATTCAGAACTGGCTCCAACCTACCATTCCATCCTTATTATAAATATCTCTCCACAGACTCTATGCTCCATAAAAGTCATCTTATTGGTGTTCCTCACACACATAACATTCCAACTCCTATCTTTGCATGGACTTGGAATATATCCACATTTTAGAGTGCCTCGTTTCTTTCAAAGATCATCTCAAGTGCCACATCCTAACCAAATCTTTCTAGCAGCCCATGCTGCCTGAAACTTAAAGCTATCTTGTATTTATTTTGTGTACATGTATCAATCTGCATACATGTTGCCTCTCCCCAATGAACACAAACTACTTGAGGATAGGAATGGTTTCATTTTTACCTTCATCCCCACAATCTTAAATTGTACTAGCTTACACAGTGATTCTAGGTAAATTTATGGTGATTCATTGTGTAAATAAACCATTGATGGAGACTGATACCACAGTAATAGCTCTATATGAGAAATTACCTATTAGAGAACAGATCTTCATACCACATGATGAATATGGGGATAGCAGTATACAATAGTAAAACTTTACCTTAATTTATATAATCATTATTTACATAGATGTAGATGCAGTCGATTCTGCTATAACCAGATATCAGTATTTCCAAATACCACCTCACCAAGCAAAATAGCACCCCCCAAAAAAACCAAACCATAGGACTTATGGTGAAAATTCAATTAAGAGCAAAATACTCAAAACTTCATCATATATATATACATATATACATATATATACATATATATGCATATAATAAATATAAATATATAAATATATATAAGTAGAAACTGTAAAATGATAGAACAGTTTTATACCTGCTAAATGGTAAAGAAAAGCAAAAATAATATAAGAAATCTTATTTGTAGACCACCTCTCCAACTACCAATCAGCCTATATTCCTGTTTGTACAGGGTAGAACTGGCAGTTTCATGCAAGTTGGACAAATCACAATCCCAAGACCTCAAGGTCCAAGACCACGGGAAAAGGTTAGGGAGAGGGTGCAGAAAAGCCCTCTTCAATCAAGTCCTACTACAACAGAAGACAAATATGCATTATAATAAATAGGACACTAGATCTTAAAAAAGACTTAAGTTTGTAGAAGTGGGTATCAGAAGGTTAGCAGTTTGTGAATTATTGCAAAGTCACGTAGTTTTCTGCATTTAAGGAAGAAATCATGCATAAGCAAACTCAAAACTAGAGTTATACTCATTGTTTTTCCTTAGTATCTTTTACATTGGTACAAATTCACATTTTCATAATAATCATTTTAGCAGAAATGACTGTATATATGAACACAAAGGTCTTTCTTGGCAAATTCAATCACATTTTTATATGAAACTGTGGACTTCTATAGCTTGTATAGTTTGTCACTGACATTATAATACTAACATATAATTCCACAAATGCTTTCCTTTTTTTGTAGAATTAATCTTCAGTTGAAACTGAACTGAAGACCAAACACATTAATGAGCTTGTTTTCTCTGTCTATTCCTTTGCCTGTCTGGAGTCAAGGATTTAATCACTTGTAATGGAACACCTAAATGTACAATGGAAGATAAACTAGCTATTCTGCCCTTTTAAGGTTTAGACTTCTCAAGTCACATACATTTGTTTTTATTTTTTTTAGTAGAGTAGGGAGATTTTGGAGGATAGCTGAATGGTTAACTGAAATAGCTGTATAAGAAATGTGAGGACCATATCTCAAAGCTCCTATATGTGTGGCCATGAATAAGGTCATCAAGCTCCCTCAGTTTCACTTTTTTATTATCTGTATTAGGGGAGAGCTGAATGAGAGTTCTTATGGTTCTAAGACTGCTAATATGTGACTTTCATAACAGTAATGTGAGGAAAATCAAAGTAGTTATCATTACAGTCCTTTCACAAATGAAGGAACTAATCATCAGGGTTAGGTGACTTCCCCAAATCACAGAACTAACAATAAGGCCCAGAGCCAAGACTGGTATAAAGAGGTTCTGACACGTAGTACAATACCCCTTCTACGACATCATGCTGACATGATGACAATCATGTCCCATCTGGCGCCTGGCTTCTTACTACAGAGCCAAGTTTAGGAGTTTGGGGTGGATGCAGAAAGAGGGATGAATTCACTTCTCTAAATGAAACTAGAAACCACCCAATGAAGTGCTGGTGTCAAAAAAGGAGATCCGATCATGACACAGAGTGAATGCTTCGAGCCCTACTTGTTGAACTTTCCATGTTTCTTGGTTGTCATGGATGCATGGCTCAAAGCAACCAAATGAAATCTGATCAGGGAGCAATCTGAAAATAGCTAATTCTATCAATGAGTCAACACATCCAAGTGATTCTGTCTACACTCTGCCAAATATCAGATAGGGTCGAAACAGTATTAGACATGACGGTAAAAGATTTGGGTTTGAATCCTTTAAATTAAATTAAATTTTATTAATTCAACATACACAGAAAAGAATATTCTTCTACCATATATTCAACAATTAGTTATCAAGCTTTTGCAAAACTTCCAATGAAGTGAGAGTCTAACACCTGATGATGCAGTCCAAGGTTACTTCATACTTACTATACATCAACATAGGACAGCTAGGTGGCACAGTGGGGAGAGTGCTAGGCCTGAATTCAGGTGCACTCACCTTCCTGAGTTCAAATTTAGCCTCAGACACTTACTAACTATGTGACCCTGGGCAAGTCACTTAAGCCTGTTTGCCTCAGTTTCCTCATCTGAAAAATTAACAGGAGATGGAAATGGCAAGTATTTTTGCCATTTGTAAGTATCAGTATCTTTGCCAAGAAAACCCTAAATGGGATCATGAAGAGTCAGATATAAGAGAAATGGCTCAACAACATGCATCAAGAACTGTTCTAAGTGCTGAAAAGACAAGAAAGGAAGAGAAAGAAAGAAAGAAAGAAAGAAAGAAAGAAAGAAAGAAAGAAAGAAAGAAAGAAAGAAAGAAAGAAAGAAAGAAAGAAAGAAAGAAAGAAAGGA
>NC_058135.1:194479702-194546555 GCF_016433145.1 Gracilinanus agilis | reverse complement strand
AAGGAAGGAAGGAAGGAAGGAAGGAAGGAAGGAAGGAAGGAAGGAAGGAAGAGAGCGAGGAAGGGAGGCTTTTTGAATACCTACTAATGTGTAAGTCATTATGGTAAGGGCTTTACAAATATTACTTAATTTGATTCTCACAGCAACTCTGGTGAGAAGGTATTATTAACCTAAATTTTATACTTGATGAAACTAAGGCAGATTGAGAGCAAATGACTTGCTTAGGGTGATATAGCAAGTAAGTGTCTGAAGCTAAATTTGAAATTGTCTTCCTGAATACAAGCCCCATATAAAATCCAGTGTGCCACCCAGCTTCTTTTCTCTAGATGATAGAGTTCTATTAATGTCACAATGAAATGAAGATCTCTAAGCATTAGTTAAAAATTGAGGAAGAAAAATGTGGTCTCCCTTGAAATCTAAACACATTAACTACTTCACAAATAATCAATAGGATTGAGAAATGTAAGGAAGGAAAAAAAAAACATTTTTTCACGTCATTAGAAGAGTAACTATTTTAAAATACATTAAAAGCAAGACTGATTGTAAAATTGTGTGATAAGAGTAGTACCAAATGATTGTGAAATACATGGCTTTCCATACAGTATTTGGGGGGAGTTTTGAGATAAAAGAATAAATTCTTGCCATTTGCAGAAGCAAAAATACATTTATTTTATAACAAACATTTGAAAATGAAATATTTATTGGATTTTTAATATAAGTACCCTCTAACAATGCAAGTTTCTCAAATTCATATTTTGGTTCAGCTAAATTTGTAAACCTTGTAAAAGAACATGAAAATTTCCCAATTAAAAATAATGCCTTACAAATAAGAGAAAGAAAAGACATAGAAAATCTCACTTGATCAGATGAGAGAAGCAAGTCATTTTATTTTAAAGATTTCAATATTTAAAATGAGAATATATAAAGAAATAATTTGCCATAGACAAATCTGATACATCACAAGAAATAATATTCCTCCATCAGAACCAGAATAAGTTAAAGATTTATCTCATTGTAGTATATGTTGATATAATAATTTGAACCCCAAAGCACATTATGTTTTGGCTCTGAGTGAATAAAGGTTTATCCAAAAGAGGCAATACAAAGTTTACCCTTTTTGTAACATCCAAATTTTTGTGAAATGAGGTTTTCTTTTTTAACTATTATAAAGAAAAAATAATGATTTCAAGAAGTGGGTGAAAAAAAATTGGCTTCTAGTCCTGAATCATCAAGTACTATTTGACATTTCTAGCTGGATATCCCAGAGGCACATCAAACTCAACATGTTCAAAAGAGAATTCATTACCATTCCCTCTAAACTAAATCCACCCCTCCTCCAAACTTTTCTATTAGTCAATTCTTCCAGTCAAAATGATTCACAATCTTTTGCCTCATAATCTTCATTCTCCCCAAGTCCATATATTCATTCAGTTGCCACATCATGTCTGTTCTAATGCCACAACATCGATTCTATCAAATCCTTTTATTCCACCAATAGGATCACCACCCTAATTTAGGTCTTCATCTCCTCTTCTTCATTCCTCAAACATTTCTATTGCTGTATATATACTGTTCTCTTGGTTCTACTAGTTTCACTTTTCATAATCTTTCTTTATCCCATCTCATATCCATTCTAGACAACCTTCTACCTGACATCTCTATGTCTTTATACAAACTGTCTCCATGGCTGAAAAATAGTCCCTTCTTACTGTTACCTCTTAGGATGTCATCTTCTTTTGAGGTTCAAATCAAGTATCTGTTTCTTATTATGAGACCATTTGTGAACTGCTCTAAAAAAAACTACCTTGTGTTTATTTTATGCATATTGCTATGGATACATGCTGTCTATCACCAAAGTGCCTAATACAATGTAATTGTTTAATAAAGTTTGTCAACAGATAGGATGACACTATTATCAATCACATTTTGTTTTGGGAAACTTTGCTCTAAAAAAAGTGTCTATCTTTCATATTATTAATATTATTGCCATGGTAATATTATTGTGGTTTTATTACATAAATTATAAGTATGATAAATATGTGATATTTATAAATATATATGCACATTATATAATTTTTGGAATGTTTAAGATTTGTTTGTTGTTATAAAACTCATAAATTCTTAGGTTTGTGTGAATAAAATACAAGCTACAAAAATTTTTAGTCTTTGTTTTATGAAAAGTGTTGGGGCATAATAATATGTTGGGGAAAAAATAGGACATTACTGCATAAAGCTAAGAAACCAATGCTGTGTAGGTCAGATAAAGTAATTAAAACACATGTCAAAGTCTCTTTAAAAGTAATGTGAATATCAATCAAAAAATATTTTATTGAATGTTTGCTATGGGCATGACACCATTGGACATTTTGATTTAGAAATAACACATCCATATAGTATTTTAAGTTTGACAAAATAATTTTCATCACAACCCAACATGTGTCATTATTCCCATTTAAGATCTAAAGAAACAGAAGCTGAGAAGATTTAAGTAATTTGCCAAAAGTAACTAACAGAGTTAGTAAAAATTAAAAGTTAAAATCTAAACTGGAGATCCCCTATTTCTGAGCTCTCACTTTTTCTACTATTCCATGCTACCTCCTCTTGTTATTAAATGTGGAATGTTCTTATTTCATGTTAAAGCATTTCTGTGCTATAAAATAATGGTTTTGTGCAATGTTCTTCTCTACTTACTTTCCTATTCTTCCCTCAATGACCTTGTTGCTTATATCAGTAAGATCTGATCTTGAAAAGGATCTGTTTGTGACAAAAAAGTAAAAAATGGCAGATACCACTCTAGCTGACTGTCTGATAGGTCTTTTTTTAATGAAATGTTTCAGGATTTTGGCTCCTGGGAAATGATCAGTTTGCAAGTGGAAAAAATGACACAAAGCAGAAACAAACAAGGACAGAGTGAAAAGGAATTGTTTTAAAAATATATCGGTCTTGACACTTCATCTGCTCCATTCAAACAAGTCTTTTCACTAAGTCCTCTTTTTACTCGCTTTTCAACTCTATTTCTATGTCATCTCGCATTATTATGTGAAACGGCTGCATTTGAGAATTATTCCTAGAATATCTAAAATTCTTAAAATAATAATTCCATGAAGTTCAAGGCTTCTAGCAAGCAGGGTTAATTTGAATGTGATAGAGTAAAAAGAGCAATAAAGTTGATAGTCAAGAACCTTGAGTGAAAGGCATACAACTGTGTATGATTCAGGATAAGTCACTTCAGTTCAGTGATGCTCATTTTTGTCATGGGTCAAATAGAGATGGTCAATAGGGTCAATCTCTACCAATATCACTGGGCTGTTGTAACAAAGCACTATGCAAAGGTTAAAATGTTTACAAAAATGGGACTTATTATGCAAAATGGATCTTACAATTCGAAAACACACTGAGAGCTGATGCTAAGAAATCACAAAAAAAAAAATTATTATTGAAGGACAAATTAATGACAAAACCAACAACAATAATAATAAGACACATCTATTGCACTTCAAGGTTTACAATGCACCTTCCTCACAACAACCTTGTAAGGCAGGTAGTATATGATTCCATTTTAATAACAAGAAATATAAAATGTACAAGACATTGAATTCTATTCCTTCTATTTGAAAAGAACATGCTGAACTTATAAGAAATATACAAATAAAAAAATCAATAAAAAGGAAGCAATCTATGCTAATCATCCAAAGAAGGGTTCAAACAATAACACTTTAATAACACTTTAGAAAAGGTAGGAATTACCATGGCCTGTGAAGAACTGGAAAGACCAATTTTACCCAGTCCTTTATATGTTTTGGGTAATAAATTCTATAATGACAGTTTTTAAGGAGCATTTTGATTTGCAGAGAATTTTGTTCATGTATCTGATTATTAATAAGCAAAACATGCAACTAGAAAATATATGCTAGCCAAAGGTATTCATTACATTTAGAGATGATGATGATCTTGCAAAAGCCAACTGGAAGGATTCCTTATGATGTGAGCTACTCAGGATGCTCCTGTTTATAGATGATACTGGGATAACCTCATTGAGCCTCAGACTACGATCTGTGCTCTTCAGGGAGATCCACAACCACTCAAAAGAGTGTAAAATATTATGAGGGTAGAATAAAATGCTTGTTGTCTCAGCCAGTGGTATCATACACACAACCCATAGACCCTATGTGGTCCACAACATTTCTAAGTACAACCCAAACTAGATTAAAATGTAATTGGAAAAATATTTAACAAAATAATTAAAAACACAAGAAGACATAGATAATATATTTTCAAAAATAAGTCATTATGCATCCCAAAAGGATTCTGTTGTGTGGTTCAGTTGCCCCCATTTCTGTTTGAGTTTGACAGCAATAGTTTAAGCTACAGGATGTAAATGGATGGTGATATATACCTGGTAATAATGCACAGCAGATTGTTAAGTGCATAGTTTTTTTTTCGATTATATTAACAAATAGACATTTCATCTCTTGAACAAGTGCTGGACCAATCTTTAAAAAAACAAAATAAAGATGACCTAAAAGTCAAGGGGAGAAACCTATCTCTAATAATGAGCAAATTACAAGTAGTGGCAAGAAATATAATTGAAGCTATACATATATGATCAGAAAAGGAGATGAGCATAGTGAGGAATAACAAAAGGATGTTCTATTTCCAGTACTGAGTTCCACAAATCATAACAAGACTCCAAGGAAAGCACCGAGCAGGTTAGGGAGATCCTCTTTGGAGGATTCATGGGAGAATATGAAAAAGAATCATGAAGGATGGAAAAGCACAGACCAGGTGTTTTCTGCAGTGGTAGAAAGAATAGCCACAATAATGAGATCATTGATCCATTGAAGTATTGAATTATATACAGAGTGAGCTGTACATCCTTGTCCAATCTGAAGCAGCATGCTCTCGAAAGCAGCAAGTTTTTCCCTATACTACACAGAAAACAGAGATAAGAGTAAGACAGACTTATTTTCAGTTAAGGACAGAAGACACCAGAGATGTGTTTGTCTTTCCCTAATTACAATGAAAACTTCATGACAGCTGGGGTTGTATTCTGAAAATATGGATATGAAAGGTCTGTCATAGTATTTGTGCTTTGTATTAGAAGAAAGGAGTCTCCAATCTGTATTTTTCTCCCTCAAATAAAGAAATATTTGCCTTTCCACACATAAAAAATGAGTCGATATAAAGAAGCATTGACAGCTTTCTTTATGAAATACCATAATATTCCTGCAATGTGGTAACAATTATTTTATTCTCCTGAAATTCTAAATATCACAAATTAAGTCACATATACTTACATCAAATGCCTTTGAAAAAATTAAGAGATGAACAATTTCTTCACTGTAAAACTGAAGTTCAATTTGCATTTATATTTACAAAACAAAGCATTGAAAATTTGAAAAACCTAACATTAAACAATCATATTTCCAATGTGCTGATGAAAAGGCAATGAGAAATATGCTCAACCATTCCCAAATGTAAGAATCAATATGTCAATTAAACTCTTTCTCAAGGGCACTGAGATCTGAGTTGCACCTTCCTCCCCTTGCCAGTCAGTTTCAAGTTCAGGCTCCTTATATCTATCATTTATTGCATGATTGCTGTTGTACAAAACATTTTTTTTCAGCAGAGAATATTGCCTTTATACTGGGATTTTATGTTTATACCTCATCTTGTACAAAAATTCAGCCTATAGAGAACTTCACAAAAAGAAGTATTCTTAAGAAACACAGGATTCAATATTAATGTTTGTGAGCGTAAAAATATTTTATTCTGCTTCTGAACTTGATACTGATCAGATATACAATTGAGTGACTGTTTGAAACACATACTTCTGTGTGAGGAAAGAGAAAATGAGAGAGCAGGAGAGAAACAGGATGATATTAAATGTAAGAAAGACATTTTTCTAATTTTCCTTTTTCGAAGGAATTTTTTCATTTTTCACTATTCTCTCCCAGTTATCTCCAAAACTTGCCCTATTCCTAAATCCCCAAAAGCCCTCCTCTGTAATAAACAAATATAGTCAAGTAAAACAGTTCCATATGGTAACTGAGTCTGAAACATAGGCCTTATTCTATATCCCTACCAAGAGGTGAGAAAATGTGACCCATTAGCAAGCTTCTTAAGTTAGGACCAGTTATTATAATAATAACAAATCTTACAAAGATAATTTTTCTTTGCAGTGTTAGTCATCATACATAGTGTTCTCCCAGTTATTCACTATAATCTACATCAATAAATAGGTCCCTTTGCCATTTTATTTGGAGCTTATCATGGTATATGATATGAGACATTGGTCTAAACCTAATTTCTGACAGCCTTTTTCATTTTTCCCAATACTTCTTGCCAAACAGTGAATCCCTACCCCAGACTGGTAAAATTCTTTGGCTTTACTGAACACTATCAATGTTCCTAAGTTCAGTTCAGGGATGTTTTGGTAAATGTTTAATAAATAACTCTCAGGAAGAAAAAATTGCCCGTGGTACAATTGTGTAATCTTCATTATTAACATTTTCTCCATCTTTTTCTGAAGTAGACACAAACAACAAAAAATTAAATAAAATAAAGTCTTAGGTTTTAGCACTTGTTGATTTCCAAAGTGTAAAGACACACTTAAAACTAAACAGCTTTTGCAAGTTGATTGGAGCTGGCTTCAGCACAACTATCATTCAGTTGCTTCTGGGTATTATATATCTCGTTTGTATCATTAATCCTCCTAAAGGAGAAAAATTGAGATTAAAGGGACAAGGAGACTGGGGACCTCAGAATGACACCAGCAAACAGGACTATATATTCCTGTGAACTATGTCCAAGGAGGAATAAATGGGTGTGCTGTTGAGCTAATTTGAAGGGAGGAAAAGGAAAAAATGGGGTTGAGACTTGTTATTATAAGTAAAAGATGGAGGATTGCATATTTACCACCATATTACAAACTCTCACGCATATCCAAAGTTAGAATTAACCTCAAGAAGATGAATCAATGTCATCTGTTTCTATACTATGAGATATCAAAAAAAAGTCTAAAATTTTTTGCTATAATAGCAAAGGAAGATAATAATCCCTAATCCCTAAGGAACTCACTTTGTACCCATGACCACTGCATCAGGAGAGCTCAACCCACAGACTGGCAACAACTCAATTCTGAACCACTATGCTACCCAACCCTTGCCAGGGCTCTATAAATACAAAAACCAAAAGCTAGCTCATGCTGTGATATCAGAGTGCCCAACAGCTCTGTCATAGAAATGGGGAACAGTGGAAAGATAGAATATGGAGAGTATTTCACTAGGACTCGAGAAAAGAACCTAACACCTAGTGAGTGCCCAATCTGTCAGCCCAGAAGTCATCTAGGCATGAAATTGAGGCTGGTGAATTGTGAATTTCCCAGTGTGTAAGGAGACTAAGTTGGCTTTGAGATCCAGACCCTAGGGAAAGTTGCTTTTAAAGGAAGTGAGTCAGAAAATGAACAATAGGGGAAAACGAGAAAGAAGAATTGGAAACTACCAACACCTATTTAAAATGAAAACATTTGAAAATCATTAATATTCAGAAAAATGGAAATCAAAATAGCTTTATGATTTTACTTAAGACTCTGCAAACTAACAAAGATAAATAAAGAGAAGACTGGTCAGAGTTGGAGGGAATTTGGAAAGATAGGAACACTAGTTCGTTGCTGGTAGAACTATGCATTGGAACAACCATTCAAGAAAGTCAGGGACTGAATGCCTTGTGAAAAGACTAAGAATGGCAATTCCTTGCCCTTGCCTGACTTCTTTGTACCAAGCACAATGACCTTCTTGATCCAGAGTTTCAGAGACCAATTCACTTAATTACCTACCACCAGGTTGTTCACTCAGGTCTGGTACTTTATCTTTTTTCTTAGCTGTCCTGATGGGAAAGTGAGTGAACTCACTCGAAAGTAGTTAATAATATCTGGCTGGCCTCAGATTATACTTCCCATCCAATCTCATGTTCTTCTTACCCTCTGCCTCTCTCATACCCTTCCTACCCCTGTTGCTATTATGACAATAATCAGTGATAGTTGGAGGGTCTGAAAGTGGGAGAGAAGAACCAGAATCACACCTACCTCTTCTCCTGGCTCAGTCATCTATCCCATAGTGAATAACTGAGCCCCTACCTGCCTCTAGGGTTTACTGTTTAACTATTCTGGTGCCACCAAAGGGTAAAGAAAACGAAGGGCTACACTTCAAAGTGCAACAGCTAAGGGCAGCTGTTGGTTCAAAGGATAGAGAGCCAGGCCTAGAGGAAGGACCTCTTGGATTTAAATCTGGCCACAAACACTTCCCAGTTGTATGACCCTGGGCAAGTCACTTAACCCCCATTTCCTAGCTCTTATTGCTCTTCTGCCCTAGAATCAATATACAGTACTTATTCTAAGATGAAAGGTAAAGGTTGCTCTTTTTAAACCCTTAACTTCTGTTTATTGGCTCTTAGGTAGAAAAGTGGTAAGGGTGGACAATGGGGGTCAAGTGACTTGCCCAGGGTCACACAGCTGGGAAGTGTCTGAGGCCGGATTTGAACCTAGGACCTCCTGTCTCTAGGCCTGACTCTCTGAGCTACCCAGCTGCCCCTAAAGTTGCTTTTTTAAAAACCCTAATGGCTAGAAATTTAACAGCAAAGTCCTATCTTTTCTGTGTTGAGACTGAAGCTGCTTCTGCAGGTGCAGCCAGAGGCATTTTTTGAATGAGTATCTATTTTTAGGGAGGGAGGGGGAAGAGCAGTGTGACTTTTCTTGAAATATATATGATATTTTTGTTAATTACCAAATATGCCCTTTATCTGGAAAAGACCATGCAGCTGCTGTTCCCACAAGTCCTCTTTTTGCATCATTAGTCTTTAGGTCCATGGGGTGCCATGTTTTCTGCCATTATAAGAATAACCCTTTTTTTTCAGTACATTATAGAAACATCTCACTTTTCACCAAGAAAAAATTCAACTCTAAATGGTTGAGAACAGAAGTTCTTCATTTTATAGATTTTATCCATTTATATAGCTTGGATTCATCTGCACAGAAATAACTATAGAACCTTTAGAAATTGATAAGATCATGAAGTGTGATAATACTGAGAGAGAAGATGTCCCAGGACATAGAATTAAGTGAATAGTGAGGCTATGATTGTATGAATTTCAAGAGTTTGCAAGAAAGCTAGCACAGGTGTAATGATTAGGAATCATCAAATAATACTATATAAGTGGATGCCTTATCTACCAAGAGATAGCTTTGTCTCAGTGTTTTCCCAAATACAAAGTGAGAATACCAATCTGTCCTTCATCTTCTACATCTAAGTCTATTCTATGTTAGGAGGGAAAATAGCAACCAGCATCCAACCTAAGGAGAGCCATGGAGTAGTAAAACTAGAAAATAAAATAATTTTATACTTATATGTGCAAGTTCACATATTTAATACCATTGATTCTTCACAACTAATGGATATAGAAAAAGCTTATATTATTATGTACACTTTCCAGATGAAGAAGCCAAAGCTAATAGAAAGGTTGATTAACATGTCCCAAATCACATAACTAGTAAATACAGAACTGTGACTTAAATACAGTTTTCTGTATTTAAGTAATTTCCATTATTTCATGCTTCCAAGAATAACTTTCCTTAGAAATATCACAGGACCAAATGCAATTGTCATACAATCATTCCATGACAAAATAATCCCATCTATAGTAGACACTGACCATCCTTTTAAACCAATAGTTGCAATTAGGTAATACTAAGAAACTCTTGGAATAAATGGATTAAATGAAATAAATATGAAAATGTTCTATTACCCCCCACCTCCTGACCATTCTTATTAAGTTCACCAATCAGCCACAAATTGTTGTAAGCCCCCAACTTTTTATAAAAGAAGAAATAATTACCAAGAGATTAACTGAATTGCTATGGGTCAACTAACTAGGTTGGCAAAGAAATGGATTAGAATTCACTGCTTTTTTAATTTTTTCTATTGTTTTTCACACTAAAGCATCACCTCCCAGTCTTTAAGAGACCATACCAAAATAAAGACATTGGCCTTTTCAGATACCTTCATTGTGGAAAAATGGCATTTATTATTATGTCATGAAAATAGATCTTGAAATCCTATACTGGAAAAAATATAATCAACATATCATACAGCTTTGCTCTCTTATGAGATGAAGTCTACAATGAACATTCCTTTTCTCCCTGGGCATTTCTAGGATATAAACTTTTATACACACCCCTGTTACAGCCTCAAAATCAAATTCTTAAGGAAAAGTATTCTTGGCAAAGTACAAAGGAGAATGATGGTCTGTTCAACATCATCTTGAAGCCATTTTTATTCATTTTATTTTTCCGACTCCTACTTAAGTGTCCCTTTCATTAAAAGCAACCAAACAGACTCTTTAGAGTTGTAAGGGACCTTGGAGATCACCTGGTCTAAAACTCTGATTTTACAACTGATATAAACTGACCCAGAGAGGGAAAGGGACTTGCCTCTGTCTAAATACTACCTCCGTATATCACATCTATTAGTCATAAAATCAAGACTCAAATTCAGGACTCCTGATTCTAAATAAGATGTTTCCACTTTACCATATTGACTCTGAAATCCTTGGGAGGAATAAACCATGCCTCAAGAGTTATAGCTAGCAATTCTAGAACAATTTAGTTCAGCATCTTGAGTGAGGAAACTGAGACTTATGGGACAAAAGGTCCTTTTGGGAAGGACTGGAAGAGACTAGAAAGAGAATTGTTCGTGTCCTCTACTTTTTGTTGTACTCAGGCAAAGCTTCAGGTGCCCTACCTTTGTAATGAAGATAATAAACATCTTTTTCACAAAAGAACTCTGGTAAGTTAGGTTAAGAATGAAAAAAGCAAAACTGCACTTCTGCTGAAGAAAAAGGACTAGAGGGTAACTACAACTAGTAGAAGATATAATTATGGTCCATCGTTTGTAAAAGGTCATAGCTATAGGTTCTATGGGATAACACTCTTTGATTTATTCAGGAAATAATTAATGAAAATCTATTCTATGTGTAAAGGAGCACTGTGGAAGAAATAAATATCTGGACCCCAGTTCTGAGGGAATTTGAAATCTCAAAAAATATAAAAGCCCCACTGAAAGTGTTCAGAGAAAAAGAAAAATGGTTGGATTTATATAAATTTTATAAAAATCTGTAGAGCAAAACACAACAAAAAAGGAAGATTTCTACATCAGCTACTTTAGAACAATACCATTGACATTCAGGTTTCTCCTTCTATCCTCATCCTTACATTTCAAATCCTTGTTCATTGGTTACTTTATTCTTTGATCCTTTGTCCAGACTTCACTAATTCTACTATTTACATACTGTCCTTATTTTCATGAGTATTAGATACTTGAAAAGAAGCTCTGCCAGTTATTCTGTCAACCTTTTTTTTTCCCCTAAGAAAGAGTTCAGTAAAAAGTCACGAAAAGTACAAGTTGGCAAATTATTTCACCAAAGGAAAGCATTGTGTAAGTCGACTATGAATAAAATCGTAAACTATATTCAGTATGATATAAGTAATGACATATCAATTAACTGTGTCAACAAGGTCTAAAAATATGCAAATTACTGTACTTCAATTAGAAAAATCTACATCCTTAGAGAATATTGTAAATCAGGAAATTTGGGAGACATTAAGAGTAATCAGTGAGGGAAAGCATGCACTTTTTGCCGTATCCTATTTTTATACATACATAATGAAATAATTATAGCTACACTTTATTTATGCCTCAGCAAAAATATTAAAATCTTAAGATCTTTACAATGACAAATTTAATCCATGTTACGTTTTCAAACAACATTAATTATATGAAAAATAAATCTATTACCATTCAATGTAAGTAAGTTGAAACTAATTTGGACATGTAAATTAGAATTATGACTTTCCTCAGCCCTAGTGCCTTGAAATAGAGAAATAATAGCTAACATTTATATAGCACTTTAAGGTTTCCAGATGCTTTTCAATTTTACCTTAATTGGTCTTCAAAACACTCCTGGATACTAGGTGCTATTACTATCCTCATTTTATAGATAAGGAAAATAAGGTAGAAAAAGGTTAAGTAATTTGTCCAAGGTCACAAAGCTGGACATCTCTGAGCCTACATTTGAACTCTAGTCTCCAAAACTCTAGATTGATTATTAAGATTGTAAATGTAAAACCTTTGGTGCCTTTAGGTTGTGATACAGATTCACATGCATTCTGTTACTTTGTAAAAAATAAAATGCCAAGCCAGGTTTTCAATATCTTTAATGGCCATAACTATTATTTTCTCTTGTCTATAATCTAAGCACTTTGGTTTGTTACAATTAAAATTATCTTGAGACTGATTTGGGGATAAGAGTATCCGTTTATTATTGATCATCTCCATTTATTGGTTAGGCCAGCATCATAACTGATAGAGTGACATATAGATTAATGGCCCTCTCATATGACCAGAGACCCCAAATCTTGGTCAGGCAGGTCAATAAATAGAATCTTAGGAGATCATTATTCACCCCCTTCCTTAAATATCCCTGTAGGGCTCTAATAGGTGATTAGCTAATTAAGAAATGGTCTATCAAACCCTCAGCCCTACCCTGGACAACAAATGAATAGGTGATGGGTTTGCCAAGTATACCAGAAAATAATCCTTTCCCCCTTCATTTAGTACCTAAAATCTAAACATTTTTTGGGATTTCTTAGGACAAAGAAATGGAAAAAAAGCAGTAGACTGGATGGAATTTCTGACCCAGATTCGAGACACAGGAATAAACAGTAATTCTCCCCAATATACAAGAATTGGGACCCTTCTACTCTGGGTTCTCATATGAGATTTAATACAGTATATAAAAATTAAATTCTTATAGATTTTAGATGAATTCAAATAACCTTAAAGCAGAATAATCTGGTAATTTGTAAGGTTGGGTCAGTTTTCAAAGACTTGGTCATTCCCCACCATTCCAGCAGTAGAGTTGCCTTTTTGTTTGAAATTCAGTTTGCATCAGCTCCAGAAATGTCAAAAGAATTTATATAAGAGGAAGCATAATTCAGATCTGTGAATGGTTAAATTCTGTCAAAAAGGAAAATAAAAGGAATTCCCACAACCCTGGGGAGAGTAAGAGGAGAAAGGAGGTTCTCTCTTAACATTACTTGTTTCTAAGCTTTTCTAGAATTCATTCTTAGCTAAAATGAGAGAAGGAGAGAGAGAGAGAGAGAGAGAGAGAGAGAGAGAGAGAGAGAGAGAGAGAGAGAGATTGATTTTCCAGCAAGTTTTCACCTGACCCTACATTCTTCAACATACATTTACCCATTGAACTAAATCACTCTGAAGAATTTATGTATGTCTTCAATTAGGCACCACTCCAGGACCTAACAAGAAGCAGTCCATCTAGCTGCACATGTTCAATTCTTTGCTTGGGAAGAACTTATTGCTTACTGATTTATTAACCAAATGTAGGAACTGCCCTATGAAAAACTACTATGGAGGTCTTAGTGATCCCAGCATCCCAATTCTAGACCCTTCTTCCTCCTCACCCTAAATTATTCATCCTCTCCTTCCCTTCTCAGGAACCCAAACTCTCTCCCCACTATTAATTATTTTTTCCCTTTTGAGGCAAGGAGAAAGGGTCATTTTTGTGATTTCATCAGTTATATGAATTGCCAGTGTGGAAACTCCTTCTGCTACTGCAGATCAGTAGCTTGTCTGTAACTAACAGTATTAGAGAGTTGAGGTTATGGGATGTTTATAGTCACACAGCTGCTACCTCTCCCTGGAAATTATATATGTAAGAGGAGTTCCTTAAGCTCCCCTAAATAACAATATATTCTAAGCTGGGATACCATTTTATCAGATGAAAACAATTCTCTCATTAAATAACTGAATTTCTATCTAAATCTCTTTCTTTTACTCAACTGACCATGTTACTTGGAGAAACTGAGTACAAAGGAAATGATACAACCAACCAGGAGCTAAGACACAGAGGGCAAATTCAAACAAACACCAATGAAGAGAGGAGTACAAAACAGTGTCAGAGAGTGTGACCCCGTGGGCATAAAGTGCCACCTAGAAACTCTCCAAAAGTCCTGACCCTCACAGCAAAGCAAAGAGCTACACCCAAAGGTAATTTTATGAGTGCTCTCTGAAGAGAGTCTTCTTGTAACCAGGATTTGTGGGTTACCTGTTTGCCACAGATGTCTCCGACTTTGTATTTAAGTTTGACCTCACTCTACCCACAGGCTTTGTATGTATTTATGGGAGAGTCTGACTGAGATTCAAAGGAGGCATGTTTTTATAACAGCTCTTCTTACTATACTACACTGCCATCATTAAAATCTGATGGAATTGGTGGATGAGAAGTAGGAAACACTTAATTGATGGTTTGTGAACAATAGTAAGAGAAACCCTGCAACCCTGAAGTGAAGAATGGTCAGTCAACTCTCTAAAGATCCAGCATGCCAATGTGAGAAGAAATTGGGGAAGCTGCCAAAATGAGGCACTTAATTACCTCTACATATTTTGCCCATTGAAAAATAAACTCCTAAAGGGCGTTAGCCATTTGTTTTTTTTTTCTTTGTATCCCCAGGGCTGGACACATATAAAGTATTTAATAAATGTTTGTTGCATTGAAACGAACGTGTCAGTGGATGAGTCATAAGCCCTTGTCTCCCTAATTCCAGGACCACTCTTTCTATGCCATGTTTCACCTCATGGAAACCACTCAGAAAAAGATCTGGCCAAATTACTCAAAATCTGTTGCTCAAGACTCAGGAAGCTGTTATCCTCCTAGTGCTAGAGTGGTATTTTAAAAGAACAACAAACTACCAAGCCAAAGGAACGGAGTTTTCATTTCAAATAGGAATCATAGGCTTCATTGAACAATTAAAGTAGATGTTTTAGGAAATAATGGAAATCATGTAATTCAGAAGATCATCTACTGACCCTGACAAGAAGCAATGGAATTTCCTAAAATGAGAGATTTTGTTAAGTTTAAATTGCTTCATGGGGGGGGGGGGAGTAGAACCTTGTTATAGATAGGGTGACAGGTACCCTACATCCTTGAAATATCAACCTACCCACAATTTTCACCAGCATAATTCTACCCCCAGGATGTGGAATTCTGACATTAATATGATATGCTGCTCACCTAACTGCTTTTCCTAGAACCAGTCAGTAATGAATGCATCGGGATCATTTCAATTTTGTTTAAAAATAATTATAAAAAAGCAGAGCATATTGTTTTCCTGTGCCATCTAGAAAATATGTCTACCATTTGCCCTAATTGTAAATCTGTGTGTGGGGACTGATGGGCCTTTATGACAATATTTGACAGAAAACATTTGGGTTAGATTCCTAGGAGTGAACAGCATACTTGGTACCTACCACTCACAGCCTGGCAGTCCGCATGGGTGAATGTATTTCTGTCTGAGTCACAAATTTATAGAATCTCTAAAATGACAGAAGACAGTTTTGTTTAAGCAAATGAAGCCCACCAAGAACTTAAACTAATTTAAAAGTCATAAATTCAGGTTTCATTGCTTATACAAGTCATCATGCACTGTGTCATACTTTATTCTTCTGTGTTATCATTTAATCCTTGTTCTTCTCTCCACTTATATCTTCTCATTTTTCTAGTCATCTCCATTCTGTGGAAATTATTAATACCTCTTTCTCCATATGTTTAGGTCCCAAGCTCTACAGGAATGATAGCATTGCCTAAAATATCAATATGTGTGTAAATATATATATCATCTACAGTTTGTGTGTATACAGATATGTTATATATACATAATGTATATCATATATAGAAGTAGAAATATACTAGAATCTGCAAAAAAGCATGCAACTAACAGCATTTAAATATAATTTTTAAAAACAAATTTATTTAAGACATAATCACATTCAATTTTGAATCTTGTGGTATCTGAGGGACTACAGAGTGAGTTTATGGAAAATAACTTATTTAGACATGGAAACAGAACAGGAACGAAAGCACAACTAAATTCTTACTGGCTAGGAGAAGAGTTCATGGGTTTTCATTATACTCTTCCTCCTTTAATTTCTCACTATTTAGATTAAACAACAGAGAGAATTTCTCACCATTTTATTAAAAACCATAAGTGAGATTTGCTGAATGCCTGATCTATAGAACAGGTATAGAACCTTGATAAGGATAAATTCTAAAATGGTGACAGTTAGTTTGTTTTTTAAGGGAAAGAGAACCAGAAAACTAGCCATCTATTACTAGTTTAAAAAGGCTAGAAAAATATGGCTATAAACAGAGCCCAGTTTATTGTAGCTCTTGCTCTTTAGCCAAAGACTTTGCAATTTAGCTTCTTATTATTTGTCATTGAGCATTAGCAAAAGAGATCTAACATTGGTGAAAGGTAATTATGCTGTAATGCAGATGGCAATAATAACGGCGAGCCCAGAGAAGCCCTTGCAACAATCTTTACCGAGACAACCCCAAGCAGAAGTGAATCCTAAAAGCCTCGACAAGGGGAGAAGGCTGCAATGCAGCAACAGGACCACTCAGATCCTTCTTCCCAAGCACAAGTGGCAGGATGATATTGCAAACATCCCAGAAACAAAAAGCAGTAAAGGTCAAGCACTTCCTGTGTTTAAAGGGTGCTTAATGCTGGAGATTAATCCTTTCCAGAGTCTATTGGTGGAAATTCGCCCAGTGTTGGAAAAAGAAGTTTCTCTTCTGAGATTTTGCATCCCAACTTTCATGATCCAGTCTCCTATCAGACTTCTGAGCACATTCACAAACAGAATGGGAAAGGATTCCTCCTCCACCCCCAAAGTTGTTGAAACATGGAGGATTTAATTGATTAGAAATCATTAATTGCTATAAATAGACAGCTTCTGGGAATAAATGAACTCTAAGCAATACCGACAGTGCTTGAATGTCACGTTTGCATTAGATATTTTTATGACTTGTTAGTGAGTCAGTAGAGAACTCACACAGGGCAAGGGGCCCAGTCAACCTGTACTGATTAAGATTGCCAGGTAGAAACAGATCATTCTGCATTTCAATCTAGACCACCCTTCAAACAAATCAGGACTGAAGCATATAATACATCACAAAAGAAAGCCACACAAGAAAAAAAAATAGGATGCCAAGAAAGTATTCTCTGATCATTGCTGTTTTCTAGTGTATAAAATAACCACCTGTCATCTAACTTTTACAAGCCATTTTTATCATATTTTAGTTCAAAATGAAATTTGACCTCCATTTTCCAGTAATGGCAGTAATTATACATTTAATATAGATAGGGAAAATTAATGATATCTCCTTGCAGAAAATCAGATTAATATGGAATATCCACGGAGAGTTATTTGGGAGGGGTGATATTCACATTCTATCTCTTTCTTTCATTTTAAATTATGGTCTAAATGTTTTTAACCTGTTGAAGATTTTTTTGCCCCAAATCTACAGTTTAGTCTATATCCATCACTAAGCTCTCTAGCTAAAGATCATGAATTTTAGAAGCAACCTTAGAGATTGTCTAGATCATATCCCTCATTGTGCAGAAAAGGAAACTCAGACAGGTGGAGCAGAAGCAAAGTAGCCTGCCCTAAAACATAAAGACTTGACTAGAACTCAGGGCTCCTGATCCACAACTTTAGAGAGCCAACATTTATGTAGCAGAGTGCCTGCCACCTGGCCCCAGGAGCTGAATGAATTCTAGCTGATTGACTCTTTGTAAAACTTAAAGCACTGCATACATACATATAAGAATCCTTACATATACATACATACATATATGCACGCATGCAGTGCTTGCTAGAACTATTACTAGCATTTCTACTTTCCACTACTTCTTTGCTGCCTGATTTGTTAGGATCCAAAGGGAAAGAAATGTAGATTTAGAAATGGAGGAATCCTTTGAAATTTCTTATAGAAAGTTCTTCTGCTTCTTCATTTAATTCTATGTTCTATTATTTCTTTAAAAGAAGTAAATTTATTATTTCTTTAAAAGTATGTTGAATCATATTTTAAATAAATAAAATTAATGTTATTTCAGTTAAAAAGTAATAAATAGGGGCAGCTGGATGGCTCAGTGGATTGAGAGCCAGACCTAGAGACAGGAGGTCCTAGGTTCAAATCTGGCTTCAGATACTTCCTAGTTGTGTGTCCCTGGGCAAGTACCTTACCCACTAATTGCCTATCCCTTGCCATTCTTCTGCCTTGGGACCAATACTTAGTATCAGTTTAAAGACAGAAGGTAAGAAACATTTTTAAAGTAGTAAATAAATGCAAAAAATTAGCTCCTACCCTAAGAATGAAAGTATGACCATGATACTACTAAGGAATATCAGCAATAAGCTTTACACAGTAAACAAAAGAAACTGGTTTTAAAGTAGATTTATAATGGTTTCTCATACATAAACATGTGAAATTAACCTAAATCCTGTTTGTTCTTATTGATTTTGCTTGTGAGAATGAAAATGATGATGAGGTGACCTCTGAAGCATTTCCCAGATCCACTAGTCTATGATTCTAAGGCTGCATTATCTTTTTAATATTCTGTCACCTGCTAAGGATGACCAATACAAAGGCAAGCAAATCAGGCCTTCATTGAAACTATCTTATTAAAAAGTAATGTGACCCTTTCTTAGCCTTGAATAGTGTTTTCAAATATTGCTGGCCTATCAAAATTCTAATAGGATCATGGATTTAGAGTTGAAAAGAATCTTAGAGATAATCCACTCTAACTCCTTATTTAATAATTAAGGAAACTGAGTTTGAAATTTCTTGTTACAAGTTTGCCCAGATAGAAAACAATGGAAGCTTGGAGTCTAGCTGGCCTCCACACTACTCTTGCCTTTCTTCTTTTTTTTCCCATTTCCTTCTAAGTTAACAGAATCTACTCCTGGAGAAAGCACAAAAAATTGTTGTTTCATATGCATGTGGGGGGGAATCAAACTTGACTAACATGTAATTATTTGATTCAAAAAAAGTTCTTTAGTTAAGACTTTCTCATGGGTGATAGAGTTGCTCCTAGGTCTCAGCCTTTCATCAGTATATTTAAATAGGCAATAGATAGCAACCAGATATTTACAAATAAAGGTCTTTTTTTTCTAGACCCAGGATTGCTCATTTTAGTTAAAATGTATTCATTGCAATGAGAACTATTCATCCTAATTATTTTTCAAAATATCAAGTGACTATAAAACTTTAATATTTTATATTATATTTTATACTGGTTTGGATACAAAAACCTATATTCTTGAAGGCTAAGTCCATGTTTTGGCACATCCAAATCAATAGAAAAAAAAGGTTTTGATACAAATGAGATCACCCCATGAATATGTCTATAACCAGAAGATAAAGTGGCTTCATTCCAGAAACTTGGTCAAAGAGCAATTAATTTTTCATCCTCAGTAATTCATAAAGAACTTCTACCAAGGAACGGAGAAGTTGTGATTTGTATTGGTAGAAAGGGGCCCGAAGCAATAACATGACAGCTTCTTAAAGTATTGACAAGAAAATAACTGATAATGGTGGAGACAATTTAGAGGAAATGTAGAGTGTTAAAGGTAATTGGACAAAGGAACCCTAAACATTAATGTCATGTCTTTTCAGGTGAAGGGAAAGCCAATTTTTATATTGAAAATATTCCCATTTACACAGATATGGAAAGAAAAAGGAAATGAAGGCAAATAGTGAATACTTCCACCCATGGCTATTCACAGAGACAGACATCCTAATGGTTTCATTGATTATTTTAAGAAATTCTTTGGTTTCCAGAAAAGTCAGAGCTTTGCTTAATTCATATAATCCTTCATTTAAATAGGGTGATGACAATGTCCAAAACCAAAGTGAATAATCTTTAGTCCTAAATAATATCAAGTTAACATTAAATGAAGCACTAACATTAATGAAACAACTCAGATTTAGTTACAAAGCACTTTACAAATATTATCTCATCTATAATTCATAATGACCCTATAAGATGAATACATGATCTCATTTTTCAGATAAGAAAATTGAAGCTCTAAGAATTTATACATGACAAAGTAATGCAATTTTAATAAGTGCAGAGCTGGGTTTTGAACCCAGATCATCTGAAACAAAGCACACTAATCTTGGATTTTACTATGCATTCTATGCCCTCCAGTAACTCTCCCTCAATTAAACTTGGGCAATTCTATCACTAGGAAAAATAATATAAAATATAATATAAAAAACAAGAAATGAATGGAGATCTAAAATTAGCAACCAGACGTTGAAACTAACCAGCTTTGTGACCTACTACCACCTTCATCCCCAGTTTCATCAATAGTAAAATGGGAATATTTGTATTATCATGTAACTGTGTTATTGGAAAATACTTGGTGAACCTTTGAAATCAAAAGCATTCTACTGAGCTTTTAAAACAAAAAGAATGCTGGCCTTTGCAATTTAAATCATTTCTCTGACAATTATTTAAGTGAAGCTGCACAAGTAACTTAAGCTTCCTGGGCCTCAGTTTAGTCAGCTATAAAATGAAGAGATTTAACTAGGTGGCCATTCAGGTTCCTTCCACCTCAAAATCAGTGATACAAATATCTCCATGCATCTGTTTCAGTAGAGAATTTTTAACTATAGAGATTCATCATCTCCTTTAAATCCCCAAAGGTGGTGCCAACCCATAATTATTCTATGAAGATTCCAAAATCCTGTTAACACTTATGCAATTTGTATTGTATCATCAAGAACTTCTTAATGTCTTTGATAGGACAGCAATCAGCTTGAGGTCAGGGCATTGCACTGGAAAGGACACTAACCTTGAAGAGTGAAGACCAGGTTCAAATTCCTATCTGACACTTACCACCCAAATGACTTCCCCTTTTCAGCATCCTATGTACTATCTATGCTTTATTAGGTTTCTTTCTTATGAAATGTGGCCACTGGACTGGGTTGTGTCCAGGGTCCTTTCTAGATCTATATCTTTAGAAATTCAGTTCAAGAGGCATTATTAAGTATCTACTATGTGAACAGCACTGGCATAGGTGTTGAGGACACAAAGACAAAAAAAGAAAATCTCTAGCTTCAAGAAGCTTTTATCCAATCATGGGCCAAAACATATACATAGATAACACTGATAATGAACACAAAAATTAAAGAGCCAGGAAATAATAATACCTAGAAGAAACCAGGAAAACTTTTTTCATAAGAGAAAGCACTTGAGATGTTCTTGAAAAGAAGCTAGAAAAATTCTTAGAGTTAGACATGATGAAAAGCACCACTACATCATGGGAGACAGCCTGGGCAAAGGAGGCAATGGAGTGTCATATACCAGAAATAGCTAATAGGCCAGCTGGAGGGACCTAGGAAGTATGGGAAGGGAAGTAATATGAGATAAGATTAGAAAGAATGGTGGGAGCCAAACTGTGTAGAATTGTAAATGCCAAAGTAAACATTCTGTATTTCATCCTAAAGGTTATAAGAATCCTAAAAGGCAATGAGTTACAATGGAATGAGGACTGGAAATGGATCCATCAAGACCTTAGATTGAATCCTACTGATTCAACTTCCTAATTGGTCTTCCTGTTTTTAGTCTCCTTCCCTTCCCCATTTATCTTCCATGTAATTCCACATCTATCTTTTTTTAAAAGGATAGAGGGGGGTAGAGCTTCCTTATACCTCTAATTCATTGAACATATTAGAACTGGAAAGTGATGTGGTTAGATCTATGTTTAAAGAATATCCATTTGGCAGGGACATGGAAGATAAATGGGGGCAAAAAGGGAACTAGAAGCAGGAAGACCAATTAGGAGGCTAACGCTATAGTCCAGGTGACAATTGATGGAGAGTCTGAACTTGGAGTGGTTGGCTCAATGAATAGAGAAAAGGGGACAGATGTGAGACATGCTGCTGTAAAAGGATAAAAATGACTTGGTGTTTCGTTTGTTTGGGAGAGGAGGGGAGAGGAAACAAGGAAAAGAGAAGTTAATTATGACTCTGAGGTTGTAAACATGGGTAACTGGAAGGATAGTGGTAGCATCAGCTGAAATAGGGAAGGGGAAATGGTTGAAAATATGAATTCTTGTTTGGAATAAGCAAGTATGAGGTGCCAATGGGACATTCTGATAGAAAATGTATAGTATGTAGTTAGTAATGTAGGATTGGAGTGCAGGAGAGACATTAATTCTACTCTATATAACATTATACACAGAATAAAAAAGTAAAGTGATTCTCCTGTGGTCACCCAATGGCTTTAGTTACAGAGAGAGTATTTGAACCCAGGTCTTCTTCTACATCCAATAAACAGCAGTTGAATTTAACTAAACGAAGTTAGCTCTCAGATTATTCAGTCAGCTAAACAGTGTTAGGAGTTCAAGTTAAATATCTGAAAGGTAGCATCTAACATATAGTGGGAACCTTAAGAAATATTAAGTAATAATGAGTTGGGATCATCTACATTTCATGCTGGGCAATAGCAAAGTGAATATAAATCACCTTTCCTCTTTTGCCTCTTAGGGACAGAAGGGTATCCCCTCAGCCCTGGCCTTAGAGTCAGGACCATTCATCATTCTGCCAACTCCCTCCAAACTAGATTTCTACTGGGGTTGCTTCCTTAGTCACCTCTTTCTCAAGTTTGCCAGGAGTAAGGTTATTATCGGGCATACAAATACCCTGTAGTCTACTCTTCTTATCTTCATGCCCTTCATTCACAAAAGAAGGGTAGACTACAGGGTATTTGTCCTCCCTTTCAAAGGCTTTTCATTAGTAAAGGAGTTTTCCAGAACCTACAATGTGCATCATCTTTCAGAGGTTAACCCATCAGAGCAGCAGGCAATAGACTCAGCATCAGGAATGAACCATCAAGGGTTTCCACAGGGAACTTGTCCAAGAAGTATCTATAACTGGGGAAGACTGTGTGCAGTCCCAGAGGCCACTTTTTTAAACTAAAAATGCATTACATGATTACTTAAGTTCAGGTTGCTTTCACAGGACATAAAATTAGTAGGAATCTTGGAGAATGGAAAAGTAAAATGGTACACCTGAGCTGGTATTTGAACCCAGGTCTTCTGGCTCCCAACCCAGGGCTCTTTCCATAATATTACATTCAGATTAAGTCATTGGTTCTTAAATGGGAAAAGATATATTATCAGTGATGATAGATATTGGGAAATGAGAGCAAGGCTATTCTAACTGTGTGTTTGACTAAAAACAAATGTATAAAAAATATTTTTTAGACCGGTTCTCCCAATAAGGAAATAGTGAAGTATTTATAGAGAGTAGTGAAAAAGCAGAGAATGAGAGAATGTGAAAAGAAGGGAGGAAAAAATCAGTATTAAAACTTTTTTAAAAGCAAAAAAAACTGAAAATAAAATATATTCACACTTAGCCTGAGGCTCATAAGGCTGATGTAATGATGAACCCCTACAAGGGACAGTTCATAAATATATGAGGATTAACGAGATAAAGTATGTGAGGTGTTTAAAGCTCTATGGAAGAAAGAGACATACTCATTTAAGATGGCTTATATGTTGAATTACTTGGCCACAATGGACATGAATCTATGACTTTTTGATGACCCTTTTAGTTCAATGGTACTTTACAATACTACTACTCAACTGTGATAACTGTTAGTACACATTAAGAAAAATGCAAGTTGATAGGACAGAGTAAAATATCTATCAATAAGCATCGAAGGGTAGCTTTTTATGAATACAGAAATGAAAGTCTTCATCTAGATGGCTATATATGACTCAAAGATCACCTGACAGGTGAGTTTTAAAAGTAGATCAATGAAACAAGAATATCTATCAGGAAGTTTACAATATCAACCACTTAATCAACAAAGTAAAAGGATACTTGCTAGAATTCAGGATTATGCTATGGGTAGTGGGAGAGACAGTATTTATACTGTACCTGACCTCAAGATGTTTATAATCTCGATTGAGAAACAAAGTATACACATATGACAAGATTAATACAATTGGATTATTTAATAGTTGGGCAAGGTCATACAGAAAGCAAGTCTCAAGTTAGTCCTTGAAAAATGAGTAGGATTAATAAGGAGGAAATGCAATGTGATATTAAAGTTTCTCAGGATATTTTAATCAATTCAATAATTTTACTGTCTCCCACTAACTGACTTTCTTTTTCTATCTCTCTTTTTCTCAATCTATTTCATCTCCAAATTTCTGCTGAGTTTTCTCCACACTGCCCTTTACACCCTAAACTAGGAAGTGAGAAGAGATCTGGGTTCAAATAAGACCCATACTTACTATCTTTGTGACCAGGACAAGTCATCTAATCTCTTAAAGTCTTAGCTTTCTTCTCTGTCAAATGGAGGTGATAATACCTAAGAGATCATGTTAGGTAGTGAAAAAAAGAATTAGCCTTGGTGTAAGAATGGCTTGGTTTCCAGTTGGCCATCTTAAATATTATTGGCTGTGTGACCATCAGGGCAACTAACACTGTTAAATATCGGAGTAATTCTAAGGCTCCACTGGTAAAGGAAAGTTAAGAGATGCTATATACTATATAATTACAATATAATCCTAGATCCAACTAGAAAAAAGTCAAATATTTATACTGCTTGTGTTTATAGGGTTATTATACTGATCAAAGGGGATAATGAATCTAAAACTTTAACAATTCATATAATTATTATTAAAAAATGGATACTGCTTAGCCCCACTAGTTGTGCTTAGAACTAACGAGGCTACAAAGTCCTGTTTCAAAAACTACAGAATGGTGACAGCATCTTGCCATCTTTCCACTTGAGAGCCATGGATTTACAAAGTATGTCATATCCATTTGTTTCAATCATCCCATCAGCATCACCTACAAATATTATTTACTCTCACATGTCCAACAGTAAGGGGCACATATAATACCTTCGAAGGACAGGATGCAGAAGGCATAACTTCAGAATACTGCTGCTATGTCACTTGAGTGACATGCTCACAGGCATCTGAGAGAAAAATCTCCAGTCTTGTAAATATTGCAAAAAAGATCAAAAATACCCACCAAGTGCTCTGGGGGGAAAAGGGCTCAGTGATGCCTTTGCAATTAAGAGGCAAGACAACTAGCCATTGCCTAGCTAACTAAGGGACAGGAACCAGCAAAGAATAGATATCACGTAGTGGAAGTTTAACCGAAATTCACCTCCACTTTAGTAACCATTAACATTCATGATTTTTAAAAAGTATGTTCTTAAGACTACGATAGAGGGGGCAGCTGGATAGCTCAGTGGATTGAGAGCCAGGCCTGGAGATGGGAAGTCCTTGGTTCATATCTGGCCTCAGACACTTCCCAGCTGTGTGATCCTGGGCAAGTCACTTGACCCCCATTGCCTAGCCCTTACCACTCTTCTGCCTTGGAGCCAATACACAGTATTGACTCCAAGATGGAAGGTAAGGGTTTATATTTTTAAAATTTAAAAAAGAAGACTACTATAGAGCAACCTAAAAGGGAAATTGTTCAAACTCCATCATTAACATGTGCATTTCTGAGAAAAACACAGTCAATGGTACATACATATTTATATTTTCTCTTCAATGAATATTCAAATAACTTATACCTCAAGCTTATCAGGTAACCTTGAAACAGTTACATGATGAGTTAGTTCACTTCCAATTAATGTTTTAATTCAACAAATGTTTTGTAATATCCTAAATTTTGTAATAGTCATAGTTTAAAGTGCTGAGTTAGATCAAAAATAATAATAATAATAATAATAATAATAATAATAATAATCTCCTGAACCAAGGTGCTTATATACTATTGGGAGGAAACAATATGTGCACAGATATTTTAAAAATAAAGTATTGAATGAAGAGGGCAAAAGAGCAACATGGCAAAATGCTTGAAGAAAATCTGAGAGTGAGCACTAACAACTGAAAATATCAAAATGGCAAGGTAAGGCAAAAATCAGAGACAAGGAGCAATTATTCCAACATCTTTATACGTGAAAGATACAATTCCATCATTCTGAATTTAAATATTATTCCTATTCTGATTGGGGTACTTATATATGACATATCATTAAGACTGATGATAGTCTTACCATAGAATAAAAGAAATGAAGTGATTTATGCCTTTATCTATAAATATTATTCCCAGTGGGGTTGTTGTAAAGCAATATATATAGTATGGAAAAGACTTTCAATGACCCACTGTTTATCTTTAGCCATATTACTGGCATGGCCACAGAAAATTAACATTAACAAGAGCATAAACTTAAAACCTGAGGGCCTACTATTGGTACATAAAAGCAGTTTCCCAATCATCCCCAAACTGTTTCAGTAGTAACTTGGCTCTGAAATGGGAAACTGATGCCTAGATGTAATAACTGACCAAGCAACAAAACTATCTCGAAAGGACAGAAGATGAGATTAGAATAGTTTGAAAATCATCTCTCTAATGTGTGGGAAATATCAAAAAGAAGGAAAATATATAACTCAGCATTTACAGAGAGTATAAGAATGATAAAAATAATCTATAGATAGCCCTTGCAAAAAAATTCATAAGAAGGTAAATCATGGAAGCCTTTGATTATGTTTTTGCCTTTGTGGCAAGTCTTAAATATCTAAAATATAGCCATGAAAAGAATAGCAAAGTCAGGTCTTGGCTCCTCCTTTGAGTGAAAGCAGTAATATTCCCCGAACACTCTCCAAATAGTAGAATTGCAGCAAGTAATCAGGGCTATTTCTCTAAACCTAGTCATTCCTTAGGGGAGAGATTAGGAATTCAAAATATATACAAAAAAGGGACCTAAGAGATTATGATACCCTACTTGGAGAAAAAGCTAAAAGAGGGCATTAATGAGGTTAATACAAATGAAATACATGTGTAAAATAAAGATTTAGGCTTTCACTTGACTAATGTAGGAAAGCCCTGGATTTCGAGGAGACGGATGAAAATTTATTCCTGCCACTTAAAATCCATGTGACGTTAGGAAAGTCATTTCATCATCCTCAAATTCAATTTCCCCTTCTATGAAATAAAGGGATTGTGGTAGATGATCACTAAAGTTCCTCATAATCTAGCATTTTCCCACTCTATAATACTCTGTCTTTGATTCTACCTCAGGTCATTTTCTTTCCATTTACCATGTAGAGAGCTCTTTGGTGTCTTGATTTCCATCAGTGGATACTAACTGTAATTCAAAAAATATTTGTTAAACTCAAGCCTGTGCTAAGCACTGGGGGTATGAATGCAATAAAAAGAAAAGAACCCCCTCCCCAAAAAAAGTCCTCTCCTTTTCCCTCTGATGCTATCTGTCTCTTTCTCTGTAACTCTCTTTCAAATAATTTTAAAATATTTTTGGAGATCAAAAAGAAAAAAAAAAGATGTTCAGTGGAACCTGAAATCAAATCAAAATCAAATCCAAAAAAGGGGGAAAAGTGAAAGTTATCTATCCACTCTTGAGTCCACTAATTCCCAAACTAGAACCCACTTTGTGCAGTTAAAAGATACCACATTTTAGTAGGTACAATTTTGGAACAAAAACAACATTATAATTAGTGTCCAACTATTTAGGTTAAACTGAAAATACTAAATACCACACACAAATCCCACCTATACACCTCAAAATGTACATGCAAACATAAATAAATCCAAAGTGGTAATTCCACTTTGATAGCACATATTCTGAAAATTACAGGTTTGAGGTGCTGGAAATTTGAAGAGTACACAACATAAATGAGTCATAAAACGGTGGTAGATTTTCCTCCTTTTTAATGTAAAGATGGAGATCATCAACAGTCATTTGCTGAAAGGAAAATCACTCGTTCTTAAACAAGACAGAAATTAAAACTGATGTTGCTCCTGCATTTGTTTGAGTAATGACACAATCAGGAATTACTTTAAATCAAATCCTGCCACTGCAATCAATTTTTCTCCTAAATTTATCAAGCATTGTTAAGTCTGATTTATACATGATTTTTATGTAATTCTAATAAAAAGTCTTCCATCCCAAGGAAATTTATTTTATTTCTTTAAAAACCAGTTCCTGAGTTTTTCTAAAAATACTCAGGGGAAAACAAAAGATAAAATAAAAACCTGGAACTAAAGTTCATTGACAGTATGGAATTTAAATCTATAAAATATTATAAAAATCAATAAATCCAAAAGAAAGGGAATTTTTATGATTATGACTTTCTCTAGACAAGATAAAACTAAAAGAACTTTCAATATTTACGCTTTGAGGTTAAAAAGATTTCACCCTTTTCCCTACATTCATTGTTCCATACTATAATAACATCATATAATTGTTTTTATTAAAGGTAACTTGGCATAATGTCTAGAGAACTAATGTGGAAGACCTAAAGCTCTGAATTAAAGTCTTATCTCTGGTACTTGCCATGTGACCTTGGGCAATTCATTTATGTTCTAAATTATTCCAGCAAAGGAGGGGCACCTGGGTGGGTCAGTGGATTGAGAGATAGGCTTAGAATTGAGAGGTCCTGGGTTCAACTGTGACCTCTAATACTCCTAGCTGTTGTGACCCTGGGCAAGTCACTTTACCCCAGTTGCCCAGCCCTTATCTCTTTTCTGCCTTGTAAACAATATTTAATACTGATTCTAAGATGGAAGGTGAGGGTCTAAAAAAATTTTTTTAACTATCTAGGCAATTCTTTAAGATTGTAATTGCATAAAAAATTCTGACCTACATAGGTGGATGGAGTTTCCCCCACCTGAAAGTTCCCTTTAAGAATGAAATTGTGAATAAATTCCCTATCATCTTTTCCCTATAAGTTCAAATTAAGAACATAGAGTAGGAAAGATGGAGTTCTGTCTCAAAGGCATCTAGCCCATGAACTATGAAATATTAAAGTTTATTGAAGTGTTCCTATTAGTTTTACAATAACAAACAAAATTTATAGTTTTATTCAATAAATAATGTACACACCAGAACACCTTGGACTTCTAAATTTTATCTTGGCAACGGCTCACCAACAGCAAGCTTAGTGGTTGTTCAATTATTTTAGTTGTGTCTGGCTCTTCATGATCCCATTTGGGGTTTTCTTGGCAAAGATACTGGAGTGGTTTGCCATTATCTTTTAATTTCATTTTACAGATCGGGAAACTGAGACAAACAGGGTTATTAAGTGACTTGTTCAGGATCATACAGCTAATAAATGAGGCCAGATTTGAACTTGGGAAGATGGGCCTTCCTGACTCCAGATCCAACATTCTAGCTTCTGTACCACCTAACTGCCCCCTACATGATGTTAAAATTTGACAAGATCTCCACAGATGGAGGAGCCATCAGAGCATCACTGAGCAGCAAGAACAAGGTCCTAGGTGATTCAAAATAATAGTTGCTGAATACAAAATGAAACAAAAGTCAGTGATCTAGACAATATAAAAAAAGAAAATGCCTAATTCTTACTCTCTTAATTTTAATAATGAATGGGAATATTATTACCTTAAACTATCTGTACTGAACTATAACAATTTTCTTATAAAAGTGGGATATATACTAAGAAAGATTTTCTTCCAGCTGCATGTTAGGGAACCTTTCTACAGTAAAATGAACATTATTTCTTGAATCTAATAGAAGGGCTACAAGATGAAGAATTAGGAAACTTGGGGGTCTGCCTCCTGGCCTTATTGATAAAAAGTTATGTGGCTTTCAGTCAGTCATTTAAATCTCTATGAACTTCAGTTTTCTCACCTAAAAAATGAAAATAATAACACTAACCAAAAAGAACTATTTTGAGACTAAATGGTATAATACATATGAAAATGTTTCAAAAAACCAAATCTTGATATTATCTGCCTACGTGGAGAACATAATGTTGAAAAAAGGACTAGGTTATAATTTTTTAAAAATCTTATTTTCTGCTTACTCCATTTCATAGTTTTAGCCGAGGAAATTGTTAAGCATTATGAAATCAGGGATTTCAATAGTAGGAGATTTAGTTAATCAACACTGCAATTTTTTTCAAAAGGAAATTGATTCCTCATCCATGAAAATGTCCTTCCAGGAATAGAGAACACATTGCATCACTGAAGGACCACAAAGCCAGTGTACAGCAGATATCAGCCTCCTTTTGGACCTTACTGACATCAAGTCACAAGGGCTGGAGTATCAAAGCACTCCCACATCAGCAGAATTCTCTGACTCACAAATGGCCCCAGAATTCACAATTGAACTCCAAGCATAAGTCTTTAAAACTGTTAAAAATTAAGTGTGTTTCATGCAAGTACCCTCGATAAAGTTCAAATTTGAAGATTAAGATCAGAGAGATGAACTTCAACCTAGATAGTGTCTAGTAGTCATCTAACTTCCTTTCCCAATGCTGATTTTCCCTAATACAGAATCATTTGTTCATTCACTAAAGAACACTCTAAAAGCTATCCCTCTTTTTTGCTTTCCTAATGCTAGCATCTTTAGTGCAACTGGGTGGCACAGTGGAGAGAGTGCCAGACCTGAAGTCAAGAAAACTCATCTTCCCAAGTTCCATTCTGGCCTCAGACACTTACTAACTGTGTGATCTTGGCAACTCACTTAACCCCGTTTGCCTCAGTTCCTCACCTGTAAAATGAGCTAGAGGAAGAAATGGCAAGCCACTCTAGTTTCTTTGCCAAGAAAACCCCAATTGGGGTCACAAAGAGTCAGACATGACTGAAATGACTGAACAACAATTCTAACATCTTTATTCTGATCCTTAATGCCTCTCATCTGAACTCTAATTATAAATTCCTAACTAATTTCCCTCCTCAACAATCCATTCAAGACATCATGTACAGACTAATGTTGCTCATGCACAGGTTTGATCATGTCCAAGCCCTACTCAAAACCTGTAGATAACCAATTGCTGAATAAAATGATAAGATCTTAGTCTAACATCCAAGGCTTTTTAGTCTGGTATTAACCTGTCTTTGCAGCCTTATCTTATTCACCAAAATATAGCAAGCTACCATGGTGGGGATATAAGCTCCCTCATAACACTCATAACTGTACAATTCATTGAATAGTGTAAAAAGTGCCTTATAGAATAGGTAGATGAAAGGATTTGAACCCTTCACACTCCCATTCAGTACCTGTGGGGCATTCGGGCAGTTTTTTAAACTCCAGGCCTTAGTCTTCTCATCTATAAAATGAATGAGTTGGATAAAATAATGTCTCATCCCCCCAAACCTGTGGATCTATGACCAGCATGTGCCTATCTCAAGTCATTGCACTTCATTTAGGATCCAAATTACTACTCCCCCAGCTCTACAGAATTCCCTAAAACCTATTAAATGTTTGTAGAAAAAAAAAAACAAAATGTGTTTCTTAGCCTCCACCTCCAACTACTTCTGCTTCCCAATAAATTCACACTAAACTTTTAGTAGACCTTCAGGGCCCTTATTATTATTATTAAAAAAACAAACATGAGAGGCAGATGGGTGAGAAATTACAGTAACATGAATAAGTTTAGAGTTCAAAGTTTAGAAAGATTCTTAAATTTTAATCTAGGTGTTAAGCATTTATTTACTACTTTCTCTAGCTGTCTGTGTCACCTGAAAAACCCTTCTCCATCAGTGCATGGATAAGACTGACAGAGCAGTGGGGCCAGCAGATAAAAAAGACAGACTTTGAATAAGGAAAGGATAGGTCCAAATCCTTCCTCAGACACTTACCACCTGGGCAAGTCACTTAATCTTAGCCTCATCTGTAAAATATTCATTTTATAAAATCATTTATAAATCATGTATACAATCATTTATAAAATGAGGATCATTCATATTTTAATCATGTATAAAATGAGGATAATAATAGCACCCTACTTGTAAGGGTTTTTGTAGGGGGAGAATGCGTTTATTTATAAAATGCTTTGCAGACCTTGAAATTGTACGTAAATGCTAGCTATTGTAATAATAATGTTATTATTACTAATATTGTTACTGCTGCTACTACTATTATCTCAGCTCAACTTCCACAGTCATGGATAATGAGCTATCCGGGCACAATTCATTTTTATTATTGTTGTTGTTATCATCATCATCACCATCATCACCATCATCAACTTGGATCTAATTCCATGGCCAGGGAATGAGCTGGCTTAGTCTAGGTTCCATTTCTCAACTTGGTGGCATCTTAATAACTCAAAGAAATTCCTCTTAGGACCTTCTTCCTTTTTTAGGACTTGAGGGATGACTGTTATCAGAAGTTGGCATGACCCTCTAAGTTTGTCTAGTCTCACCCTCTCTTTTTTTCATATGAGGAAATGGAGGCCCAATGATTACCTAACTTCTCCCAAAGGCTACAATCAGCTCTCCTCCCTTGACCCCCAGAAGAGTAGACACTCACCTTTTCTCCCTGATGCATCTCTAAGTCTGGATCCATCCCTGGAAGATGATGCTACAAAAAGGAGAACCTGTAGCCGTATCTCACCTGTTCTTCCCTAGACCATACCTCCTGATTTAAACCAGCACCCAACAGCATAGGACCAGGTTTGGCCCAAATTAACCGTAACATACTCCCCAGCAGACCTACTGTTTCATCCACTCATTGACTGAATATAGAAAACAAACACAACCCACAGACAAAAAAAGCCTGAACACTTGCTCTTGGGCCTCAGCTATGAGTTCCAATCTTATTTACATCTCTACCTCAAGGTCATAAATCATAGCCTAACTCAGGTCCTCATCCCTCGAAGGTAGGGCCTGATGATTACAAGGCTCTCTTTAGAATAAAAGCAATTTTAAAAGTTGCCTACTTATGTACAGAATGCTCAGAGGCATTCTAACTCACCGTTACTGCAATAATTAGGCAGGGCAATTCCACCGATCATACTCTTATGTTCTAGAAATAGTAGAGACAGGTAATAGGGACAATCCATGATGGTCAGCAGAGTTTTTCATGCTCAGTCCCAATTAAGACAACTGTGATTAGGCCTAAGCATCACATTTTAGAAAGACATTGACTAATGTCTTCAGAAGACACAACAAGGATGGGCAAAGGTCCTCTGGATGGATGTCATGAAGATTGATAGAAGAACTGGGGATGTTTGGGCTAGAAGAGAAAGCTGAGGGGGAAAACAATAGCTGTCTTTAAATATAAAAACAGTTATTATTCCCCACATACAAAAGAAAAACTAGATGTGTTCTATTTTACCCCAAAAGGCAGGATATAAGCAATGGGTGAAAGGTGAGGAGGCTAATTTAGGCTTGGGACAAAGAAAAAGCATTCTAGCAATTATTGCTGTCCCAAAAGAAAATGAGCTCACCTGAAAAGTAGAGTTTATCCATCACTAGTATTTAAGCAAAGATTTATAATACCCCTCGTGCAATATGATAGAGGAAGGAGTTTTGTCCAGGTATGGCTTTCCCATCTCTAGGAAATCTCAAAGGCTTTTCTTAATCATAATTTAACCGTTTTCTCCAATACCCCTTGTATATGTTGTATGTTATATATAGTGGTTTATCTGTTATCTGTGCCCATTAAATTGTGAGCTCCCTGAAAGCAAGGACTGTCTTTTGTCTTTCTTTAAACACCTACTGCTTACCACAGTGTCTGACAAAAGACAGTGCAAATTCCCTTTCTTTCACGAAGGCTTTTCTAATATCCACAGTCTTCAGGAATCAAATATTGCCTTCTACCTTTTATTCTATTCTTTTGTATACACCATGTCCTATTTGGTATTATTATTTGTATACGTGTCATCTCTGAAATTAGACTAGAAACTCCATGAGAGTAGGCATTATGTTTTATTGACCTTTCACTATTTATTTCCCAGTACTGTCAATAAAGTTCTATGAATAATAGATATTATTTTGCTCAGTCATTTTTAGTCCATGTCTGACTCTTCATGATCCCATTTGGGCTTTTCTGGGCAGAGATACTATAATGGTTTGTCATTTCTTTTTCAGCTAATTTTACAGATGAGGAAACTGAGGCAAATAGGGTTAAGTGATTTGTCCTGGGTCAAACAGCTAGTAAGTGTCTGAGGTCAGATTTCAACTCTGGAAGATGAGACAAGAGAGGTATGCAGGAGAGTATAATACTAAGCAAGATGTGATAAAGGAATGAGAGAAATCTAAACAAGGAACTCTATAAGAATTTGGAGGAGATAACACATTTGGCTAAGGGAATCAAGGAAGGCTTTAAGGAGGAGGTGCTAAGTGAGCTAAACATTAAATATAAGAATTTTGCAAGTTGAACATGAGGGTGGAGTGCATTCCAAGCATGGCAGATAGCCCATATGAATGCACTGTGGGTGGAGATATATTGGGGAGCATCTAGTAGTTTAGTTTGGCTGGATTATAGAGTACACAAAGTGAAATGTTATGAGAGTTAAAGAAAGAATATAGAGACTTAAATGCCAGGATTAGGAATTTGAATTTTATCCTAGAGGCAAAAGGAAGTCATGGAAAGTTTTTGAACTTGAAAGTAATGTAGTCAGAGCTGTAGCTTAGGAAGATTATTTTGGCAGCTCTAGAAAGGACAGATAGAAGAGAAGAGAGCCTGGAAATTCACGGCTTATTTGTAAGGTTATTATATAGTCTGTCTGAATGGAGAAAAAGAAGACAGATTGGGAATGGTATTGGAGACATAGAATCTTCCCACAGTAGGTGCTCAACAAAAATCTGTTGAATTATTAGTTATCAAGGAATAAGGGAGCAGATGCTCTAATCACATTACTGAAAAGAAAACATAAGAATGAAGTGGAGGAGCACATAGTCCTTGGACACTAATTTTGGGAGGCAGCTAAGTGGCATAGTGGGTAGATGAGTAGACCCAGAGTTAGGGAAGATCTCATTTCAATCCGAGTTCAATTTTCATCTCAGATAACTTATGGATGATGGGCAAAACACTGAATTGCAGCCTGTCTGAGTTTCCTTAACTGCAAGATAAAGATAATAATAGCACCCACTTCCCAGGTTGTTGTAAGGATATTTTGTCAAGTACTTTGCAAGCCTTAAAGACTTACATATAAAAGCTACCTTCAATTATTATTATTATTTCTATGCTTCTCTCATTCTCCAAGCGACTCACCTGAGAAAACCAATGGTAACATGCATATATACATTTGTATCCTGCTAATCAGATGGCATCAAGTACTGGAACTCTGTTAAGGTCCCGTCTCTAGTCGTCTTAGGAAGATATGCAAAGACTGTAGTTAATCATTGTTTCTTCTTCATTAATAGATTAAAATTTCCAGGACTAGAGATAGCTCGATGAAGGTAGAATTGGGGTAAAATGAAAAAGATATGTTTCTTGGGCAGAAAAAAAACATTGAGTCCACTTACTGGGGGTACAAGAGCTATTCCTTGTTGTGCAAACGACCCTTTCTACCAACCTAAGTATCAACCAACAACCCTTAGATCAAAAATTCCCCAGCAAGAATTTCAGGTCATTTTTCTACAAAGTACTAGAGGCATATCACCTTTAAATAAGTATGCCAAATGTATCTGTCCAGGTACATTTTTCCAACCCATCCTCAACCCTAGCCAAGATCACCTGGAGTTGAATGAAACAGATCACCGCCTTCTCTATTTTCCTTGCCCAAATGGTGACCTGCCTTGGGTGAGTAAGTGAATGTTTATTTCCTGGGCAATTGTAAGATGTCCTAAGAGACCAAATCCCTACATCCCTAGGCTGGAAACTGCTCAGTCATATCAGACTCCTGAAATGAGGATGTGGGCCTTTGCTATTCTTCCCTTGTTGATCTGACCTCTAGGGCAAAGAGACATCAGCGGCAGCTAACTACAACTTTGTTTTACACCTCGATCCCACACCTAGTGAACCACATGATGGCCTTAAACGCCCAAGGCCTTCCACCGACCAGAGCATATATGAATATTTCACTCTGACCTCATGCCCTGCCCTGTGTTAATGCTTACATAACTCCAGTCTACTTAAGAGGAAAAACTACTGATGGATAGATGTACAGAAAGACTTGCCATGACATTATGGCCTCTCTCCTGATAGCTAGCAGCAGAAAAAATGATCCTATTTCTATCAGACAACACAATAAAATATAGATGCTAACTAGACAAAAGTGTATATCGGGGGTGTGTGTGTGTGTGTGTGTGTGTGTGTGTGTGTGTGTGTGTGTGTCAGAGGAGAAGGGAAGAGAGTAGATGAGAGAAAGACTGCTCTGCTGAAGAAAATGCTTAATTGATTATCTTGCATGAAATTCTAGTTCAGGTAATTTAGGAAATTGAAATTATATGTTTGTACAGAGATAATCTACACTTCAAAATATCTGGCATGGTAGAAGAAACACTGATGAAGAGTTTAAAAACGTGTTTCTTGTGAGCTTAATACAGGGGTAATTCAGAATTATAGAGCTGGAGAGTTATGTGACTAAACATAAAAAGTATCAGCTCACTGAGCACTGTAGCTAGCAAGAAAACACACATAAAAATTCTGATAAGAACTGAATGTGAAGCAAAAGCCCAATTTACTTACAATCTGGAATATCAGCAGGATTTGAGTTGGTTGTTTGTGGGTTGCTGGGGTATATGGTACATTACAGTAAAGCATCAGCACTAACTCTACATGGCAGCTCCTCAGAATACCATCTGCTTCCCCGGTAACTGTTAATATAGTTGTAATTATCTACTTCTAAGCACTTTATTGGGAATATCATTTGCAAATTAATCAACTACAGACCGGTAAAACAAATGACATGCTTCCCTGAAAACAACAGCATTATTTCAAATTATTTTCCTAAGGATCAAGGAAGGCTGGGGGTTCAGTGGGGATGGGGGGGGGAGAGGAGATGGAATTTGAGATTTGTTTAATATGCCACACATTAAAAAAAAAGTTAGGAGGAAAAATTGACAGTTAACGATTTCTGTGGTTTTTTTGGAAATGTTCTCAGTTTCAGCAGGGGGAATAGGAAAAGGAAGGTAGTAATCTTATGTGTTTCTCATTATTTCCCATACTTTTTTGTTAATTCAAACAGTGCCTTTATCCTTCCTGTCATGTATTACCTTCCAGAGGTTGTCCAAGAGATAAATATGCAACAATATCTTACTTTTTATTTAGCATGTCTATTATCTGTCACATCATTTGAGCTTTTCGGTGACTGTGGAAGACAAGTGAGACAAGTACTAATATCTCCATTTGATGGATGGATAAACTGAGGCTCTTGGAAGTTAAGTGACCACGGTCACACAGCTGCTTTGTAGTGAAGTCATTATTAGACACCAGGATGCTTAACCCCTGGGCTGGTGTCTTTTCACCTAAATGACATTGCCTTTCATTTATTCCTAATACCCTTCCAGTACTATATCTCCAAAGCATAGTTAATTTCTGTTTAGGCATCACAGGAACATAGATTTGGAGCTGAAAGACATTTTAGAGACCATCTAGCCCAGCCCCCTGAATTTCAAGGCAAGGAAAGCAATATTCAGAGGGGAAGGAGAGAGAGCATGCAAGGACCAGAGCTCAATTCCAAATTCTCTTCCCCACACTGAAATATCTCATTCCAAAAAAAAAGCCTAGATCTGAGTTCTGAAAAGGGAGGCTCTGAATAGGAACAAAAACAAAAACAAAATCTAACACTTCACTCAAAGGCAGAGGTGTACCTGGAAGTTGAAGTTCTAGATTTTAGGTCACATTGCAACAAAACAAAAATACTGTTGTCTGTCTCTGCAATACGAAGGCACGGCTATGAACCGTGGGTTGGGTTAGTAGTGCAGGGTACTCAGTCTAATAGTTTCAACACAGTGGATTGTCAGAAAAATTCCCCCTCATCTGCACTGTATTTAGCTGTAAGTGCCTACTCAGTTAGCAAAAACAACAGAGATGTAAAAGGACCAGAGAGACCTATCTTTATTCTCACCCTGAGAAACAAGACCTCCAAGGCACAACTGCAGTCCACAGAGAGGAACTGGTCAGCTTTCCCAGGAAATGCCAATACTATAAATAAACATAACATAACAAACAAGGAACTATGAATAAGAACAAAAATAAAAATGCCATTAAATAAATGTATGATTGAAAAAGAAGATGGGCTGGTCATGTGACAATGGTGAAACCTAACCAATGTACAGTGCAGACATTCCACTGATATCCACAAGATGTCAGGAAAAAAGAAGCTCCTCGGCTCACTTGGAGGACTCTTGGGGGTGAATATGAACAACAGTTGCCCAGGATATGCAGGGATGAAATGGTTATTATCTGTATCACTGGAAGGAATGGTGACCTCTACAGGACCACAAATCTGTTTGAGTATTAACAAGCAAATAAATGGCTTCAAATTCTTTCTGTGGTTCAACCAGTTTATTGCCAACACTTACTTCCCACCCAGCTGGCAAAGTGAGTTTTTAGTGTCGTGTATGTGTTTTAGCTTAAGAAAAAACAAGACTAATTTCACCGATGTTGGTTAGGATTGTTGGTCTCCATAAATCATTTTAAAAAACAAACAAATCTTAAGGCTCTTCAGAAAGGAAGCAACCATTATAAAACTGGTACAGAACAAATAAATGAAATGTCCATGTTGTACAAAAATTGTCTGTGGTGGTCCTCTGGTCAGAACAGGAGCTCTCAGAGTTCAAACGTTTCGTGGGTGACAACATGTCTCTTATCTAGATATGCCTGTTCCCTCTGCCCCAGCTCAGCCCCTTTCTGGAACTGTCATTCAATGGAAACTTCAAGCCACTTGCTGAATATTTAGGAAGAAGGGACATCAGTGGCCAATCCCTGGCCTGTAATAATAACGATGTATAATCAGTCAGATACACGTGAGTGAAAACCCATCCATCAAGTAAAACTAAAAGTTAATTAATTATATAAAAATAAATTTAAAAAAATTAAAGTGAGACCATGTTACATCCTCACACAGTGCTAAATATGAAGGATAGAACCCAGGTTTCCCCAAATAGAGCTAGGAAGAATAATCAGAGTTTGCTGTAATCCAAATAGGAGAAGTCCTGAGAGTGGTCTCTAGTAGGCATACTGTTGACCTCTTCCTTCTTCTACTACGGCCTGAAGAACATCATATGCAAGGCCCTTGGCGGCCACTCTGCCATGAAGATTCAGATGTATCTTTCTGCTTCTAGTGAAAGAAGCTCAAATCTATCCTTTGACTGAAGCCCTCTTCCTTGGCAGCTCCACTGCTGCACCTATAACAAAGAACTATTGCTTTTGTCATCACTGGTCTATCTGCCTCTTTTTGGAAAGACTACTAAGTTCCCAATTTGTTGCAAGTGAACCAAGACACTTTTGAACCCTGGATCAAACTAATAATGGGGCAATGAGCTAAGTGCATTAGACAATTTAACATAGTTGAAAATAGCCATTCATCAACTCTTCCTCAATCTGACTAGACATCTAAATTTCTCTTCCCATCTCTTCCTGGCCTTACCTACTTTTTCAAACAAATTAATTCTCTACCAGATTTTGCTCCTTCCCCCTACTGATAGATATACTCCTTTCCTTACTTGGCTCCTGTCAACTTCATGGGCTATTTAAAAGGAAGATTCCTCCTATCTTGGGATTGTCTTCTTCTGCATCAAGCAAGGATCAGTCAACAGTCATCAATTAATATCAGGCCAAGATAAAAGAAATGAAGGAATCTATGCCTTCAACAGGTCTTACATTCTAATAGCAGAAATAAATATTTGTACAAATATTTTGTTATTTTTCAGTCATTTTCAGCCATATTTAATTCTGCATGATCCCATTTAGGGTTTTCTTGGCAAAGATACTAGAGTGTGTTACCATTTCCCTCTCCAGCTTATTTTGAAAATGAGGAAATTGAGGCAAGCCACTTAAGTGACTTGCCCAAGGTCACACAACTAATATGTATCTAAGGCCCAGAGTGAATTCAGGCAGATGAGTCTTCTTGCCTTCAGGTCCAGCCCTCTATATACTGCAACATCTATTTTCCCTGTAGAAGTATATAACACACACACACACACATACACACACACACACATATGTATGTATGTACTTTTTTATTAAAGCAAAGAATTAGAAACAAAGTAGATGCCCATTGTTGAGGGAAAAGCTAAACAAATTGTGGTACATGAATGTAATGGAATGAATGTTCTGCTGTAAAACATGACAAATGTGATGAATACAAAAAAGCAGAGCTAAATATATTTATATATAACCCAAAATGGCAACAACCATGTAAATGGAAAGAACCACCAAAAAAATCAAAAGTGAATGTTGCGAAATGACAAACAACAAGCATGAGTCTAAGGAAGAGTTATGAGAAAACACTCCCTCTACACCCCTTTGCAAAGGGGGAGGTCTTCAAAATCTTTCAGAGTTTTTTGATGTGCTAATTAAGTATTCAGGTTTTTTCTTCTTTTAATTTCTTTTTTCCTTGAAAAAAATTATTTTTAATAGAATGACTTCCTTAGAGGGGAAGGAAAGGATTCAAAGGGAAACAAAGGGGAAGTTAAAAAATACATCGATAAAAGAATTGAGTAAACACATTTTAAAAGAATATATGCAAACAAATCCAACGTCATTAAATATAACTTAATTTGAGTGATATTTTTAGCTTTTAACACTAGAAACTGAGATCGAAAAAGGCTTCATGGAGAAGGTAGTGCTTGAACAGCTTCTTATAGGAAAAGAGAGTCTAGAATGTGAAGAGGGAGTGCATTTCAGGCATGGAGAGTAGCCAGAGAAAAGGTCACACAGAAGAGAGATGGAGGACTGTTAGTGTGGTATGAAAGAAGGTCAAAATGTCTGGATTAAGAGTGTGGGGACTCATGAGGGGGAAATAATGTAAAATGAATCTGGAAAACTGATTTACAGCCATTTTTCCTCACTTAAAGACAAAGAAGATAAGAAAAATTATGGTTAGCTTGCCAATCTTTCACCCAGCTAATATAACAACTTTTCTAGTCCTTGGTTTAATGTGATTGGGATAGAATTTCCACTTAAAAACATTGTAAAATGCTCCTTCATGCTACTAGAATGCAATTGTAAGTTTCTTGAGGGTAGGTACAATCTTTTATTTTTCTTAGTACCTTACACATAGTAGCTACTTACACATTTATCGATTGACTGACTAACTGAGAGAGACTTGAGTTTATGCAATTTTACAGTCCACATAACACCTGACAGAGGGCAGCTGGGTATTCCATAAATATTTGTTGAAAGAATGAATTGTCCCTTTCTTAATTTATCCCATTACTCTTGGATCTCCCTCCTTAGACTGTCCTTAATAGGTATTCCATTTATACCTTGAAGATGTTGGTTGATGATTAACACATCCCTCATTAGTCTTCACTTAATCCTCTAATGCATGCTTAGTCCTTTTCATCTGTCCTTGAAAACTAATCCCTGTGGTCTCTTGATTTACTCTAGGTTCAATTCCTTCACTTCTCTGGCTCACTTTCCTGCATCATTTTCTCCAAATCACATAATTTTGAAGGTGGAAAGGCCCTTAACAATCATTTTCTAACCCAATGACCTCCTTTTACAAAAGGCAAAGTTAAGGACATCAGAATTTAAGTGAGTTTCCCAAGTTTCCCAATAACCAGTGATTAATAGAATCAGGACTTAAACCCAGGTCTGGTTATAAGACAAGTGGTCTTCTTTCACCCCTTACCATGCTGCCTTCCTATTGACAAAAGGTATTCACCCAGATTTGAAGAAAAAATTCAAAAAAATATAAACAAACTGATGATCTCATAGCCTTACAATATGAAGTCTCTTCTCAATTTCTTCATTCCTATAAGTGATTCCTTAGCTATTCTGTCTATTTTCAAAATATAGTTGTTTCATTGGCATCTGAACTGGATCTGGCCTGTTATTCTCTTGTAATGTTTCAGGAACATTGCTTAACAAATTGTTTTGTAGCAATTGTGCACTGTAGACATCATGAATCTTTTCCAAATTTTTTTCCCAAATTTTCCAAAGTAAATCTCACTGCTTCACCATCCACCACAGAGGCAGTTCAACCACCCCCTTTGGCATAAAGAATACTCATTCCCACACTACCTAGTATTTAACAACTTGGTATTTGTTTGCATTTATCATCTTTGTATTCATAAGTAACATATATGCTCATACATGTATCTGTTATCTCCCCTTTTAGAATGAAAGCTCTTTGCAAGTAAGAATGATTTCATTCTTTTATTTGTATCCATATTTTAGCCCAGTGCTTGTCAGTAGGGTCGTTGCTTAACAAATACCTGATTAACTGATTGAATGATTGACTGAGCACCTTTAGGTCCTTTCAATAGTAATTCCAGCTCCTAAAAAGAAGTATCCAAAGCCTAATAACCATGGTGCAAGACCCAAAGGACTCAAATGTTGACGTGCCAAAGGCCCTTGTCTCCAAAATCTTATAACTATGCAAACAATTAAGCAGAAAACTTTACAAAAGAAGTTCAGACAGAGCTACAAGAAAGCTGAGGGGACAGAAGTCACTTTAAGTGGGAGATGTTAAGGATATTTCCCTGGATAAAGTGGCACCTATACTGAGCCATATACAATATCTGAGGACAAGAAAAGGCAGAACAAGAATGAGGGATAGAAATTAATTCCCTTTGACTAGAACATAGAGTGTGAAAATAAGAGTAGACTGTTATGAAATTAGAAAGCTATATTCTGGAACAAGATTACACAGGGGTCTTGGTATGTCCCTATAAGATCTGCCAGGATCCCAGGTCTACACATTGTTTGTTGGACTTTCTAGGACCTGCGTCTGGGGAACAATTACAGACCCTGGGTAGGCAGGTCAACTCTAATCCAACTTCTCCTCTGGCTCTCCCATCTCAAGACCTCTCAAATGATTAAAATGTGTGAATTGAATCAAGATTTGGTTTACCTTCTCTCCATGTCATGTAGAAATTACATTCCATCGCACTCCATTAAGCAATCTGAACAAACCCATTTGGTCAGTAGAGTTGGACACCTGTGTCTAAGAAACCCCACAGAAAAATTACATCAGGTCCTATGTAAAACATCACTGAGTTCAACTGGGCCTTCTATCCCAACGGGACTTCAGTAATTACTAGAAACCTGGTTAGAGCAAGAATGATGAGAAACCATCCAAGATACACTGTCCACACAGAAGATTCCAATAGGCAATTAGGGTAATGATTCTGTAGCACTGCCATAAGCCACCAGACTACTATTAGTTTAGTCATGCAGACACTATAAATAGCCCATGTGAGGTCCTGCTCGACAACTGGATGTCCTTTACATTATTTAACTTGTAATTCATGAAATATCAAAAACTTAACCAATATAAATAGCTTGTCTCCAAAGCAAGCCTGCAAGGGATTCTGGGGCTCGAACTAAGATGGAGAATTAAATCACAACTTCCCTCACCTTTAGAAAGTTCTAATATTTTGTTCCCCCCTCTCTTCTCTTTGGCATTACATAAAATATTTGGGTTCCACTTCAGGCTATAAGCTTAAGGTACCTAGTCCAATCTATTCATTTTATATGTAAAGAAACTGAGGTCAAGAGAAAGAAAATGTTCAAGTCCAAATGAGTGGAGAACTGAATTCCAACTGGTGTTTCCACCTCCATCTTGTCACCAATATAGGGCAAGCCCTCACCTCACAACTCTCAAGCTTTATGACACTGTTTCCCCTTCAGGAAGTCTAAAATGCTCGTTTTAACCTTACTTTTTACTCATATGAAAAATGAGAAGATAAAAGAACCAGTCCAACCCTCACCCCCCAATCCCAGACACAAAAAAATGCCTCTAGGATTCACCCAACAAACCCAGGTGATAATTCTGTATCAGGAAAGGAGTCTGGTAGACAATATAGCAGTGGTCCGAGTGCCAATCCATCTCTAAAGTTAAAATATGTGTGTTTCCCAGAACAATATGTCTTAGAGTATGTTTCATTTTTTGATCTGTCCATAACTTTAACTGAAGCCATAACAAATTCCCCAGGATAACAAGGGAATCTGTGGCAACTGGAAAATATTCCTACAATTCCAGGTGAAGCCGATAGACAAAGCAAACAAGGATATGGGCCCTGGGTTCCTAAAGTTTTAATATCTTAGTCCTTCTTGTCATTTTTTTATCACTCCAGCAATGCTGTACCATCTTGTGATAAAGCAATAAGAGAGTTGTCCACACCCCTGTGGAAGTATCTTAGTTAATAACAGTAAGTAACTGTCTTGATAGTTCTCTTCTCTAAACACCTGCAGTCACTGTCCTGGCTCCAGATTTCTAGTTTCTCTGGACATACTAAAATACCTGAGAGGCTCAACAGAATGTCATGAGAAAGGCAAGAGGAAGATGAAGTCTCCTAGCATATTATGACATGGATGGGTGCAGGTTTTCTGTGGTCATAAGAGCCCTGAGGTCATTTACTGATTCTGTACCAAAGCCCACATTGTTCTGGTCTACATCTCTGCATTATCTGCAAATAAAATGTTCATCTGGTTCAAAGCTTGATAGGCAATGTTTTGTTCCTCTTGACCAAAACAGTCCTCTGAGGCCTAAAATCAGTGTCAAGAAACTGTGATTTATTTCCTTCAGTTGGGTATATATTGAACAGGGGAGGGGAGAGGAAGAATATAAATTTCTGCCCTTTAAAATAAATCCTGTTTCTTTTCATTTAGAAAACTCCAGAAACTGCTGGAAGAAAGCATCGTCTAGACGGCTCCCCCACTATCCCTCTACCTAAAAAAAATGATCGGCAGATCACACAGGATATATTCCCTAATTATGCTGTACACTACAAAATGAGTTTTAAATATTAGAAAAGAGGATATATTTAAACTTGGCAGGTCTCCAACTGCCTCAAAGAATATTATGAAAATCATAAATTTCCCTTCACAAAATTAATTTTCAGTTTAAATTTTAAGCCAACAACTTAAAATTTAGACATACTCCCACTCTTGGAGAAGGGATTGGAGTGTAAAAAAAGTTCTATCAGACTGCTACAACTTCAAAAATTACTATATTAGTGAAAGAGGTTATAGGTCTTGCAAAATGTTTTGAATTCTGATAGAAGAAAAATATTGTGAAACCCACAAGATACTGTTAAGTCCTTCAAAACAAGAAGGAAAAATAAACACATACAAGCATATGTATGTAATAACAGAGTAAATGTAAAAAAGAAAAAGATGGAAAATTTAAATATCTACACAAGAAGCAAGACTGAAAGGCACAAATACCTCAATACTGTATTATCTCATCCATGTGGAAACCTCTACCTTTGGCAGGTGACCAAACCACCCATGCTCTACAAGGCTATGAATATTTTCCCATTCCTTCCATAAACCCACCAGAGATCGCTCATGCTTTCCTTCACAACTTCAAAAAATATTTTGTTAACATCAGTGGGGCTTCAGGTTGTTATCTCTCACTTTGACAATGAAATCATCTCTTTTTTTCCAGTTGTTTACTTTCTCCATGATAGTTTATGTTTTATTTTTTAGAATGTAAATGATGATGAGATAGATGCTGTCGCTTATTTGAGCCTTCTATGAATTTTTCTATTGTCCCATGGATCACCTGGAGCTCTTTCATAGTAGGGTGGAAATAACACTGTGTTTGGAATCAAAGTATCTGGGTTTAAATCTTAACAGTATTTGCTCCCCAGATGACCTTAGGAAAAATTAGTTGATTTCTCCAGGCTTCCAAGTATGTGTATATATATATATATATATATATATATATATAACAAAGAGGGTGAGAGTAGATCAGTGGTTCCCAGACTTTTTTGGCCTACCACCCCCTTTCCAGAAAAAAATATTATTTAGTCCCCTGGAAATTAATTTTTTTTATTTTAATAGCAATTAATAGGAAAGATAAATGCACCTGTCGCCATCACCGCTCCCCTGGATTGCTGCAGCACCCACTTTGGGAATCACTGGAGTAGATGATCCTTAAGGCCCCTTCCAGTTTTTGAATTCTCTAAGATCCTGGTGTGCTGGCATGGATATTCATATTCAATCCAAAATTGTTTAATGACTGCAAACCATGGAATATACCATCTCAGGAATAACTCAGTCAGCTAATTGAAATCATTTTGCTTATTTCTATGGTAACAAGCTCTTCAGCTTCTGCTTGCAGGTTTTCATTTTGTTTTGTTTTGTTTTGTTTTATTTTTGTCCTGGAGAGAGATTAAAGAATTGTAGAGACATCCCAGGTGCTGCATTATTTCAGACTTTTGATTCTTCTCTATCTCTTATTTTTCATACCCAATTGCCAAGGCTTGGTAATACTATCTCCAGATAACTCTTAAATCTCTCTTTTCCTTTTTTATTTATCTAACCTCTTCTCTAGTTCCAGTCCTCAAAACTTTCATTTAGTCTTACAATAGCTTAGTTGCCTTCCTTGTCTCCTCTCTCCTTCTTTTCCTGCCTCTTCTCCACACAATTGCCAAGTACATATAACTAAAGCACAGATCTGGCCATATCATCCTGCCACTTAAAGATCTGTAATGGCTTCCAGCTGCCACCAGGATAAAATACAAAATGCATAGCTTAGTATTGAAAGCTTCCTATGATCTGGATCCCACTTCTTTTTCCATTCTTATTTCCTATTTTAACAATTCATACAATCTCCATTCTGGTCAATCTGACCTTCTATGTTTTCCGGGGCAGGTGATGCAATGTCTAGAGTGCCAGACCTGGAGTCAAGAAGATTCATTTTCATGAGTTCAAATTTGGCCTCATCTACTAGCTATGTTACCCTGGGCAAGTCACTTAACTCTGCTTGCCTCCATTTCCTCATCCATAAAGAAGAAATGTCAAACTACTCCAGTATCTTTGCCAAGAAAATCCCAAATTGGGTCCTAAAGAGTCAAATGCAACTGAACAACAAAGTTGCTATTATATAACATTTAATTTCCTGTCTACAAATCTTTGTAGAAGTGATCCCCTGTGTCTGGATCACACTCCCTCCTCAACTCTAACTAGTTTATTTTAAAGCATAATTCAGATGCTTTCCTCTATGGGATACAATTTCCATGATTCCCATTTCTGGGTACCTTCTACCTCCTGAAAGGAAGATTGCTTTTCTGAGTTCCCCGTGTACCTGTTATAAACATTTCCACCCCCAAATGAATGTAAACTTTGAAAGGTAGAGACTGTTTTATTTTGTTCTTATTTTTCTCTGTTTCCCCAGCACCTAGAAGAGTACCTGGGCACAGAGAAGATGCTTAATTAACTTTTGCTGTATTTATCTGACTTTTTTCATTTACTTTAGGTTGGGTTTTTAATATCTGATTTAAGTGAGCTTGTGTATGAGCACAAGATATTATGAGAGCTAGATCACCAAAAAGAGAGAGTTCCTGAGGTCTCTGTGTGGAATCAGAAAATAAGGGTAGAGGACATTAAAACAAACACACACACACATACACATTGTTCACAGCTGGCAAATGAAACAAGCTTCAGCCTTCATGTTGTCACAATTGGAATATATGGGAGCATTACCTCATTTGGGGACAATCAGGGTTATTTGCATGTGTCTTAACCCCATAACTATTTCTGGGATCACATCAGTACAGAATTCCTACATACAGCCCCAGGGGGAAGCCCAGAGAGTTGAAAATCCTGAGTGTCTTTTCCAGTTCTAACTCAAGGACTTTGTTCTAATCTTTCCTAAACAATGAAAGCATCTCACATTTCTATAACAATTGGTACGGTGTTAAAACTTACAAATATTAATTGCACGATGCCTTCTCCAACATTTTTCTACAATGTGGTCACTGCAGTCAGCATGGATTATCATTTGAAATTAAAAATCTGCTAACAGTGTCCAAGGAGTCCAATTTCCCCTTCATGCCCTGGCTGTTTAGTCCATGTTCCATTTAACAGCTGTTGGCAGTGACGGAGCCAGGCAGCTCAGCTGGCCATCTATCCCTTGCCCTTCTGACTCATTTCTCCAATGGGGAGAAGATGGGTCACCTAGCTAGAATCATTAATAAGGGGTGTTAGGGGGGCCAGGGAGCTGCAAAGGCAAATTGCAACAGCTGAAATTAATAGTAAAAAGAAGCCAAATAGATTGCTTCTTACTAGTTTATTTAAATGATTGGATTTGCTTAATGCACTCTGCTTACCAATTCAAGAGGCTGTTTTATATGTTTTGAAGGTGAAAGTATTATCATTTTGGCAGTCTATTAGAAGATTGTGACCAACCAACTAAGGGCCTCTTTTGGAGTGCTTATAGAGGATATGCAAACAGTCAACTTACCAAAAGCTCATGCATGTACATGAGCCCTGCACTGACCTGCAAACTCCACCCATGCCACCCTAGCACTCCCTATCCCCAGAGTCTGGATGCAAAAGTTTGCAAGCTTAAAGAGAATCCCTGGGTTGAGAAGCAGGAATAGGGAGATCATCTTTCATCAAAATTTCCACTATGTCCTGAATATCTTAGGTAACCCTTTCCTAGAGTTAAGAAAGGCCCTACCCCACAACAAGGCAATGATCCAGGAGAGGAGATTCTTTATTACTCAGTGAACCCCACAGGACACTGGGCCCCTCTGTGGAGACTTCTTGAAAAGATACTAGAGTGAGCCAAGATTCAAAAATGGAGCTAATAATACTTCTACAGCCTTCCTTATAAGGCTGAAGTTGGGAAAGTACTTTGAAAATGAAAAAGAGCTATAGAGATGTCCATTGTTAATGGTTTACTCAGCTCATTTCCTTACCCCTTCCACCAGGACTTAGAGAGAGAAGCCCAAATATACTCCAAAGAAATGTGATCAAAAGAAAGTCACCAAAATATCTCAGCGTGGCACATTTGTTGTTGTAGCAAAGAACTGGAACCAAAATGATACTCATCATCTGGGGAATCGTGAAGTAAATTGTGGGACCTGAAAGTGATGGAATGTTACTTGTACAATACGAAATGATAAATATGATGACTACAAAGAAGCACTGGAAGACAACATGAAAAATATGATGAATGATATAGAAGCTAACAGTTATAAAGAGCTTTAAGGTTTACAAAAGACTTTACAAATATTATCTCGTTTTACATTCAAAACAATCCTGGGAAACAGGTGCTATTATTATCCCCATTTTGCAAATGAGGAAGCTGAGGCAAAGAGAGGTTAAATAACCTGCCCTGGATCATACAGTTATCTCAAGCTGGACTTGAACTCGGGTGTTCATGACTCCAAGTCCAATGCTCTATCCATTTTTACCACCTAGCTGTCTGAATACAGAATAGAATGGAAAGATTCAGCTTAACACTTGTTAACTATGTAACTTTAATCAAATAATTTAAGCTTTCTGGCCCAAAAGTGTCTTATTTACAAAATAAGGTATGTGGGTAGGGGTGATTCTTAATCTCTATCTACCTCAGTTTTCTCATTTGCAAAATGGGGATAATAACAGTGCCTACCTCTCAGAATTGTTGTAAATATAAAATCAATGGAAAGGGGGAGATGGGGAGAGAGGAGAGAATGATAATAATATCTCCTCCACCTGAAGCCTGGAGGATAGATTGGAAAATCTGTTGGCTTTCAAGCTCTAAGGTTTTTGCTCTTTGGATTTTCTTAGGCAGTCTTTCACAAAGGTAAGGGTGTATATGGGGCAGCTATTTGGTACAATGGATAGAACACTGAGCATGGAGTCAAGAAGACTCATCTTCCTGAGTTTAAATCTGGTCTCAGATACTTACTAGCTGAGAGATCCTAGAAAAGTCATTTAACTCTGTTTGCACCAGTTTCCTCATCTATAAAATGAGATGAAGGAGAAAATAACAAACTACTCCAGTATCTTTGCCAAGAAAATGCCAATGAAGTCATGAAGAATCAAACACAACTGAAACAGCTCAGCAACAAAGATGTATATGCATAGCAGGCATCCACCAACATTTTAACTAGGCAAACCTTAAACAATTATTTCATTGAATGCCATACTTTGCTTTTTCAAGATTCATAATATTTAGCAAAACCAAACTACTATGATAAAGTATGCTACAAGGTAGAAGCCAGACCCTGCTAATAAGCAAAGGTACCTGATTAACACACAAGAGTATAGTGAAAGGGTCAATGGTACGACTGTGGAGGCTCTAAATGTCCTTTAAATAGTGTTATGAAATTATTCCTTTAAAATGATGAATGTAAAATAAGGCATATGTGGTATCGTATAAGCTTTGGTCTACCATTTGGCCCTTGATCAACCTGGGTACAAATCCAAAAATTATAGGGGTAACTATAAATCTGGCTCTCCAAGGAATTTCATATCTAGGAGTATGGATTCAAACTCAAAGGGAACATTTTCCCTCAAATCCAGTTTGTTTTCACACTTTGATTCCAGGGGCATGGGAAGAATGAAAAAAGAAAGCTTCAAGGTCCAGAGAGGGGCAGAGTTGGATTAGATAGTCTCAAAGAGCTGAGAATCAGGAAATCTGAAGTCTTACATGAGGGAGGGAGAAAGAGATGCTCTCTTTAGTTTATGTACAAGTTATCCCATAGACCAGTGATTCCTAAAGTGGGTGCCACCGCCCCCTGGTGGGTGCTGCAGCAATCCAGGGGAGCAGTTATGGCCACAGGTGCATTTATCTTTCCTATTAATTGCTATTAAAATTTTTAATAAATTAATTTCCAGGGGCACTAAGTAATATTTTTTTCTGGAAAGGGAGCGGTAGGCCAAAAAATTTGGGGAACTACTGCCATAGACAATCTATACTTATGAGGCAGCTAAGTAGCAAAAGGAAGAGAGTACTGGGCCTGAAGTCAAGAAAACTAAATAAGAAAAAAATACTGACTTAGACATTTATTAGCTGTGTGACCCTTGGCAAGTCACTTAACCTTTGCCTCAATTTCCTCAACTGTAAAATGGGAATGACAATAGCACCTACCTGGCAGAGTTGTTATAAGGATAAAATGAGATATTTCTGTAGTCCTTAGCAGAGTGTAGGTGTTTAATAAATGTTTGTTCCCTTATCACCTCATCACCTCCCTCCCCCCATTCTCTCTCCTGGTTATCCATCAGGATATTTTTGTCCCAAATCATTCTCCATACTCAGGAAGGGAGACAAAGAGAATCAAGAAAATAAAAGTTTGCTGCCTATATGGTCTGATTTTAGAGGAATGAGGAGAGAGCATCAAACAGACCTCATAAATTCTCTCCAGACTTTTCAATAATTCCTAAGGAGAAATAATAGACTGTCATTGATCTGATTTAAGACATTGACCTCTAATATAATACAAATCCTGGGAGGGGTAACTCTTTAAACTGGTATCAGTCTATCCAATTTTAAGCATGAAAGGAGGATCTGAGGGTATATGGATAGTAGAGGAAAGTGAGAGAGGGCTGGACTAGGAAGCCACCGTGCTCCTGATGTGAAAGAATCCCTATGGGGAGGGGGGGAGAGAAGCTGCCAAAGAACCTGAGAGTAGCAAGGTCAAACAATGAGAGAGTCAGTTTTGCCAAGGGCTGGCCTTCCCCTCAGGTTTGAAGCCTAAACACTGACTATATGTAATATTTACTATTCCCAAACAAACAACCAAGGAATAGGAACAAAAAAGAAAAATCGACACCAGTTAAGCAAGCTATAAATCATGGCAGCTATTCAGCAGTAGAACTTTAAGATTCTAAACTGTCTGTATATGCATACTACAAATACTGTCAATATTCACTATGTCTTAAAAATGATACACTCTGATAATTCCCCTTTGTTTTGTACTCTATTTTGCAGAGACAAAAAAAAATTGAATGGGGAAGGAGAAGACCTGGTTTCAAACTCTAACTTAGAGGTCATTTAACCTCTCTAGGTGTTACCTGTAAAAAAGCAAAGGGGAGGAGAATAGAATGGTCTAAGTCTTTTGCAATAATAATTTTTCACATTTACATAGCACTTAAATAGCCCTGCAAAGTAGGTAGGACTTGTATTACTTTCCCCCACTTGACAAATCAATAAAAGGAGATTAAAAGACATTATTAAAGTTAAGTTCAAATCAAGGGTGTGCTGGAGCCAGCTCCAGCCGCTTTCTGAAGTCTGGCTGCTAAATTTTCAGTGTGAGGATTTATACTTTGGAAACTGGCAAACACCACAAATCAGAAACTGATTAATCATTTTCTTGACTGACTAGTTGTTCAAAAGTGATAATATTAAACAACTGCTTGAACGCATGGGTCGGGGTGGACATGATTGAGGGTGTGGACTTGAAACTACCACACCAATGCAACCACCAACAATTTGGAAATTGGTCTCAATCAAGGACACATGACAAAACTAGTGGAAATGTGCAACGGCCATGGGTGGGGGGAGTGCGGGGGGTGAAGGGGAAAATAGGAGCATGAATCATGTAACCATGTTAAAAATGAATATTAATAAATGTTTAAAAAAAGTGATAATATTCTTAATGAAAAAGAATATAATATATGTAAATGAAAAAATGTTAATAGTACAGAGTAAACATGGAAGTGTGTTGTTCATACCAGGTTTAGGGGGAAGAGCTGGTTGTTAAACATTAACCAACTCACCACTGGTTCAAACCCTATCTCTCTTGCCTTGAGTATACCCTGCTCCATCTCTGAGGTCATAAATCACTTCCAGCTCTAACATCCTATTTTGTCTTAGTTTATCTCTTCGGTTCCCGATTACCTCTAGGGCAAGAGTTCTTAACTTGGCATGTGTAAACTTTTTTTTTTTACATTTTGATAACTATATTTCAACAGAATAAATTTCCCTTGTAATTACATTATGCATTTAAAAACAAGGGCTTCTCCAGACTCCCTTAGAGGTCCAAGACACATAAAGATTAGGAACTTCTACTCTGAGGTTAACTCCCCTATTTCACATTTAAATCCCTTTACAACTAAATTGCCCAATCTATCTTGACAGCTTTAGCTTACTTAGCTACCCTTCATACATTCTACAGTCCAACTATATCATCTTTTATCCTCAGGAAAAAAAAAAACATTCCATATGTTGTCTTTGGGTTTTTACACAAGATGTCCTCCATTCATGCCTACCTCGAATGCATGGCCAGCTCATCTCTACTTCTTGCAATCCTTAGTTTTCTTCAAGGCATACATAATAAGCTGGCTTTGGAATAAGGGAGGCTTGGGTTCAAGTCTCATTTATGACATGTATAGGCTAGATGACCTTATCAAGTCACTTCAATGTCCTCAAGAATGACTACTAGAGGAATCAGTGAAAGAATCAACTAAGAATTGTCCTAAGCCAATGAAATCAAAGGTCCTTTAAGGATCCCTTCCTGATTCCCCCAAACACTGGTGCCTTCTCTCACTAAAATTACCTTCTTTTTCATTTATTTATTTTGTATATACTTATATAAATGCATATGATCCCCCACTGGAATTTAAGCACTTTGAGCGCAGAGTCTATTTTGTTTCCTATCTTTGTGTCCCCAGCACAATGTCTGGCACAGGGTAGGCCATAATGAAATTTTTTGACTGGTTTCCAGTGGATTTACTATCATATATCCACTAAATATTTCTCTCTGAACACAGTTGCTTGACAGGCAGAAATGATCTTCTATCTGAGTATCTTTCTTCCCTTGGCCTTCAATTCATTTTGCCACTGTCTCCTTGACAGCTTGCAGAAGATACTTTGAGATGGGCAGGCCAGATTTCCAAATACATCACCTGGTCATCAGAGAACATTGCTTTTATCCAGCAGCTCTCACATTTCCTCTTTGCTCCATTGTGGGTCTAACCTGCTTTCAAATGAATTGCAATTTACATCTCTTTAACTCGACATATTGGTGTTATTTCCATTGCAATTCTATTGATTGCAGAGCCGCACTTAGCAGTACTGTTCCAATTTTATCATCCTTCGTCATTCTTGCATGACTACATGTTTATAAACAAGTCCTGGTATTTAGACTGGCACATATCTCTAGATGAGAAGTTCTATCTTCAAATTCAAAAGCCTAAGCAGCATAAGAAAAGCATCTGACAATAAACACCTACCCTTTAGGGCTCTTTTCCCTGGACCCCTATCTAAAGGGGCTCCCAGAAAAAACAGTGTCTGGAAACTGGAATGGGAAAAACAAATAGATTTTTATTTCAATATAATTGATTTCTTCTGTAATCCTATGTAATTTATTTTATGCATTTGAGAACAGTATTCTAAGGAGGGATCTAGAGCCTTCATAAATCCAAGTCATGCATGATGCAGAAAAGGTCAAGAACTATTGGCCTAAATAAATAAACTGTTGGCAAGAGGGGGGTTTCTGCTATAATATGACATGTGCATTCTCTAAAAGCACTAAGGTACATAGAATCACACAATAAAAATAAGGTTTTTTTGGGGGGGAATGGGGTTAAGGAAACAGTGCTTAAAAACGTGGTTAGGGATGTATTTTTAAAAGATAAGAATCTTAAAAAATGGTAGCAGAGTTTTGTATGTGTTAAGTGGTTTAAAAATACATACATATAGGGGCAGCTGGGTGGTTCTGTGGATAGAAAGCCAAGCCTGCGGACGGGAGGTCCTGGGTTCAAATCTGGTCTCAGACACATTCTACCTGTATGACAGCTGGGCAAATCACTTAAACCCAGATGTCTAGTCTTTGCCACTCTTCTGCCTTGGAACCACCAAGCTGTGATTCTAAGACAAAATGGAAGGAAAGTTTATATATATATATATATGAATACAACAATGACTAGTGGCCCTATTCAGCATCTCAGGCTGCTATTCGTCCAACACCATAGGCTGTCCAACTCTAGAAACCATCGCTGACAGGGGTAGGCTGTGTATGTGCCAAAAGATATACAATAATTACTACGTTTTACCATGACAAAGACTTGGAGATTGCTGGAGGAAGTGGTCTTTGGAAAAGTTCTAACTTGTATGTTATTGGGAAATGGTCTGGCTTCCTACATTCTCTCTTTTTCTTGAAGAAGAAATGGCACAAAAGCAAACTTCATGGTATGCACAAAGTGCTCCCTGGACACATCATCATGCTGTAACAAATTCTTGTTTTTGAAGTCCATTATAGCAGAAATCACTGTATTTGTTCTTAAGAGTTGCACTCATCATTGGTGCAAGGGAAATCAGATATTATTACCTAGACATGATCAGTTATTGAGAACTTACTTTGGTGCCAGGCACTGTGTTGCTCACTGGGGTTACAAAGGAAGGCTACTGGTCCAGGGCACTTTTATGTGATACCCTTCTCAAAAAATGAATCATTATTCTAAGAACAGGAAGAGAACTCTAAGGTAGCCCCAGAAAGCTACTGCAACATACTATATTCCTTTTCAGAATTCAGATTTCATTCCTCTCCCCTCCCTTTATCTCACCCTCCACTGACACAGTCATTTACAGGTCTTTTTCTGCTATCAGACTGTAAACTCCTTGAGAGCAAAATCTGTGTCCTATCAACTTTGTATCCCTTGTGTTTAGTACATCACAAAAGTTCCTATTTATAGAATGTTTACCTCAAGAAAACCCCTCCACTCAGGCTGAGTATTGTTATCCGTGTTTTGCAACCTCAGATCCCCTAGGCATTATGGCTAATCCTGTTGCTACACTGGTAGGCTTTCTTGGACTTTCCACTGACATAGTGGATAAGCTTTTCTTTAATGTGTTGCCTCATCCAATTTAAATGTAAACTCTCTGAGGCCCCACTTTCTCTATTTCTCTGCCCTGCATAGTGTTTGGCACAGGACATCATATGTAGTTAATAAATGTCATTTCATTTCATTCATTCCTCCATTTACAAATACAAAGAAACTGAGACTGAGATTGAATGATTTGGTCTTTAGATGTGAAAATGATGTCTTCCTGGTGATGCTGCAGGTATGAGAGTCAGGATGTGGATCCTTATCTCCTTGCTCTAAAACCAGTTCTCTTTCTACTACCCCAAGACTGAAATCTCTCTGTAGAGAAGTAAATTAAAAATATTTTCAAGATCCCAGACCTAACCCGTGATATACTGGCCACTTTTAGTATGGTTAGTAAGTACAAGTGCTATACCTTCTGCTCCAGACATTAAATTTTAGTAGACTTCTTTACACCTGAGACCTAAGGCAGACCTCTATATTGGCCCTATGTACACCGGGAAAAAAAGGAAGAAGGGTGGGCACAATATGGGAAGGCTAAGAGGAGGTGTCAAATTTTAAAAGGCTAGGCACTTGGTCTTACTTTTATTCTATGCCCTGTGCTTAGGTAGGCAGATTCTTGGCAGTGAAGGGAGGAGGGAACTATAGAGGTTTGGAAAGAATTGAAATTAAGGAAAGAACAAATGCACGTATGGGAGTAAGAAAGCTGATTACAGGCAGAGGAATGCCATCGTTTGGCAAGGAATGAGGAGAGTGGGAATTTGCAGTGGAGGAAGGCAGGCATAACACCTGGGATGGCTCCAAAAACACTCAGCAGGTATGGAAGAGGAACAGAAAAGAATGATTAAGGATCTATTCAATTTAAGGGATTGATGGGTAGGGTAGAAGTGAAGGAAAGCAAAGGAGCATTTTAGTAGAAAGACTGGATTGGGAGTCCTAAGATTCCGAACACATTCTAGCTTTGTCACTTGATAATTGTGTGACAGCAATCAAATCATCTTATTTCATGGAACTCAGTTTCCTTAACTGTAAAATGAAAGTATAGACTGGGTCATCCAAGAGGTCCTTTTAAAATGGAAACTTATAGGGTAGAAACCAAAACAATCTCCAGAATCATAGACTACTGAGTAAAAATTAGAAAAGAAGGCCATGTAAAAGGTCAAAGGAATGATGTCCTCCAATAAAAATTAATTACATAATATTTGAGGGCAGAGAATTATTGTGTAATAAATGAGAGAATACAGACAATGAATGGAGAAACATTGGTAAAGGAAAGACTCAAGAGAAAGTCATGCTTAGTTTTCATGAAAGGTGGACAGAGAAGCTGTGTGATCTTGGACTAATTTACTTTAATTCTATAGGTCTCCATTTCCTCACCTGAAAATGAGGCAATGAGCTTAGATACTTTCTAGCTCTAATATTCTGTGATTCTATGATCCTAAATTATGAGTCAGAGGAAGAAAGGAGGGAAAAGAGCCAGAAAAGAAATTAATCTGAGAACGTTATGGAATGAATGCCTAGAACTCTTGTAATAAAAGCTGGGATTTGGGCAGAGAGGCAAATAATGGGTAAAGTCAGGAAAAAATGAAACAGGAAAGGGGTAAAATATAACTAACACCTAGAAAATTGAAGATTGGATGTGAGTAGGGAAAAGACGAGGATTCCCTGTACAGCAAAAGAGTGGAAAATGAAAAACAGGAGAGAGTACATAGAGTTGAAGACTAAAAATAAAAAATAAATGCTTTAGACCTTTTTTTCTATGAGCATAAATGTAAAGGGCTACAATTTAGATTCAAAAAATCAACTGCTCAAATATAAGAAGACCTTGAGATTTCACTGAGCTGCAAGCTTATTTCCAAAGTATAATGTGGAATTGATAAAAGGCAAAACAACCTTAGGCAGCATTAACAGGGGCAGAATATACAGAATAATACAGTCATACTTTACTATGCCCTCAAGAGCTCACATCTGATTTCTGAGTGTTGCATTGTAGGAAGAACACTGACAAAAGAAGGCAGCCAGAACAGTGAGGGAACAGAAGACTAGCTATGGACTGTATAAAGGAACTGGGGATATTTCACCTGGAAAAGAGAAGCCTTGTTGTGGTGGACATTACAGATATCTTCTTTGACTATATGAAGGATTCTTATACAAAAGAGGCATCTTTTTCTGCTTTTTTCTCTGAGTCCAAAATAAGGAACTATTACAGAGAAAGAGATTTTTGGATTGATATTAAGAAATAAGGAAAAGGTGTTAGAGAATATCTACAGATATTCTCTGTTTGCTTCCAGTCAGCCATGTAGGTGCTTTGAGGCTGCTTCTAGCCATGTGGTGATCCACTGCTCAAAGGAATCAGCTTTTACTATGACACGGAAAACACTGAGTGGTCTCTTGGATCTGCCTTCTACTTCATGACAAGAGCAGAAGGGTAGGATGTGGCATATGTTTTAAAAAAAAAAGAAACATTTTCTGACAACATTTTATCAAATCAAGCAGAGGGTGTATTTGTATGGCTCCCAGTGCATCCGAAAGAAAACAGTAGATTACAGGGAAACATTTTTTTCCTCTAGCAAGATATGACTCCAGTAAGAGGTGAGAAAAGCAAGGGATCCTTCTCTACCACACTGTCGTGATGGTCTAACTCAAGTAACGGCTAGTGCCTGAGGCTGCAGCTAGGCAAGTTTACATTTGGATCCCAGGCAGGACTTGCCTCTTCTCTATTTCCTTCCTTGAAGAGGTGACCGTGTGAGTTCAGAAAGTCCAGAGACCTGCAAATACAAAGGTAGCGTGCACTAGAGTGGTTGGTCTGTGGCCATGTCATCAGCAAGAGCAGCTTGACAACAAGAGAAGCTCGTGCATCAGAGAAGGGTGCCACCACAAAGGAGACCACACAACTATTTGGTAAGACAGCACCTAGTCAAGGTGAATTGTGGACTGTCCAATTAGCAGTGTTGTAAAACTGCTTTATGTCCTGAGGACATTTAAATATTAGCCTTCCACATTGACTGTAACCATAATTTTTAGTACTGAATTTTATTCTAATCATCTTGTTAACGAATGCTGTGATTCTCTTATGTTTAGCATTCCTTTTTGCAAGCAGGTATAAATACTTAGCCTATTCACGGAGTACCTGTTTTATCTTCCTTCCTTTGGATCACCCCGGACATGAGCCATAACATTTACTAACCCCAGGATACAGTGGAGGGTTGTTAACAAACCAATGAGTGTAAGAAAAGAGAGGCTCTTCTGACCAGAGATCGGTTCCCAAGGATCGAACATAAACCGTGAGCCGCAATGGCTGGATGCAGGAAAAGGAAGGAGTAAGTGTTCCAGGACCTCAACCAAACAGTCTTTCAAAGCTAAGAAGAAAAAAAAATTTTCTAATAGTAATCTAAGAATTTTCTTAAAAGTAGGATGGGTTGCCTCTGGGAGAAGTGAGATTTTCCTCAGTAAAGGTCTGTAAGGAAAAAGCTGCTTGACCATTAATCAGAGAAACTGCAGATCTGAGAATCAGAGAATATCTAGTTTCAAGGCACCTTGGAGCCCATTTATTTCATCCCATACCTGACTGAGTATTCCCTCTACAATATCCTTTAAATGTGGTGGTACAGAATCCTATTCAGGAATAAGTTGACCCAATTCTTAATCTGGGATTTAAAAACTCTCTCTCTCTCATATATGTATATACATAGATATTGATATAAATATGCATTGCTTCTACATGTATATCTGTAAACATATTACATGTGTGTATGTAGATACATGCCGCACTTCAATATCATTGGTTTCCTTTGCAATCCTATGACTTCAAAGGCTGTGTGATATGAAAGCAGAATGACCCGAAAGGGCAGCACTAGGATCACTAAGAAGAAACTGCAGAGAGACAATAGTTCCATGCTAGGAAAAACTTCCTGGAAATTAAAGCTATCTAAAAGTAGAACAGGCTTCCCTGGGAGTTAATGAATTCCCCACACTAGGGATCTTCAAGCAGAAGAACGGTGACCACTCATCAAAATTGTTGTAGAAAGGATTCCTGGATGATTTTGGGGGGAGAACGAGGGGAGGGGGATGAAATAGATAAGATAACCTCTGAGTTCCCCTCTAACTCTAATTCTGTGGTTATCTGATGGCATATGTGATAGGAAAAGACCCAAGGAAAAAAAGGGAGATAAAGAAACAATTTTAGGGAGAGAATGTTATATGACATGTTGGCAACACATAATTTATAAAGCTTTTTCTTAAACATTAGTTAAGGTTCCTTTAGGTTCCCCAGTCATTTAACTACCTCTAGCTGGCCTGTGTGTAGAAGAATCCAAGTTTGGCTGTACTTCCTGAGCCCCCCTATTGGAGGAGGACACCCCTCTATTTCAACAGCCAGATAGAAGGCATATCTCACTATAATGTTGAACATCAGGCATTGAGGACTAAAAATTCTTGGTAGAGCTCAGATTTTCCCAGTATTCCAGGGGCTTCTAATAGAAGGGAATAAAGTTGAAATCCCCAAACAAAGATCTCTCCAAAATGGAGCCTGAGAGCCAAGAAGTGTGGACAATAGCTTTCTAAGACGGCCAGATATGTTGGACCAATAAGTCTCCTCTCTAGAGAAATTGAGTTTCCATGAAAGACTTGGAAAACTATAGTAAAGCTGCACTAAACATTATTTGGGTATTTGGGACATTTTTTTTGCCAACTCAAATCCAGTCCATTTCTTATCAAATGTAATACTGCCAAAGTGAAACTGACAAGAAGTGTAATAAAGTTGAGGAAGAGAAGCACAAAGACCGAGAGAGTAACCTATTTATTTTCCATGGGAGAAAAGTAACAGCTTTTCTAGCAAAGAAAATAACCCTGTATTTGGTCGTGGTTTTTTTTTCCTTTTTTTCTCAATTTGAAACAAAAGTTTTTAAATTCTCACAAAATGGTATATACCCAGTTGCTTTCCCTGACTGCTTTTCGATGACATTCCTCAAATCCATTCCCTTTCAGGTCACCATGATGGATCTCTGAAATATGTCTCAATCTGTCCTTCACTGTGACAATAAAATTACCAGAGGGTTCAGCATATGTGACAGGACTGAATCAGACTGTGGCTGACCAATAGCTACCATTATAATGGCCGAGCTTTCGTCGCTCCAGAAAGATGATCACTGAAAAATCCTGGAGAGGAATAGCACATGACAATTCAATTCAATTCTACGTGCATTCATTTAGAGCCTAGCATGTATATAATAACACTGAGCCCAGAATAAAAACCATTCCACATGTCAGAGAATTTATATTATTGAGGGAATATACTCCTTCCCCTTCCAGAGGGGAAATACAACACATACACAAATGACTAAGTACAAAGTGAAATAAAAAATCGTTTCAAGGGAGGGTACAATACTACAGCTGGAGGGATCAGGAAAGGCCTTATATTAAAGAGAGCAGCACCTGACAATGCTTTGAGGAATCTAAGAGGCAGCAAAGTGAGGAGAGTGCTCATTTCCAGCACAGGAGGGAGGCAGTCTGTACAAAGGCAAAAGGAGGCCTTTCGAGAAGTTAAACTATTTGCTGGAATTATGTTGTTAAGTCTATAAAAGAGCTCAGTTGGTTCAGTTAAGCTACTGGTGTGGGACAGAGTTTTGCTTAAAGTCCTCTGTCACCACTTTGCATGCCTCCAGTTTGCGAACTTCATTAGCTATATACCTGTCAAATTCCCCTGAGACCACGGTGAACATCTTAGAATGACTTCAGGCTAATGTTATATAGAAGTACTTGACCTTTTTAAGAAACATTGATCAAATTTGCCTTGAATATTTGACTATATCTTGGGAACAGTCATAAATGGCATATAAAAATTCAACAGCTCTGGTGATCAATAAACTGGTCACTCAGCAAATATGCTTTGAAGAATTCAAAAGGAGAGACTTCTTTGGCAGAGTCCATCATTATGCACAGATGGAGAAGGAGCCTTGATCAGTTATGCTTTACCAGGCATTAAAATGACCACTTGACATTCCCATGAGAGTCATCTCTTTGTGTAATCCCACAAGCCTATTAAAATACAATTATGGTAAGGAGTAATATTTGATATCTCCCTCCCCATAACTATTAGCCCCTACTAATATACTAACGTGATTTTTTTTGTATTGGTAAACCATAATAAAAAGCCTTTTGTCAAGGAAATGGGACAAATGATGGGTAAATTTTGATGAGAGGAAAGAGTTCAGAAAGATCCTGAGAACAGGAGATGCCTGACACAGATCCTACCCGAGAATCATAGGCAACCTTTTCTGCTTTCACAGCTTTTCCAAGGAAAATCTCCAGCCATGTTCCTTAGGACGGTCAAGCAAGAAAACGCCACTAACAACTCAATTATAAAAAGGCATGAAGTTTTGATTAAAATACTCAGAGGTCATGCTGCATGATAAACATTAGCCATGCTACACAATTTGCTAAAGAACTGATATTAACAAGTTAAAGTTCAAATCACATAATATTCAAGCTGGAAAAAAGCTCTCCTAATATACTGACCAATCAATCAAAAAGTTCCAGGTACTGGACTAGGCACTGGGGATAAAGTCAAACAAACCAACCCATATCCTCAATTAGCAACTATTTTCAGAATATTGAGGAGACTTAGGAGATACTGTGCAAGGCTCAACAGAAGCGATTAGGGAGTGTTTATCCTAGAGAAGAGAAGACTAAGATATGGTAGCTATTTTTAAGTATTTGATGGGTCAACCTTTTAAGGAGGGATTTGATTCTTTTCTACTTTACTATATAGAACAGAACTAAAAATAATAGGTAGAAGTTGCAGGGGGAGAATTTCCTCACTTTATGAGGTAATTTTATAACAATTAAAACTAGCCAAAAACAGAACAGGCTTTCTCAGGAAATATTGAATCAGTGAGTCAATCAGACAGTCAATAAACATTCTCTGATGTTTACAAGAGAAGGCTAACAGAACTGAGAATCATAAAGGAAATCATAAAGGTTCCATTTCTTGCTCTGCCCCCATCTCAATTAATATAAACAATGTAATGGCGGAATAAAGTTTCAGAAGTATACACAAGTTAGCCTATAACCTGTGAACTCTTTACAACTCTCCCTCCCCTTTGATTGGGTCAAGGAAAGGACAGCTGTTAACTGAACAAGTTAACAGAGTTTCTGTGGGCTTTAAATAGATGGAGGAATTTTAACAATAACTAGTCCAATGGTAGGCCAATCTAATGGTAAAGGAGTTGAGGATTCCAGAGAACTGGTTTCAACTCTTGAACTATGATCCACAATTCCCAAATTGGAATCCTGCATTTCCAGACTAGTCAAATGCTAAACCAGATATCAGATTTCTAAAGTTATTGCCCCAGAGATGTATTTAACTTGTTTGGCTAATCAATAAGCGGTTCCTTTTTTGTTCCAGGATATAGACCATCTTGTTTACACATTTAAAATTTTATTCTGCTCTTACACCAATTCTGTTCAATGAAATGGGAGTATGATGTCCCCTCCCTTACAAGCATATCATTTTTCTAGAGTAGAAAGAGACCCCAGAATCCAACTATTTTAAAGATGAAGAAATTGAGGCTCAGGGAAGTTAAGCATCTTCCTCAAAAACACACAGGTACTGAACATCAGATCGAATCTTGTGAATTGAACCCAGTTTCTCTAAAACAAGAGAAATTGTGGTATATTGCCTCTCTACCACCTAAAAGAGATGCTATAAAGGAGAGAACATCTCTCAAACTCCCTCCATCTCTGAGACTTTGTGATCCTATGGCATTCCTACATGTCTATATGCAACATCTCAAAATAGATTCATGGGAAATTATAGATATTTTTGAAGTGCAGTGGAGAACAAATGTTCAGAAAAACAACTGAAGCAAAGTTTTTGAATTAGGAACATATGCTCCATGCGCCAATGTAAGGAAGTACTGACACAGAGTTCCTGACCCAAGATGAGGACACCAAAAAGTTTGGCAAATATTCCCATTTGACTAACTTCCAAATCTTTCCCTTTCTCTTTTCAGATAGTTATCTAACTCAGAATTAGTAATATTTCCTGTAAATCTGTTTTATTGGACACAGAGATTTTTATAAGTTAATAATGTTAAGAAATATATTTCTGAAGAACAGAAGAAAAAGTAAATAAGTCAAAAATCAAAAAAGGAAGATAAAATCAAAGTTAGAATGTTAATGTCCCTGGCTTATGAATTCATAAATTCTGGCTCTAAAAACAGAGACAGGAATTTTATTGGGTCTATAATTAAGAAAGACAACAAAAAAGTTGACACATATAATTCAATGACTGTCAGGAAAAGGATTTAAAACTCAGCAACCCTGCGAAAATGAATACAATAACAGCAGAAAAGCTAAAAAGGGGAAATGAGGGCTGACTGTACAAAACTAGCATGGGTCTTTTTTATCTCATATAGCAAATAAGAATCTAGAGAGTCAACTGAAAGGAAAGCACCACAGACAGATTTGAATTTGGTTAAGTTATGAACTACAGAGAGCTAGAATACTTACTGCAGTAAGGAAGAATTTTCATGATTCTTTGTGCCTTGGTAGTTTTGTTAGCTAACAGGCTTTAAGAGAAGCTCATAAATATGGTGCCAGTACCAGTTTGTTGGAGTCCCAACCAATCACAGGCAAATATTTTAAAAGGCCTTATAAGTCAGTTTCATCTTTGAGTTTTTACTTAACCTCTCTAAATACTTTTGGAGTGTGTATGTGTATATGAGTATGTGTGTGTGTGTGTATGAGAGAGAGAGAGACAGAGACAGAGTGTGTGTGTGTGTGTGTGTGTGTGTTTCACTATCAGATCACGAGGGAATTGAGTTTATTGCAAGGATAAGGTCAATATTGCCTCAACCTCTCTCAGTCAATGATAACTGACATATCCATTCTAGTTTATTTATAGACACCCATATTTGACATTGGAGGAGAGAGAAAGGAAAACTTAGGTTGATTAAAGAACAATTTTTGCTAGATAGCATCAAAAACAAACTCACTAAAAATAAAATTGTCATGGACACTATACCTTTCTCCAAAACATCCAAAAAAAAAGACAAGGAGGTCTAGGAAAGCAGTACACCACCATGAATTCAGTATACCAATTCAAAAAAGTTCTCTAAACTAAGAAGGAAATATAACCTGAGAAAGATAATTCATTCCATCCATTTCCGTTGCTCTTTTATGTAATCTAATAAAGGTCCCCAGGAGGTTGATGTCTACAGATTCCAATATTAATTTGGAAAAATGAAACAGGGATGAGTCCTTGGCTACAATCATGTGAAACCAGAAAATAAGACAACAGAATTGGGAAGTGCAAGATATAAACTTTGGGAGATGGTCACAAGAAACAAATTCTTAAGTATCTTGCTTTGCAGAAGTTGTCCTTTTTAATAGTAATACCTTTTTTAAAAGTCTCATTTATGTAGTAGCTTAATGTTTATAAAGCACTTTCTTCCAAACAACCCACAGACAATAAAGAATCCTCTAATAACCTCTTTGTATTAATAACCCAATATAAGTAATCTAATTGGCTACCAGCCACACAAAGAGACACCTATTCTGTGACCCAGTAAAGATAGAAAAAGCCATAAACTAAGTGAGGTGATAACTTTAAAAAATTCCTCGGCAAAACCGACATTTACAAGACTCAAGAAAAGAAACCTTTAGTAAGAATGAGGTAAGCAAGAGCTCTTGGGTCCTTAATGTAGTTTATCTTACACATAAAGGTATCTTGAAAACCTTTACACAAGTCCTTTATGAGGAAATAATTTCTGAGCTAGGGCAGACAATGGTCTTTCAAATCTATTCTCCGTTTAGAAAGAGTTTGTAAGGAGGATTTCTCCCAGACACCACATGAGAAGATCGTGATGCCCTTGGAAATCTCTATAATTAACAATAAGCCTCTTTCACAATTGAAAATGGACCCTCAGACCCTAAAGTAACGCTGATACTTCTATTTCTGACCCACACCTTTCATTTTATGCAATGCCTTTGTAAAACCAAGGGCAAGAACAACCTGAAGAGAAAATTTCAAATTTTGGAACACTGCCACCAAATCAATAATGGCGGAACAAAATGAATTATCAGACTCCCCTGCTTCAATCACAGGGAGAAGCAGGGAGTTCGCCAAAAGAGAAACTGCAGTCAATGTTAAGAAACAGAATGAATTGACTTTCAGGTAGGCTTATATCTAATTAAATGAGACTAGGGGCAAAGGCAAGGTAGAACCATCTAAGGCTGATAAGAAAATGATCAGTACCAGGTGACTCAGCTCCATCAGAGTCTGCATTTCTCAAGAAGACTTTGAGAACAAAGTGTTGTCACCAGGAACGTGGAGGGAAAATGGCATTCTTTAGTGAAGAGTGTTTTCCCCTCACTTATTGTACTATAATACTTCAAAACTCTTGGCACCAGGAGTCAAATAGTCTCATTACTGGAAGCAGTAATTTCAAATGAGTTTAAAAAAAAAAGAAAAAGAACTTCTATTTTTTGTGATTATACTTTACCTGAAAGGGGCCTACTAGACTCCCTAAACCAATGGTTTATTCTGAGAACACACTATGTAAGTTACCTCTAGACAGAGGAACTGCTCCTTCACAATAGTCAACAGAGGAGACCAACTAATCAGATCACAGCTACAACTGCCAGCTGTGTACCTATTAGCTTCCCTTAGCCAAGCACATTAGTGTCCTTAGAAGCAACCCATCTTCAGAAGTGCAGGTACTAGGGAGGAGGGAGTGAACTATGCTCTGAACCTTCCCTGGGGTCCTCCCAACATTTCCCTTTAAGCCTCTAAATGATAATAGGGAGGAAACAGAGTCCGATACATCCACTCCATTCTGCATTCATAATCTTCTTTCTTTACTAAAAGAAAAAAAAAAGAGATTTCCAAGGGCCTTTCTCTGCCTTCTCAGGTCAGATTCAGAGCTGTTTATCAGGTCACTTTTTAGATTTGAAATGCTGCATTCTGAGGTCAGGAAATACAGAATTGTTAAGGTGTCTAATTTTAGCCTGGGTGACTTCTGAGAACCCAAATACCTGAAAAGAAAAATAGAGCAGATCCTCTTCTATACCAGTCACTGTGTCAAGCCTGACTTGTATTTAAACCTGTAGGCTGCACTAGAGAAGATTACATTAAACTTTCATGGCTGATACTTGGGTCAAAGAAACTGCAGAGTTTCTCTATAATCTACTGCTTTCTTTCTGATGCACTGGGAGTCATGCAAACACATATTAACATCTTCTGCTTGATTTGAAAACACCACTATTCTTTAAATGTGTACAAGTGACACTCAGTGCTTCTGATATACTCTTAAATGAGACCAGGATGATTCGTCACTCTCAGGTCCTATATATCTGATTATATATTCAGAATTCTCTTCAAAACAAATAAATGAAATTGTCTTCATGCCTTAAATGCTTTTCAATGGCAAAAGAAATAAGAAGGAAGGAAGGATGGGGAGCTAGAAGGAAAGGAAGGAAGGAAGGAAGGAAGGAAGGAAGGAAGGAAGGAAG
>NC_058135.1:194468619-194476940 GCF_016433145.1 Gracilinanus agilis | reverse complement strand
AAAGAAAGAAAGAAAGAAAGAAAGAAAGAAAGAAAGAAAGAAAAGCAACATATTAACTACTGAATTAGCATGAACACTGCAAACAGTCTTTCACCCTTCTATGGAGCTAAATTCACTAAAGTTGTACAAGCTTTATTCAGGAAATTATAGATCTTATTATTGGGGCACTGTGTGGCAGGTGCCAAAAATATTTAAATTCTATCCATTTCCAATTCATGAAGCCCATTGTAGCACTGTATTATAGTATTATTAGATTTGCACATTTAGCAGGGAAACCTATTATAATAAAATACAACACACAATTGCTGTTTTCTTGCAGGGAGAACCTCAGCATTATCTACAGGGTATTGTTTCTCCAATCAAAAGAAATCCAAGTTTGGGTTTTTTTTTTAAATGTCAGACTTTAAAGAAGCACAGCTTCCTCAATCTTCTTTCCATTTTAGTGTTTAGGAGGAAGGAAAGAAAGAAAAGGGATTTCAGATAAACCTTGTCAGATCTGTTTTTTTCCTAACTGCTGTATTACCTACGTCCCTCCTATTTTCTGTGATGATCTATGTCCCACCTAGATATTCTGTATTCCTTCACATCTTTTAATTGAAATGGTGTTTGGAAAAAATAGTAGACCTACATGAGCTTCATACCGTCAAGTGCTCAGCTATTATTACACATCGAATGGATTTCAGTAGCTGTAATGGCCAATTTAGTTACTTGTTATATGATACATACTATTATATCTATCCCTCCCAGCATTTTTACCCTTTATCTCCTTGTTCTTTCCACTTCATGATAATACTATGTCTCTTACTTGGAGTTTAAGAACTTGAGAAATACCTATTAAGCACCTAAGCTAACTTTAAAACACTACAGATATAGGCAAGAATCACGGCATGTCAGAACTGGAAGGGACATAACAGATCATCTGTTCATTCCCCCATCACTTTATATATACATATATGTATGTATGTATATATAAAGAAACCAAGACTCACACAGTGAATGTGTGGCAATGCAAAGATGGGGGCTCAGATCTCCAGACTCCTAGTCCTGTTCTTCCCACTTCATTGAAAATCTTAATTCCTATGATTTTCTACAGCCTAAATATGACACTTTCTCACTTCTCATTCTGCAAATGTGCACACTTAAGCCAAGAAAGATAGTTTTCTCTAAGTAGTAAGTGGCAGAGCTAGTATTCAAACCTGGGTCTTCTGATTATAAAGCAAAAATTTTTTTCCTACTGACTCACTTAGAAACTACCCCAAATAAGGTGACCTAGTTTATAAGTATCTTATTTAGTGAATACTGTTTCTAGATCCTTTGTTTTTTTTTAATAGAAATCAGACCCTGTCAGGAATGTAATTTTGATATATTACATTTAAATTATACTACAATTTAAATTACATATTATGTAATATAGCATTATTTCCATAAAGAAATTAGATATTACCATGTTACTCACCTTCTTAAAAGGGTCAAGTAACTCTATTGCCCCTCAGACCAAAAGGAAATGCCTCTTTGGGGGCATCTTAAAGCCCTTCACTAACCAGCTCCCGTCTATATTCTAGATGTACCAAATATGTCTATCCATAACATAATCTAAGGCCAAGTGAAATTGGTCCACTTGCAGCTCCTCACACACATCTCCAAAATTTTGTACAAGTATTTCCTCCATAAGTGGAAAATACTCTGTTCTCACATTCTTCTCTTAGAATTCCTACTAAACTTCAAGAAATAGATCAAGTAAAGATCCATCCTGTTCCCTACAGCTAAAAGAGTCTCCATCTCTGAAACTGTCTTAAGTTTACTTTGCATATAGTTTTCAGATACTTATGTAGAATCCCTCTGGGACTCCTCAACTCCCACTCCCTTTGGTGTGACTTCAGCCACTAGAGACAGTCCTGAGGGATTGAGCAATTCCCCAATATCACAAGAAGGAGGGATTGATAGTGGCAGGGTCTAGGAAGAAATTCAGATTTCTTACTCCTGTTTATGAATGCCCATCACTATACTTCCCATTGATTATTCATATCCATTAATCAGCTAGAATTAATTAGCTCTTAGGGGTATTCACTAAGGTAGTACAGTAAGAACAATCAGTACAAATCATTCACCATTATGGTCTGGGATCTTCACTCTCACAAGGACATCTAGGATCAAAGGGAAAGTGGGCTCAAGCTTAAAGATCACATTTGGCAAAGGAGTAACTCACAGCTCCCAATTGGAAATAAGTCCCTTTCTCCTTCCTGGATCCTCAAATCCTCATAAAGATCCCCTGAGGGGTGTATGTATGTTATATGTGCATCTTTACTGGAACCCCAGATTTGGAGCCCTGGAAGAATGCTGAAGATGCAATTTTCTCTCCCCAAACAGGTATCCCTATATCTGACTTACCTCAGTATGTCTAGTTTAGCTCATCTTAGATCTAGGCTGGACACATTATTACTAGTCCAGTCTCACCAGGGTCAATGGGTGGAGGGAGAAAGGAATGTGATCCTCCCTCTGGTCTCACTCACTTCCCCCCACATACTCATGATGATGCCCACATATACCAGAGCAGGGAGTATAAAGTCAAAGTACTCCCACATTTTGATTCTCAAAACAACTTCAAGAAGTCACTTTCTAAATCTCCTTCTCTGATGCATACAGACCCAGAGATGTGGACACAAGTGTGTCTCATCCTTTCAGCCAATCTCAATATAGTTCTTCCAAAGGACAGAAACACTATCCTATTTCTCTACTTGATTAACTATGTTATTGCCATAGTAGCTCATGCCACTGATTATGTGATTGAGCAAATGCAACGAGAAATCATTTAGGCCTAATTTATACATTTGATTAATTTATAAATTCATTATCTTGATTTATAGCTATATAAATACAGGTATCAGGGTATAGAGCATCTTGTTAGTTGTATTAATTGTGGATAAAGGGATAGGGGTAGAATACTCTTCTACTTATTTGTTTTCTTGATGTTTCCCCAATAGAATATGTTTATTGAAGATAAGGACCAATTTCATATTTATCTTTGTATATTTTATACTTAGCAGAATGCCTGGTACATAAATGGTATTTATAAATCCTTGTTGGGTGATTGATAGACTTATTTAATTTACAACCTCTTTTCCAAGTCCTATGTATGGGCCACCAACAATAAAAATATAGCAGGAGGCAGCTGGGTGGCTTAGTGGATTGAAATCCAAGCTCAGAGACAGGAGGTCCTAGATTCAAATGTGGCCTCAGACACTTCTTAGCTGTGTGACCCTGGGCAAGTCACTTGACCCCCATTGCCTAGCCCTTACCTCTCTTCTGCCTTGGAACCAATACACAGTATTGATTCCAAGATGGAAGGTAAGGGTTTAATAATAATAATAATAATAATAATAATAATAATAATAATAATAATAATATAGCATGAGTAGCACTATACTAAAAATCAAGAAATCTAAATTTCTTCCTAGACCCTTCCACTATCAACCACTCTTGTGATATAGGGGAATTGCTCAGCCTCTCTAGAGTTTTCCCTTTGTAAAATAAGAACAGTAATAGCTGTCCTACTACTAAACTCACAGGAAGGAGTATCAATGAAAGTCATACATGTGAAAGAACTTTGAAAAGTATATATGATAGGGGGCAGCTGGGTGGTTCAGTGGATTGAGAGCCAAGCCAAAAGATGGAAGGTCCTGGGTTCAAATCTGGCCTCAGACACTTCCTAGCTGTGTGACCCTGGGCAAGTCACTTAACCCCCATTGCCTAGTCCTTACCACTCTCATGCCTTGGAACCAATACACAGTATTGATTCTAAGATGGAAAGTAACAGTTTAAAATAAAGTATATATGATAAAGGGTAAAAAGATAGGGATAGTTTGGGGATGAAGAAGTCAAATATATATAATTATATGAAAAAGGTCTAAGTTATTATTGATTAGAGAAACAAAAATCAAAATAACTCTGATATCATCTCCCACATATCAGATTGGCTAAAATGACAAAAGAGCAAAATGGCAAATCTTGGAGAGGATATGGAAAAATAGGGACACTAATACATTGTTGGTAGAACTATGAACTGATTCAATCACTTTGGGAGAGCCATCTGGAATTATACTCAAAAAGAAGTTATAAAACTGTGTATACCTTTTGACCCAGTAATACCACTATCAGGTTTACTTCCTGAGATCATCGAGGAAAAAGGAAAAGAAACCATATCTTCTAAAATATTTATAGCAGCTCTTTTATGGTATCAAGGAAATGGAAATTGAAGGGATGTCCATGAGTTGGGGAATGGCTGAACAATTTGTTGTACATGATTGAAATGGAAGCCTATTGTTGCCATAAGAAATGACAAACAAGATGATCACAAAAAACATGGAAAGATTTATATGAAGTGAAACAAAGCAAAGTGAGAAGAACCAAGAGAACATTGTACACAGTAACAATAATAATACATGATGATCAACTGTGAGTGCTTAACTTTTATCAACAAGGCAAACATCCAGGATAACTCCAAGGGACTCATGATGAAAAAGGCTGTCCACCACTATAAAGGGAACAGATGGAGTCTAAATGCAGACTGAAACATACTTTTCTTCGCTTTAATTCCTCTGTGAATTTTTCTGTAGTCTAAGCAATATGTGTCTTGTTTCACAACATGACAAACAGGGAAATATATTATATAATATATGTACAAGCTAGATCGTATTATCTGCCTTCTTGAGGAGGAGGAACAGGTGCAAGAGAGGGACAGAAAGTGGATTGCAAAATGTCAGAAAACAAATATTAAAAATTGTATCAACATGCAATCTGGAGAAAATATAATTTTTTTTTAAAATGTTGAGTATATAAAACAATTCTGTTAGTAGAACTTCTCTTGATTTTCAAGAATTGTATAAGTAAGTCATTTAAGCTTCAGTTTCTTCTTCTATAAAATGAAGATGAGAAGCATATTACAGAACAGGTAGGAATCATTAAAGAGGAATCATTAAAACCTAGATTCAGTTTTATTTTCAACATACTAACTCTGGGACCCTGAGGAAGGGACAACCTCACAAAGCTCCAGGGTAGTCTCAAAGTGTCAATTACAAAAGAATCACTGATCTCTATCAGTAGAGGGATTTTCCACACCAGAAGTTCCCTGCATCACCACAGATTTCTATACAATGTTGTCTCTAGTATAAATACCATCTCGTAAGGGTGTTGGGAGAACAAATGGGACAATATATAAAGAGGGGCCTTTGGAAACCTTTAAGAGCTCTAGAAGTAGCAGCGGCAAGCAGTTCCACCAGAATTCACAGGAAAATTATAATAAACTTTGGCCAAAACCTACTACCAAAATGCCATAGACTTAAATCATAGGTTTAGGGACAAAGAAGTCCTTGAGAAGTTCTGTATGTCAGGTAAAAGAAGTATTTAAATGCTTATTTCTCATTTAATTATCTGATGCTCACACTAGCCTCCTTTGTTGCCTTCAGCTAGAACAGAGATAAGGAAAGACACCAATAAATAACTTGGCGGTCTGAAGGAGAAGCCATGTTTCATGGGACACCCTGCTTCTGCAGCTGTTGTTAAAATATTACTGCTAATTAGCTGGCTAGTTATATATAAACCCTTACAAAGGAGTATTTTTATACAATCATAAAATAAATTAAACTATCAAAAATTCACGCTGTTAATTAAAATAGCCCCTGTAGGAGGGGAAAAATAGCTACAAGGCTGAGGTAAACAGGATGCAATTTTGTGAACACAAACTGATTAATTTTATTTTCTATTACAAGTATTTGCTAATATCATCAAAATAAGAAAACAAAGCCAGTTTGTATCAACAAGAAGTTGACAGTGGTTCAGACGTCTGAGGTTGCTGGCAAAACTTTTTGTGACGCCAAAGAAAGAGTATTTGTCTGATCCCTGGTCCCTGAAAATTGGCAACAGCAAAAACTGGGATAAAAAATAATAGTCCACCTGGTATTTTTAATCTCATAACAGTTGTTAAAATTTAGCCTTGGCCCTTCCAAGGTGCAATTTGAATTTATATTTTTTAACAACTCCAGCATTGTTTGGGATGTCTATAAGGAGGTCTCACGGGGTTAATAAAAGCCAGGGCTAATAGTTTTGAAATAAAGAGTGCTATTTAGCAAAGAATGAACTGCAAGTTCGCATTCTGTGTCTGTAAGAGCCAAGTTAAACAATAGACTTTAATTCAGCTGGTCTCTATAAGCAGAACCAATACTATAATAGTTTTATCTTTCCCCCCCAGCTGTTGAAAGCAAATATTTTTTCTGACAATGCATTCCTTAAAAGCTCAGTATTTTAGAGAGTTTAAAAATCATTCTTTGAAGAATTTTAGATTTTAGGGTAATTTATTTGATATTTTATGAAAATAATTTGGAGGCAGCTAGGTAGCTCAGTGGACAGAATGCTGGGCCTAAAATCATGACGTTCTGAGTTTCAAATCTGACCTCAGACATTTACTAGCTGTATCACCCTAGGCAAGTCACTTAACCTCTGTTTGGCTTAATCAACAAGAGAAGGGAATGGCAAACCACAGCAGCATCTTTGCCATCAACAGAATCACAGAGTCAGACAGGACTGAATAACAACAACCATATATCACCCTCTGAAAGTTCTGTTCTTGATGGGCAAGACTATATTTTATTGTACTGCTACCTAGCATACATAAGAAACTGAAAGGCTGCTTATATGACACCAAACATCAGCATAAAAAATGTAAAAAAAGTGTCCTCGAATCTAGCTATTTCAACGGCATGGCTTCACGTAACCAACTATTCCTGATTTGGACCTGAATTTTTTTTTCCATTTTCACTTGCATACTAGGTGTCATGTTGACAAACACATTGTATTTGTAAATGATAACTAATCCTTCATTTTGCAACCCCTGCAAGGTGGCAGCAGTGTGAGTGTAAGCAGAAAACCCAGAAAAACCTCACACCTTTGACTTTGACACCCCTTAGAAAGCTTCGGTGATGTTTATTTTTTGTTTTGTTTCCAACGTCTCACTTGCTGTTTTTTGCTGGCTATTCAAATCAGTTTCGATTTCTTGAGCAAATCTATCGGATGGAGGAGAAGTTCACCTCTGCTCCAAGAAAAGCCGTATTACAATTTAAAAGCCTCATCTTTTTAACATCAAAATTCTTCCAGCAATGCTGCATGCTGGGGACTCCGAGAAATGAAAATGATGAGTCATAAAAAGAGCAATGGAAGACATTCCATTTCCCATGGCTCTGCCTTTCTCTTCACTGTCTCTCTCTGAACTCTTTGTCATCTAGGCTTTGTTTCCACCCCAGCTGCTGATACCCACCTCGATTTTTTTTTCTTATGATTTATTTTGTAGATATTTTGCACGTAATTATCATGCACATGTTGTCTCTCCTACTAGACTTAAACTCCTTGAGAACAGGACCTGTTTCATTTTTTTTTGGTCCACTTGGCACAGTGTGTGTACTTATTGATGGAAGGTCTCCATCCTCTCCCAGTTCAGTGCTGATGGACATCCTGTAGAGGACTGATGGGAGTACATGGAGAAGACTCATATATTCTGTACAAGTCTTATACAGAGTACCTGCATTGATGAGATAAAAGAATTCAATTTAATTCAACAAATATTTATTTATTTATTTGCAAGCCACTGATGAGCCCTCGTTTATTATGAGCTGACCACACACAAAACACTGAGCTAGGAAGTGGGGCATATAAAGACACAAACTAAACGGTCCATGCCCTCCAGAAGACTTCATTCTATTCCTCTGTCAAAGTAACCCACAAGGTAAAAATAAGAAGTCTCTCTCTCTCTCTCTCTCTCTCTCTCTCGCATGGTACTGCACATTTTACAAACCAGGTGTTCTCTTCCCAGCAGCCCTTGGAGATGAGCATGCTATATTCCCATTTTACTGATAAGGAAATTGAATATCAGAGACCTGGTTAACTTGGCCCCTGATTTCAGTGCTAGCAAGTGGAAGCAGGTTGCATGGCTAGACCTTCTGACTCCAACTCCCTCCTATAAGAGATAATATGGTGATTTGCATTAAAACTCTGGAGATCTGGCTGTAGAATGAACAACAACAGCTAGAGGGCCATTTTCTGACAGCAGTTTTGACAGTGTCATTTAATTGCTCTAATGACACTGATGATGGCTGATGGCCTAGGCCATGACAGGATGACATAAGCAATTTGCATGAATTCTGCTTTGTCTGTTGTAGAAAATACACTGACCCACATTTACAAGTAATTTGTACATGAAAAGACATAGAAGGAAATATCAGTGAAGGGATCCATGAACAGAGTACTAGCACATTAAGATGGACGTTGACAAAAGA
>NC_058135.1:194398146-194465805 GCF_016433145.1 Gracilinanus agilis | reverse complement strand
TCTCTCTCTCTCTCTCTCTCTCTCTCTCTCTCTCTCTCTCTCTCTCTCTCTCTCTCGCTCTCTCTCTCTCTCTCCATTGAAATCATAAAACTATTCACCACTTAGAAAAATCTAAACACAGAATGCTTAACCATTCCAATTTTCTAGTCCCTCGGACACAGATGCTAATTTCCAGACTGGGTTTTAAAATTTTGGTTTTAATCTCTGGCCTCTTACAGAAGACTCCAACTCCCCCACCACCACCACCACCACCAGAGGAATGAAAACAGCTCTTGTATCACATTTAGCTAAGACAATTGGGTTTCATCAATGGATTGATTCCATAAAAAGGTGACCCTTTTTTTTTATTATTTAAAGGCAAGGGAACAGATAGCTCCCTGTGAGTTGTGAGTTGAATGCTGAGCCTCTGGGGAATTGTGAGAAAGGAAGTACAAGTTTAATTAAAACAACAACAAAACAAACAAAACAAAACAAAACAACAAAACAAAACACCAGCCAGCAAGAGGAGCTTCCAGGAGTGTTGAGGAGAGACAAATGAGAAGAAAAGGAGGGGAGGAAGGAATAAAAGATGTCTCCAGAAGAAAGACTCCTGTTGCAATAGGAAGAGATCTTGGCTAGGGAGTAGTAAGTTGCTAACTAGACACAGTGTTACCCCCATCACTCTCATCTACAACCTATTTTCCATCATTCACATGTACTTGATTTTTCTCTAGCTTTCAGGGAATATCTGGACAACGCTTTCCCACCCTTTGTTGATCTGTGCTCAGGGCATACAAACTCATTTTAATTTTAGCCCAAGACAAATTAAAAGGTAAATCTGCTGCTGCTGCTGCATCAAAAAAAATCAAATATAATTTATTTCCCAGAATATCTGTTCTTTCACAGAAGACAGGCAGCAGGGAAAGGTGTCCTTCGATATACCGAATCATTTCATTCCTGAAAAGTTAGCTGCAAATTCAAATTCCATATACAATATTAAAACTTATTTTCCTACTGACTTACATCAAAAAATTTGCATTCCTGGGGCATGGCCTCTTTGAAAGCTGTCCTCACACAGCAAAAAAGAAAAAGGAAAAAAAAAAACCTTGCAGAGCAGCTCAGGTCACAGCTTGGCTACTCTGCAGACACTCAGTGCCAGGCTGCCTTTCATAGCAATAGCACTGCAGGAATATGGGAGAGCTTTCACACTCCACCCTCCCCATACCAAACCAGGCCAGACTTCTGATTAACCTTTTACTTGCCTCTTTCTGGAACATCTTTCTTTGGAGCATATTCCAATTTTAAAAAAATTCTCTATAAAAAGTGGAGGAAAGGGAAGGAGGAGATGCAGCGAAGCATCTCTATCTTATTCTAAATGTCAAAAAGACAAAGGCAAAATGAGGCAGAGTGGATTTCTCAGAACTGCCTCCCCCAAGACTCTAAATATTATCTGTCAATAGTCCATAAATAGAGGCATAATCGAGTATTTTGTTAGTATCCCCAATTTACAGAGAGGGAAGTTGAGACAAAGGAAAAGGTAATCATCTTGCACCAAGAAGCAAAAGATGTTACTGGGTTCTAAGGCCCTTTGGGGGACTGCATGCAATGTGGGTATTCAAATAGCTTGGGGAGGGCCCAGGGCAGGAAGAACAAAATGGTCCTTGCAAAAGAACAGATGGTGAAGAAGAACAAAACAAGGGACCAACTTCAGGTGGATAATTTTGTTTTGTGAGACTCAGTTTCCCTATCTGCAGAATGAAGCATTTGGACTCAGGATCTCCATCTGAAAAAGCCCTGAGTCTACAAGTACAAATGTCCCATTTGGAGTTGTTAAATGACTATATTTTGGGGGTAGGTTTAAGGGGGCTCACTTGAGAGAGTCAGAGGTGACTGTTTGTCCAAGGTATAGCCCCAGAATGCTAGACATACAGAAAATGGATACCCACCTTCTTCTCTGAACCCTATTCTGACTGGACAGCAGAGGTCTATCCAGAGATCATCACCACAAGGTAACCCAGTAGACTTCACTTCTGAGAGAACAAGTTTGGGGTCACATAAAGTGTCCTGGTTTGTATACTAGCCTTCAAACCATGTGGAACTCACTCTACTCCAAATCTCTGACCCTCGCTTTTCACCTCTGCAAAAAGGGGATAATGAGACTGGTGATACCCTTCTGTGAGTTATTATGAAAGATTTGCTTTATTAAAAAAACCTTAATATATCATAAAAATATACATCAGAAACTCCAAATTATGCTATTTCTTTAACAGGACTAATCATGCCCCACCCCTGGGGAAAGCCTTCTTTTTTCCTATCAGATGGACAGATGTTTCTTTCTAAATATATATGTCATCATATAAAATTATTAGTTATAATACTGATTTATTGCATGGAAGCCTGTGTTAAAAAACCATCCGTATGAATCAAACCTGGCTATCTTTCATTCATCCAGTAGAAGGCAAGCTACTTCGGGAGGGATTGTTTTTCAGCTGTCTCTGTAACCCTAGTGTGACAAAATTACTTTGAAACCTAAATTCTTGTAGAATTGAACTGAATTCATTCACCCAACAAATAATTTTATGATAACTCCCAAGGAAGTGCACCAATTTTGTTTATTCTTGTGCTACAAAGTTGGGGCAGCTAGGTGGTACAGTAGATAGAGCTCGATGTCTAGTGGCAGAAGGACTCAAGTTCAAATATGGCCTCAGACGCTTACTCTACTAGCTGTGTGGCCCTATACAAGTCACTTAACCTTGTTTGCCTTTGTTTCTCATTTGCAAAAAAAGTTGGAGAAATAAATGGCAAATCACTCCAATATCTTTGACAAGAAAATCCCAAATGGGGTCATAAAGAGACAGACAAAACTGAAACAACAACTAGAATTATAGTTATCAAGTGTTGCTTTAAGTGATAGACTGTCAGGGTCTTTTTTTTGTTACAAAAAGTAACTATATCATTTTAACAATTTTTGTTTTTGTCCCTTTATCATTGTTATATTTGAAAGATGATTTCCATAAAATATCATTCAAAATTTGAAATAATTTAAATAATTATATAGCAACAAAGCAAAATTTGGCTATCTAGAATTGTTTTTTTTTTTTAAATTATTTTCAATAGCAGTTTTCCAAAGAGTTGAGGGTTGGTTTCATGTTTTACACCATGATTTTTTTTTAATTTTAATTGTTTTGGAATAAAAATCTTTTCAAATTTCTTTGTAGATTTTTAAATAGAAATAAACAAAATATAATTGAATGCATTCTGGATGAATGAGCATCAATAATAGAAATTCCAATTCCTTCCCAATGCTATAACATGATGAGGCCTTCAGAGTCCATGAATGTCTAGAGAATGTATTGTCCTTTCACTAAATGACCCCAACTATTATCAATTACAATGGGAGGTCACAAAAATATTATGATTCCTAATTCTGCAGAATAATAATATTCTCCTACTATACTTTTAGCAATCACAGAATCTTTGATTTAGAAAGTACCTCAAAGATCATCAAGTACAACATTCTTTTTTTTAACAGATTAGATCACTGAGGCCCAGGGAAGTTAAAAAAACTTGCTTGAGGTAAAATAGGTGGTAATTAGTAAAAGTAATTACTCAAATGCTGTGACCAAATCCAGGTGATCTTTTCTACTCTAGGCAATATTGCCTCAAGCACCCCCTACAAGAAGCCCTTCCTTATTGCCCCAAATACTAGTGCCCCCTCCCCTAACAACAATGTATTTAACTATACTTTATTTCTTCTGTATTTTTCTCAGCACATTTTTTCCCGGTATACTTATATATGAATGTGTTGTCTACCGTAATAGAGTGTAAGTATCCTGAGATCAAGGACTGTTTTATCTTTTGTTTTCGTATCCCTAGCACCTAGTAAATGTCTGGCACAGAGTCTGCACTTAATAAATGTTTCGAGATTGATGTTCCCATCAAATTGATTATTTTCAGGCATAAAAGACCTCCTAGAAATTCCTTTTCAAGGGAATTTTATTTTTTAAGTCACTTTTTGGAAAAGAAGACTTTAGATACAGCATCTGGGGATTTATTTTTTGAAGCTTTGAGAATTTGAGGGTTTGTACCAGCAGCTGTCTCCTAAATAAATTCAAATTAATCTACTAAATATACTAATAGACTGAAAAAATATTGAAAACACAGTTTTTTAAAGCTTGGAAACAAATTGTAAGTGAACAAAACAAAAAAAGATGTTCCTCTGGGTTCTTTGCTTTTTCCCTCAAAAACTAATCACCTACAGCTTCAAAATTCTTTAAGCAAATTTAACCTTGTAATTCTTTCTTGTACTCCTACTTAGTATGTCTTATAAGAAATTGTGACATCCACAGAGGCCAGGCACAGGGAGAGCCTTCCAAATCTGCATAGGTTTTGGGTACAAGCTTGGGAAGGGACTTGGAGTTTGTTGTTCAAGGTCCAAAATGGTTGACTGAGGAGAGTATCACCAGGGAAAAGTTGGCCACCAGGAAATTAACTTTGGCAAAGGCAATAAGGGCTGTTATCTATGTCACTAGAGAGAAAAAGCAAGGGTCTCTAAAGTACTAAAAAGGTCTAGTGACCTATTTTACATCAATAGGGTTGAGGGCAAATACTAAAATAAATAAAGATATCCTCTAACCCAGAGTGTATGAGATAATATTTATAAAGGGCTTAGCACATTGTCTGCTACATAATAAGTGTTTATTAAATCATAGTTTCCTTCCATCTTTCCATTTGTAAATATATATATATGTGCATATATATGCACATTCATAAATACATATATATGTATATATAGATATAGATATAGATATAGACAAGGCTACTATGGTCATAAAGATCAAAGGCATCTTTGCCAAACTGTTATGACCTCACAAATAGAAAAACCTTAAACCAGAAGCTGCTACCATTTCCAAAAAGAAAAAAAAATTAATCATCTTCAAGGGAGCATTACGAAGATCTAGAACAGGGATTCTTACCCTGGATTCACAGATAGATTTTAGGAGGTCAAGAACTTAGCTGGAAAAAAAATAGTGTTATTTTTCACTGAGTGCTAACCAAAATTTACCACTCCATCATTTATGAATGTAGGCAACAACCCACAGTAATATCAGGCATCATCAGACTGTCAGAGGGATATAAAACACTTTTTTTATAAAAGAACTTAAGAACTCTTAGTCTAGGTAATTTCTGAAAATGAGAAGAATAATCCAGGACTCTTAGAGTTTTGGTCGAGCCAGAAAATATTCTTAAGGCATAAGAGCCCACTGAGGTCATGTTTCCAAATATGAAAAATATTATGAGAATCTTTATGGAGAGAGGAGAGTGAAGGCAGGTCCAAGTTTATAATGCAAATTTTTCATATAAAGTGACTAGGTCCATGGAGAGGTGTTCTCAGCTGCAATTCTCTCAGGTAAGCAAAAGCAGCTCACATTTATATAACACTTTAGAAAGTACTATTCTCATGACAGTCTGGTGATGTAGACATTCCAGGCATCATCCCCATTTCATAGTTGAGGAGACTGAGGCTCAGGGAAGTGACGTGCCCAAGTACAGAGATAGGAAATATCTGAGTCAGTATTCTTTGGATTTCAATCCAATGATTTTGTTGAAATAATCACTAGAGTTGGGAACTAAAAAGGAGCAGCCTATTTCTCCATAAATGGACAGTAGGGATACAAACTATCAGGTCTATTTCAGACAGTAGTTTTCCCTTGCCAGAGTGGGTATAGACCTCTCCCTATAAATGACAATTCCAATTCATTCTGAAGGTACTTGAGCCTCCAATTCAAATGACCACTGATCTTTTGCTTCAGTTTAGCCATTCAATAGAAGCATCCAAAAGGCACGAAGAAAGGCTTTTAATGGAATGATACTGTACTCCTACAGCAGAGCCAAGTCACACTTTGGGGGCTTCCTACTTAATTTCACCTTGTCTAAATATACCCAACTAAAAATAACCTGAAAAGGAAAGCATCTCCGTGCCACAAGCCCAGCAACTGAATGCAGCACTGTACGTGATGTGAAAGAATGAGAGCCTCTCGCTTAAAATACTGAAGGCGAGTTTCAACATCAGCAGCTTATATACTGTGATGAGAAAACAAAGTTTCTGATGATCAAAATTCCAACGGTGTGTTTAATAATGTAATTATCTTATTGTATTAACAAGTGCGTGGGCACAGGAGCAATTGCCGAGATGTGTGTTCAAATTGAAAGTGTGCAATTTCTTCTTTGCCACAGCTGATTACTTCTTAGGGTCCCATTCATTTTGGGGGGGGGTTAGGGAAATGACCCTATTTGGGCCTGCTTCTTTCAGAAATACAAAGTCAATCAAGTCTTATTTTGCCACTCTAACCTGGGAATAGATGACCCCAGTAAAAAGAGGTAATATTTTCAGGAGGATTTCTGCCTAATCATGATCTTCTTTGATTTCTGTCTTTTTTTTTATTCTAATTTTCCCCATCTTTGGAAATGTTGAAAAAGACATTGAGCCTAAAATCAGGTCTATGATGTGCATCCTGCCAATAGTCTGAAAAGATATATTTTGGTGCATTTATTCAGTTAGGGTCTATCCCAAAGGGTTTGTGGATTATGCTTTAAAATCTGAACTACTCTATCTAAAATACATATGTTGTCATAGCACCATGTACTTCTCCTCACATCCATCAGGTACCTTGGCAAATAATACAAAATATGATCATGTAAAAGTAAATATCCAGTATCATTTCTCTAGTAGCTTTTCCTCCAAAATAGGCTATCATGTCCTATCATATTGAGCTCTCAGGGACAAAGATTGAACCAAATATCTCATTTCTAAAAATGTATCCAATATGGAATTTAATGGATTTGAGGGTAAAAGGCCCGAGTATGAATTCTTGTTTTGCTAGCTAATATCTGTGTACCATTAGAGGTAGGTAAGTTCAGCTTTCTATGCCTCAGTTTCCTCATCTGTAAAATGACTGAATTATTAGGAAGATTCCTTGTATTATTATATTATTATAATAAAGATTATATATAATCTTGTATTAGGAAGATTCAGTATTATAACCACCAGGTAGCCTCCTCCACAACATCACTCATATCTGTCGTCTTCTTCTCTCTCTTTCTCCACCACCACCTTATCACCTCTCACCTGGCCTATAGCAAACTGACTTTCTTGGTATCCATCTCTTCCTTCCCCAGTCCATCTTGCGCACAGCTGCTACAGGTGATATTCCTACAGTACAGATCTGATCATATCCTGGTCCCTGCTAAAGAAATTTTAATGGCTCCCTATTGTCTCTAGGATAAAACACAAGGTCCTCCTCTTAAATGTTTGTCATTGAAAGCACTTTATAATTTGATTTGCACATATCTTTTCAGCCTGATTTTCCATCCCTTCCAGTCTTTCACTCTACCTTTCAGCCAAACTGCCCTACTTAGTGTTCTGCATAGATAATAGTCTATCTCCTCCCTCTAGCAAGAAGTCTTTTGTAATCCCTCCAGTTGTCAGTGACCCTCATAGAAATTATTTTACTGAATTTTTTGGGTACTTCGTGTTGACTTCTGTGTATATGCTGCACACACTCCCGGTGGGATATAAGCATCTTAAGGCAGGGACTATTCCATTTTTGTCCTTGAATCTCCAGGGTCAGGTGCAAACACAGGGCCTGGCACCTAGAAGGTACTTAATAAATGCTTGTCAGATCAAATTCAATTGAATGAGCGCTCATTAATTCATACAAGCTGCTATCCTTCCAACCAACAGGAATTTTACTTGCTAATTATTACTAGCAGGGGAACAATTCCTATGCTATCCTAGCTAATGGACTGTCTGGACATTTAGGAAAGATACTTCATTCATTCATGACTAGAGCATCTGTGTCATTAAAAAAGTATCTAGGGACGGCTACATTTTGACCTCATACATTCGCATAGCTCAAGATGAGTTTCATCTGGATATACAGAAGCCTAGGACCCTTTCTCATGTATTTAACAATATTTAATTAACATGTAAAGCCTTTTTGCATCTAATATCTCATCTGATCTTCAAGGAATCCTGGTCAAGTAAAAATCATCCCTGTTTTACAGATGGGAAAAATGAGGCTTATTCCCCTAAGTTTCCAGGGCTAGTTACTGATAGAGTTGACCTTTTCAGGATACTTACTTATCTTTACATCAAGCATAACATCTCCCAGAAGAGATTGGGACAGTGGTCCTCAGCAATCATTCTCTAAGACAGTGATTCCCAAAGTGGACGCCACCGCCCCCTGGTGGGTGCTGCAGCAATCCAGGGAGGCAGTGATGGCCACAGGTGCATTTATTTTTCCTATTAATTGCTATTAAATTTTTTAAATTAATTTCCAGGGGGCTAAGTAATATTTTTTCTGGAAAGGGGGTGGTAGGCCAAAAAAGTTTGGGAACCACTGCTCTGAGATGTCACCATATAAAATGGGCACAGCAGAGACTGGGCTATGAGTGCTAGTTTGTGTAACAAAAGGCTTTATCTTCATCAGATGGACAGGCAGAGGGGCAGATGAACAAGGTGGAATCGTTATTTCTGCTAACCACAAAATGAAGGCTAATTTCTCACTCTGCATTCACAGGAAAAAAAAGGTTTTGAGCTGCCCCAGTTTTCTTCCGCCCAATAACATTTAGTAAACAGGAGGCCTCATGTTCTACTGCTTGAACTCATTCTTCATATCTCACTTTATTATTTATGCACTCAGCTTAAAATAAACAGCCACTCTAAAGGAGGTGAGTTGGCTTACTTAGTGTAAACTGGTTTCAGTCTGACAGTTACTTTAGAACATTAGTAAACAACTTTAATTCACTTCTACAGAATTTGTAGGCTATGGATGCAGTAGCTGCATGAGGCCAACTGAATACAAGCCTGTTTCTTCCTGTCTCTGACCAGAACAATGTGAAATAATAAAAGCAGAGTCATCTTATAGCTGAAATGCGGAATCTCTAAACCTACGAGCTTGAAGAGACATCAGAAGGCATCTCAATCAAAGATTCATGAAAACTTTTTTCAGATATGATAACTTCTAAATCTGATCAGAAGCTTCCATGCCCCAGGGATATGGAATGGGGACTAGCAATTCTCACAATCACTTTTCAGAAGGAATATTGACAATTTCAACAACATTCCAAGGTGAGCAACCATACTGATAAAGGAGAGGGGAAAATGTCATATAAGGAGTAGTTGAAGCAATGAAGGGAAGAATTAAGGAATTTCAAACATTAAAGAAGCTGAGACTTGTTCCATGTTCCTCTAGAGGGCAGAACTTGAATCAATGGGTAGAAGAAACTTCCCAGTAGATGTAGTTGGCACCACATAACAGAATTTTGCAAGGATGCATCATAGTGGCTGCCTTTGTGAAATAATGAATTCTCCATTGATCTGGATATTCATGCCAAAGTTAGATTACGATCCATTAGGAAGAAAAAAAGAAGAGATTCTTGTAAACTAGGAAGTCAAAACTAAAAGTACTTTAAGGTTGTTCTATGACTTCACAAACAGTTTCTAGACATAGTCATGTTCTTGTCTGAAAATTCTGCCATCCTAAAAGTCTCCAAGGAACTCCCCGCTAGCATCATTTAAAATCCCTTAGGTCAAGGGCCATGCTTGAAATCAACCACTCTTGGGTTGTGAGTATCTCTATACATATGCAAAAACAAAAAAACAAAAAGAAAAAATAGATCAACTTGTAAAATTTAGAGGAAAAAATAAGCAATTCAGACAATCAGAGGAACTGTTTTAACAGAGAAGCCGTTTTAGATTTCTCTTTGGTCTAATTATATACAGCACAATGATACAACATTGGCAGGCAGCAATTCTCAGGCACCTAAGCTGTCACTTTTCTGGTTGGCCAAAGAGGGGGTATTCCACACATGTGAATCATTCTGTTCAACAATGTCCCCTCTCTAAGACTGAAAATGCCAGTCTTGCCAGGGCAGTCTGGAAAAAATAATGGCTACTCCAATCAAACTAGTCTCCTCCTCCATGAAACCAATTTTTGTACACCACTGAAACATGCCCTTAGGGGCCAGATCATAGGGAGAAAGATGACTATAAAGCAGAAAGAAAGAGACAGAAACAAAAATAGCACAAAATTAATTTCAATTTACATTAAAATTTTAGCTCTACATATACATAAAAGCATATAGCCATCCAGTTCCAAATAGTCTAGTAAACAATATCTGAATTTTTTTGGCTTTTTTTTTCTACACCAACAGATTGATAAACATTATAGATTCAGAAATAATAAATTCCTAAAACAAAGTTAGAGTACCAGTATTTGAATATGAAATCGGGTGTTGCAAATTTCCTAACAAATTATGATTAGACATTTAGCATTTGTACTTTGGTGAAATAAAATATATTATGACAATAATTCTTTATACTTACAAAGTACCTTTCATCCATGGGGCTCCAATTTTATCAATATTAGTTCATTGATTTTCGCAACACACCTGAAAAGCAGATGGTAAGTTGTGTTACCCCCATTTTGCAGATGGGGATGCTGAGGGAAAATGGGGGGATACATTAATGGTACAGGATCAAAAAAAGCTCATCAATGGGAGAATAACTACTACAATGTGGGTCTTCCCATCCACAATACCAGCCAGGTATCCCCATCCTTCCTTTAGGATCTGATTTTTCTGAAATAATTTAGTAAATAAATTCAAAGGAAAAAATGTACCCAGTGATCACTTCACCCTTTTGTTGTATGTAGTACCATGATCTTCAGGAGAAAATGAGGCAGATGTTTCTGAGAGGCAAAGAACAATGCTAATCAAACAATGAAACCCATCTCATTCCTCTCAACAGAGGGGAAAAGGATTGTTGATGTGAAGCTGGGGATATGTTATCAGAGGCTATAGCTGTGTCCATTGATTTTACTTAAATAGGGTTTTTTTAGATCTTTATGAACCAGCTACATTTTTCCCTACTGAGGCCCTCGTCAGGGCTAACCTGGTGTGTACTGTATATTCCTCTAGTTTGGTGAGAATAGCTACAAATGAAGAATTCTAATCATCAGTGCTACTGTGTGACCTGGCTGAAACCTTCCCCCTCTCCTAGACAATACCTTAATCCAATTAGAATGTATATGTCCCTCCCAGATCTCTAAGGAATAACTATAATGGTTAGAATTCACAAAGAAAGTATCAGTGAGAGAAGTCCAGGGGAAATTGTTGTAGCATTAAAAACAAAAGGCAATAATAAGATTGTAAAAAGAAAAGCAACAAAAACTGATTAAATAGGAGAGAAAACTTGGGAAGAACTTTCTATACTCCATTGAAAACCGGGATGAAAATTCAATAGGTTGAATTTAATGACTTACATGAAATTTGACCTGAAAATACAATTACTTATCATTTTGAATATATTTTGATTACTCATTTCAACATATAATGATAATAACACGTTTTGAGGGTCTGACTCTTTTGGGAATTCAAGGAAGCCACAGTGCTCTAAATGGAAGCTCTCAAATAATTCTCCAGAATAAGGAAGGACAAAGTACCACATACACATCTTTCGCCACATCCAATCTCTTTTTCTCCTTCTCCCAGAAAGGAACATCATTCACTCATTCACCCACTCAAAAAAAAAAAGTTTATGATTCTGTATGTGAGATGCAGACCATCATGTAATAAGATGCTAGGAGAACTACAAAGAAGAATCTAGTATTTTCATGGTTTTGTGGTCTCTTGTTCAGTCGTTTCAGTCATGTCTGATTCCTTATGACCCCATTGGGGATTTTCTTGGCAAAGATACTGGAGATGTTTGCCATTCCCAGCTCATTTTATAGATGAGGAAACTGAGGCAAACAGGATTAAGTGACTTGCCCAGGGTCACACAGCAAGTTAGAGTCTGAAATCAAATTTGAACTTGGGTCTTTCTTCCTGCACCACCTCCCTGCCCTAATTGTTAATGGTTACAGGGTCCAGGAGTCTTTATAGAAGCTGCTCTGCACCCAGTCCTGTTTGGTCTTAGACTGGCCCTATTGATCTGGATAGTTCCACTCTGGACAGGGATCTAGTTCTGAAACTCCTCAAAAACTAGGGCAGAAGCTGGTCCTCTTCCCAGTCATTGTCCTATGGGATCTGAGGAGCATTTAATGATCGTCCCCTAGCCTGTATGCCGATTGAATGTGCCTGTGCATCTATTTATTTACATGCAATTCTTTTCTCCCCAGGTGAATGCGAGCCCATCCTGAGTCCAGGTTGTTTCACTCTTTTTACTAGTGTCCCCAGCACCTAGCTTAAGTGCTGGCAAACAGCAGGTACTTAATAAAGACTTGTTGACTGACTGATTGACTGTCCCCAAATCACTTTCTCCCTGGCTTCATGGGTTCCTGAAATGACAACGAGCAGAGTTGTTCATTAGGAGTTCTAGATGAGGGGAACGGTGCATGTTACTCTAATTGGAGTAAGAAAGGTGGGTCAGGGATGAACTAGGTCACATAACAGTACTCACTAGTTTATTAGATTCATTCATTAACATCTCATCTCACCGCAGAGAAAATAGGGCTTTAAAGGAATGGCGTGCGGGCCAGGTCAGTCCTGGGGCCAGCCTACAGGAAAACTAAAGCTGTCCCCCAAGGATCCAAAGACCGGTGTGAGAGCACTGAGCTTCTGGGGGAAGAGGCCCAACTCTACTATTTCTAGCTATGAGACTGTGTGCAAGTCACTTCTCTTCCAAGACCAGTTTTCACATTTGTAAGATTTTACTTTCAATGCCTATGCCAGAGCTGTTGTGAAGATGACAACAGCAAGAGCAACAACTAGTATTCATACAGTGCTTTAGAGTTTGCAAAGCAATTTACTATTATTTTCACATTTGATCCTCACACCAGCCCTGGGAGGTAAGTACTGTGGTAAGATATCCTTTGTAGATAAAGAAACTGAGGCAAATAGAGGTAAAAGGACTTGCCCAGGGTCACAGGGCTAATGAGTATGAGGCAGGATTTTGAATTCAGATCTTTCAAACTCCAAGTCCAGGGCTTTATCTGCTGCATCACTAAGTAAGGAAACTTAAACCATAAATACATGGTGTCGTTTTCAGAAAAAAAGCATCTACTCGGGCAGTTAGGTTGTTCAGTGGATAGAGCAACAGACTTGAAGTCAAAAGGGTCTGGGTTCAAATCTAGCCTCAGATACTTCCAAGTTGTGTGACCCTGAGCAAGTCACTTAATTGCTTAGCCCCTACAACTCTTCTACCTTAGAACAAATATTTGTATTGATTCTATGACAGAAGGAAACAGTGTTTTTTTAAGTATCTATACAAAATAGGATATATGTTTATGATTTTTCCCCACCACCAAATCCAGTTTATAATCTTTTTTTTTCATAAGCATAATAAGATCTAATTGGGACCTTAGTAGAGGAATAAGAATGCTAGTCTTAAAGTATAACTATGTGATCCTGGGCAAGTCACTTAACCCCAACTACCTAGCCCTTACTGCTCTTCTATCTTAGAACCAATATTTGTATCGATTCAATGACAGAATGTAACATTTTTTTAAATATTAAAAATTAATATGTAAATATTTTTAATGTTTATAGTAAAATAAGTAAAAATATATAAATAAATAAAATGAAAGTATTAAACTTTTTTTTAAATTAAAAATTAAAAATTGGTTGTGTGAACTTCTGCAAATCACTTAACTGGGCCTCAGTTTCCACATCTGTAAAAGGAGGTAATTTGATTCAAGGAGCTTGAGAGACTCTTTTAGCAACTCTGTGATCCTATCATTCCTTCCTGGCACTGGCCTGGGAAGGAGGAGAGAGCTGGGTTCTGCTTCCAAGATTCCTATTAATTCACTGTGCGACCTCAGACAAATCACAACCTCTCTAGGTTGAAATTTTCTCACTGGTCAAAATGAGCAGCATAAATGACATCACAAGATCTCATCCAGTTCTAATATTTCAGGAATAATCAGCTTATATGTCAAATTGTACTCCTCTTCTGATGCCATTTTAATTAACGGTCCTTCGTACACAGGAAGTCAGCTTAGAGGTAGTCAAGTCCCTATTTCCAGTCAAGCGGACGAGAATCCCCAAGAGTAAGAGAAGGACCTCTGAGTCCTCCTTCTCGAGATACAGTGACGTCGGGCAGACCATGGTGGATATTTCAGTGTCTTTTCCGACTTTCTCATTACTAGCATGTGACAGACAAAGAAAGATGCAAGATCATCCATTTCTCTCCTCTCCGGCTGGTCACAAGCACTTTAGTCAGATTTCTAAACAGATTTCTTGTTTACCTGCATGTTAATAAAACCAACAGCTTTACCAGTCAGATTTTTTTCCCCCAAGCATTTGAACTTCCAGCGAGGTTTGGAAGCAATTAACATTCACGAGTAACAGAGCAATCAACATGGGGATAGCTAATGGGACTGGACAGAATCCAAAAACAGATATTAGGATAATGGTGAGTCACTGACATAGGTTAGGATGTTAATTCTGGAGGGCAGAACAGTGGAATGTTTTCAATAGCTTAGTTAGGGGCTGCTGTCACATTAACATATGCAGATTTCTATAGATGGCTCTTCTCTAGTGACAATCTATATTTCTTAAACTATAATCCAAAAGAGGGTACTCTTGCATGGGCATATCACTCAAATCCTAGCAAATAAGAGTACATATTGAAATCAAGTTTATTTTTAAATTGCCTACCTGACAAAAATCTTTAAAATGTCATTCCTCACCAGTTTGGGTCTATAGACTATCTTTATCTGCTAGCCAGCTTAGCTAGAGGCCACAAAAATAACAGCTATGAAATTCCACCTTGGCGTTCTCCCAATAACTTTTTCCATTTATTTGTGAGCATACACTTTAACATGCACAAGCCATTTACTCATTGAAAGTTCCCAATATTGCTATTCGAAATAACCGGGGCCTCAAAAGTCCTTGCCAGTTGCTTATACTCTCATACTCTTTTCTGAAAAGAATCTAGTTGGGGAGAGTGGCTAGACTTGGAGTCAGGGAAGTTGGGTTCGAATATCCCTCCTCTAACACCGGGTCTCCTGCCAATCCATCTAAAAGGCCAAGGCCAATCTTTGATCTATCTTTGCCTCATCTCTCACCACATCTCCCACATTCTTGAGCCGCTGCCTTGGTTCCCCTCCTCCTCAGCTTAAAGTTCAAATTTCTCTTCACTTGCAAAGCCTTCCACTGCCCCTTTCCTATATATGCCTTGCCCTTACCTGTCAGCCCACTTCCCCGTCCCTCCATCTTGAGATTTCTCTCGAAAGCTCGTCTGGCTCTTTTCTCTGGCTGGAGCAATTAAAAGTAGCATCTGTTGTTGTTGAGGTATTTTTCAGTCATGTCAAAATCTCTGTGACCTCATTTGGGATTTTCTTGGCAGAAATACTAGAGTGGTTTGCCATTTCCTTCTCCGGCTCATTTTATAGATGAGGAAACTGAGGCAAACTGGGTCAAGTGACTTTCCCAAAGTGACCCAGCTAGTAAGTGAGGCCTGAGGCCAGATTTGAACTCACAAAGAGGAGTCTTCCTGACTCCAGGCCAGCACTCTCTCCACTGCACCACCTAGCTGCCCCAGCACCTGGTGCCTTCAAATTTCTGTGGCCGAATAGGATGAGAATCCTGTTATTTTTCGTGTTTATGCTGGACTTGATTAGTCATGAAATGTCATGATTGGCTTTGTTCTATAAGGCTTGAAAAGATAAATTCCTCTAGGGATAGGACCTTGGAAATAAAAATCAGTCTGACAGTAAACTGTAGAAGATGATATAATTGGATAATCACCATTTATCTGGATTCCATTCTTTCTGTGATGCTCTTGTTTCCTTTATGCTTTATCTCTCTTTCCAACATCTTCATAATTGCTATTTCTGGTTATTAAAGGGTTCTTTCTGGCTTTCTATATTTCGTCTCTTCCCTTTCTGCTGTGCCTGTCTGTGTCTGATCAAAGTTTATCCTTTTTTTAACCCCCTGTTTATCCACTGAATTACACCCAGCCGCTGATGCACAATCTGCTTCCAGTGAGCTGGGTTTGCTAAAAGCCTGTTTTGACAAAGGTTTTATACAACAGAATTCAAATTAAGGAGAAGTTATCAACAGACCAATACTTAGGAATCTATTACTTTATCTCTGTTGCAGCAGTTAAATATTTCTCTATGCCAACCACAAGGCTGGAAGATTAAGCAGCTAAGTGCAGTCGTCTGTCTGCTCCTTCTGCAAGGGCTCTCCACACATGGCTCAATCACCGGCTTACCCCCTCCACGCCCCCCCTCCCCAAGTAGCAGCAGCCCAGATTAAAGTGCTTCTGGTGCTATGGTAATCCAATCAGGGCTAGAAGTGCTTTAATCTCTACCATTCTGTCTAAAAACATTTTGGCAAAATGCCTTTCAACACTGTTCTGCATTCCAGCTGGGTTGTGTGCTCATTTCTAATGGACCTGGGGAGGAAGAGGTGACCTCACTCACTCACTCTGTCCAATCTGCTGAAGATATCTTTTTTTTATTTATTCCTTTTGCTCTAGCTTGTAGAGATCACAAAGCCCCCTGCCTGTACATCTTACATGAGTGGGAATGTTTTACATGCATGAAACTACATGTTGTGTATACATTGGGTAGGTAGGTAGCACAGTGGATGGAGTGCTGGGCTGTAGTAAAAAAAATTCTTCTTGGGGGTAGCTGGGGGGCTCAGTGGATTGAGAGCCAGGTCTAGAGACGGGAGGTCCTTGATTCAAATCTGATCTCAGACACTTCCTGGCTGTGGGACCCTGGACAAGTCACTTAACCCCAATTTCCTTACCCTTACCATTCTTCTGCCTTAGAACCAACACACAGTAGTGATTCTTAGACAGAAAGTGTCTTAAAAAAAAAAAAGACTTCTTTCTGAGTTCAAATCTAACCTCAACTGCTTGCTATATGACCCTGGGTAAGTTACTTAATCCTATTTGCCTCAGTTTCCTCATCTGTAAAAAATGAGCTAGAGAAGGAAATGGTAAATCACTCCAAATCTTTGCCAAGAAAACCCCAAAAGCAGTCATAAAGAGTTGGAAACATTTGAAAAATGAATAAATAATAAAAGCAATGTACCAATCTAAAGAGATCTTTAGATAGACCCAGAAAACTGGAGGACACAAAATCTTCAAACCTTTTCCTTTCCTGAAAACTAGAATCAAATGTTGTATTGTGTGTTCAGTAAAGCTGCCTTGCTTTCTAGTGGTGAATCTTGAGTGGTTTGGAATTTTTTCTCTCTGGAGGTTAACCTCGGAACAGCATGTAATACCCAATAATTCCTTCTGAATTTTTAGTAATAGCATCTACAATTACTATTCACTCTCTAGGTGTACAATATCTCTCCGTACCTAAAAACATACATACAAAATGCATCTTGAAAGCAGTCATTTACACACTTTCCCAGGAAAAATAATGATTCCTCCTGGAGAATAACAAAGAATGTTGGCTTTCCCTATTTCCCCAGGAAGAAGAGTAGAGTAACAAAAGGAGGAGGAAGAAGAGGAAGAAAAGGAGTAATAAACAGAGATTGGGGAAGCTTAGAAGGGCATTTAATGTTAGGCTGTTGAATATATTATCAGGAGAGTCTTTGCTCCACCACTTACTTAGCAAGGAAAAACTGAGGGGAAGCCAAAACATCACAAAGTAAGAGATAGAAGAGACCTTAAAGATGATCAAGTTCAGCTTCCTCAACTTACAAATGAAGAAATGCAGAGCTAGAGAAATGACATGGTTTATACAAGGTTCCATAGGTAGTAATGACAAATGTAGCATCTGGAGGTCAGCTCCAGTTTTCTCATCCATAAAGTTAGAGTAACAATACTTTAGGATTAACAAATTTACAGGGTTATAAACTACAATGTTATACAAATATGAATTATTATTACTTTTGGGACAAAATGACATAAATAATGCATATGTAGCATACATTCAATTTTCATCATTTCTCATGGGAAGAATTTTGCCAAATTTGCCAAATAAAAAAATTATAGAGAGATTTCATAAAAGCATAATTTAGGGTCTGTATTTGCACAACTGTCACCTATTTCCATGGAAGTGTGGTGTGATTAATGAAGTCTAGTAAGCACTCGGGAACATAGTCGACAAGAATCAAAAGTTGCTACTATATTGGAGGGGAGTGAAGTGGTCTGTCTTCTTCTCCTTAAGAACAGAACTGAAATTCAGCATACCCAAAGAGAGAAGAAAGTAATAGGTATTTATATAGCACCTACTATGTGACAGGCACTGTGCTAAGCACCTTTCTAAAATTTCTTTTCACCTGATCTTTACAACAACCTTGCGAAGCAGGTGCTGTTATTATTTCTGTTTTACAGATGAATAAACTGAGACAAAGTGAAGCCGCGTAACGTGCTCAGGGTCATATAGCTAGTAACTGGCTAAGAAAAGACTTGAATTCATCTCTTCCTGATTTCAGGCTCAGGGCTCATCCGCTATGCCACCCAACTGCCCAATTAGAACAGGAAAACTCTTCTACCTATAAGAGGGCAAAAGAACATGGTTTAATTTAGATGTGACATGGAGACTCACCGCAGTAATGAACCAAGCATATTTTCATATTTCTGCCTAACTAATAAAATTCCAACTACGAAAGTTTAAATCGGTCAGTGCCAATTTTCTGGTGCTAAAAAAAAAATATTTCCCATCTTCTCTTTGATACCATTACAAAAAAAAAGTATACCTTGCTGGTGGCCCATTCAAAAATTATAACTTACATTTTTACATCTCTTCCAGGTTTTTCTTCACAACTATATGAGATAGGTGGTGTTATCATCCTCATTTAAAATGTAATGAAACTGAGGCTGAGATGATATAGGTTAAGGGTCATGTCCAGGCTCACACTAAGATTTAATATTGTCAAATTGCTGATACTAGTCATATGGGTCAGCCATATTTTACACATTACAGGGGTACCTAAAAATATTGATAGCAACCAGATTTTTTGAAAAACAATTCTAAATTTGGTGACCCCAGGACATTTTTGCTATTTAAAATAATAGAGTAAGTCATTTTAAAAAATGAAGGATTATTTCTAAACTATGGTTTATAAATCCAAATTGTTTTTGAATAATGCATTAATTTATTTTGATAAAAGCTACTTTTAAGATAGCAGCTAAGTGGTTCTATGGTTTGACAGTCAAGCCTAGACATGGGAAATCTTGGGTTCAAATCTGACCTCATAAACTTCCTAGCTGTGTGATCCTGTGCAAGTTATTTAACTCTTATTGCCTTGCCCTTACCACTCCTCTTCCTCAGAACAGATGCACAATATTGATTTAAGGACATAAGATCAGGTTTTTAAAAGAACAGTTATTACCTTTGCAGACTATGATATTAAGTGCAGAATACATCTACTTTAATTATTAGAGGATTATACTGAAATCATGTTCATCCTAGAGGCCCATCTCAAAGGTTGCTTCCTCTATGTGGTGTAATGGATCGATCAAGTATTGAACTTGGAGAAGATCTGGATTTGAAACCTGCTTCAAAAATTTACTAGCTATATCTCACTGAATCTCTGACTCTGCTTCTATGACTCAACCACAAAATGACAGAGTTGGACTGAATAACCTTGTAAGATTTCTTCCAATTCGAAATTTGTGACCCTATGAGCCAGTGAAGTGAGAACTCACCCTTGACCTCCTGAAGAATATTCATATTTCTTTTGCATTCTATTTTCTGTGTATCTTATTACCACTTCATTCCCTCCCATGCAAGATTAAAAATTCTTATTCCTCTCTGAAGCTTGACTTTCTCGTGGTATGATGCCATTCACAGAGTAGTCATTCAATACATTTTAATTGATTGAATTGAATGATGAGTGGAAGAAACCAAGGAATAAATAGTGCTCAAATGCCAAATTATTCTCAAAAAGAATCCAAATGAAACACTCTGTATTATCTTTAAATTAAAAAGAAAAAAATGGAGGGAAACGAAAGAAAGTTGTTGGAAGACTAAGAGGTGGGGAAGACACAAGCTCACAAATTAAGTTGACCCAAGTCAATACAAAAACCTTTGTTTAAGGACACTGCATTAATGGGATTTTCAGTAGTAAAATGCTTCAAATTCAATAGAGCATAAAACCATTGATATGGGACGTGTTTTTTAATGAAAGTCTTAAGTAATGTGAAGTTTAACTAAAAAGAGTGATCATAAAATTTTGTGGGGCTTCCAAGTGTTGGCCTTGGCACTAAAATGAACCCTTCCAATGAGCAGAATTCTCCCACCTAAGAGATGAACCGTGCAAAAAAGGGTGGAACTGAATGCAGTGATTTTCTACTTGTTGATGACTTATGGGATGAACCTTGGATCACAGATGTAGAGCTAGTCCAACTCTTTCATTTTATAGATTAAGGAAACTGAATGACTAGTTGAATCAATCAAATGATTTGCATGAGGATGATGTTCTCATGCCTTGGAATGTGCCCTCCAAACATTTGATTTGTAGGTATCCCACTGATCCCCATAGCTATCCACCTAGCAAACAAATGGGGGAGAAATTATGAAAGTTTCATGTCTGAATTGAAATCAAAGAAATTCTAACATGCAAATAGTGCTTACTGGAAAAATAACATGGTGAAATCTGTATATTTTTAGAAAGATCTACTTCAGTTTTTTTCAAGTGTTCTCTTTTCTAAGCATCCAAAAAGTTCAACTAGCCAAGGTGCATCATTCTACTGTAAATACCTGAAACAACATTAATCAGCCACTTTTTTTTCAAAGAACAGATCTTAGCCCAAGGCTAGATGACTTGATTACTGCCATAACAGAATATATTACACTGATTACTAGATTATTCAAATCTCATTTTTAAAAGGTTGGGCAACATTTCTCAACATAATGCATACCAACAAACAGAAAGATAAAAAAACTGCAATTTAATGCTAATATTCAAATGTTACCCGTGCTCTGGTGGCATGATAATACGTTCCTCTACCAACTTTTTACTGTTATCTTTTTGTAAAGTCCATGTTATTTAAGGAAAGGAAAGGAAGGTAAGCAGAGGAGAGGGAAGGGCTAAAGAAATAATTTTTATATAACCATGAGATAGAATGTAAATTCCTTGAGGGTAATTATTACCTCACCTTTTGTCCTTGCATCCCTAATCCCTAATAGAGTGCCTTCCATATAGTACAAGCTTAATAATTAACGTTTGCTGAATTGAATCACATATTCAGTAGCTTCTTGGTGTTTCTGTTTCAGGAGTAGTGTTGCATTTTTAGCCTGTTGGCATACAATTCCACTTTACCAATTAAGGGGAGAAGAAAATTGAAGGGACTTAACGGTTCAGTCATAAAATAATACTAATCAATAGTAAGAATTTTATGTTAGAGGCATTCATATCAATTAAAAATTTTAAAGATCAAAAGGAAAGCTTATTAGGAACCAAAGTAATTTGGACATGTAACATTCAGTATTTTGACAATTTGGTGGATCAGTGATCTCAGCATTGTATGTATTCCCTTTGGCAATGCAGCTAAAAACTCATCCAAGACCTCTCATCAGGTTCAAATAAGCCAAAAATGAGCCTCTAAAAAAGCTGTCCAAGAAACAAACAGTCTAATATGCCCCTGTTTTATCATCTAATCAAAGTATTATATTCTTTCTATTGGCATCCACTTACTTTCTTGTAATTTCCATACGGGCACCATCTGTATTTACATAAGAATTATCTAAGTAGTCATCTTACAATCTTCAAACATAGGTGATATTTAACTTTTCTTAGGGGATCAACTTTAGAATCAGGTTGAAGAACTCCTAAATCATGGAATCTTGCCCTGACACAGAAGAGCCTTACACTTGGGTCTCTTGGTGCTAGATGCACTTAAAAGAGTGAGTATATCGAAATTTATTATGTAGAGTCCTGGGTATATGAGTTTTCTCTATAATATTTTGAGTAGATGATAGTGCATAAAATATCTGATTTTTATCAGTTATTTTGTTTTACGTTATATATTTATAATGGTTCTTTTGCTGAATTTTTCCCTCTTTTTTATTCTTTGTTGTCAGAAATGGTTGGGGCATATTAGAGCCAGGAATTATTTTTTCTCTTATATTTGTCATGCTAAAATAAGAACATCATTAGTTCAGCTAGGTGGCGATGTGGTTAGAGTACTAGATTTGGGATTAAGAAGACCTGGGTTTAAATACTGCCTCAGGCACTTATTAGATATGTGACCCTGAACAAGTCACTTAATATCTCACAGCCTCAATTGCCAAATTTGTAAAAGCATTACTAATAATAAGAGCATCCATCTCCTAGTGTTGTTTTCAGGTAAAAATGAGATAACATACAAGAGTGTTTTGCAAACTTTAAAGTACTATATAAATGCTGTTTATTATTATAGCTTTGAATTCTCTTTTAGGCACCAAACTTTTTAAGATATAAGGCAAAAATTTCAAAAGAATTTAAAAATCAACGAAGTCGAAGGCTGAAAATAGCTCTATAAGGAAGGGTTAAAAGAAATAGAGCTCTTTGGCAAAAAGCATAGAGGGTCAAAGGGCTATTTTATTGCCAACTTTAAGTATATGAAGAGATTTTTAAAAATAATACTTGATCAATCTTCTCTCTGTGTACAAAGGACTGAACAAGAAGAAATTGCCTTTAAATAGTCAGGATATATTTTAGTTGGACAAAAGGAAAAACCTTTGGCCCATCAGAGCAATAAAGCATGGGACAGGCTGCCAAGGAGTCAGTCTGGGGAGTCTTATCTTCCAAGTGAAAATAGACAACATCTTTCCTGAAAGGTTTAAATATTCTCCTGCCCTGGAAGAGGCTGCCAAATGAACTTTGGGGTTACTTTCCTACTCTAATTTTATCAAATCAGCTTCCAAGGCCCCAAAGCTAATAGGACAGAATGAATGAAGCCTTCCACAGTCATTTACCCCTTCCCAGATAAACCTCCATGTGGCACCTAACCCCATCTGGGAAAAAAATGCAGAGGAAATCTTTTGTCAGCCTAAACATCAGGGCTAGAGAAATAGGTTCTTTATCTGTGCGTTCTGGCATTCTAAAGCACTTTTACTCAGTTATTCTAAAAGTAATTCTTAGCTAGAGATCTTTAAACTCTGTTTCAAAAATGTATATTGACAGCTGTATTCTACTATAATTGGTTTCATTTGTAATCCTATGTATTTTTTCTATGTATTTAAAATCATCATTCTGAGAATGGATCCTTAAAATTCAAGTCTATTAAAGGAGTCCATGCCCCCCCAAATGGCTAAGAACCCCTGTTTTATCTGGAAAGGGCTACAAGCAATACATAGTAGTTTTATTTTGTTTCGTTTTGTTTTTAAACCCCTACCTTCTGACTTAGAATCAATACTGTGTATTGGTTCTAAGGCAGAAGAGTGGTAAGGGCTAGGCAATGGGGGTTAAATGACTTGCCCAGGGTCAAACAGCTGGGAAGTGTCTGAGGCCAGATTTGAACCTAGGACTCCCAGTCTCTAGACCTGACTCTCAATCCACTGAGCCACCACCCAAATGTCCCCTAGGTTTTGTATTGTTTTTTAATAGTTATTGATGGTCAGCAGATAAAGATCTAAAATAGCCTGAGTATCCATGGTACATTTCATACGATCATTGCTAATACGGCTCAATTTAAATTACAATCTCATATTTGACATAATTATATATAACCGAATACTAATAAAAATTGCTGCCTTATATTTCAAATTAGTAATTATGGCAGTAAACATTAACAACATGTCAGATATAAGATGGTGATTTGTTCTGAAATGTATTAGAAATCACTATACTGTATGATAATTTTAATTACAGCTTAGTAGCAAGAGAGGGTGGAGTGAAGTTCTAGCAATCCAAATGCATTTTGGGGACCAGTAAGCCTTCAGACTTAGCCCTAACTCTGCTCGTGATGGTTTGAAGTAAAGAAATCCAATACCCTTAGTCCACTTTGCGAAGGTTATCCTAATCCCCCACTTTAAGTCAAATGGGTACTTCATGATGTCCATTCCAATTCTAACTCTAACCCTGCAAACTTCCCTCCTCCAACTCAAACAGAGAGACAGATACACACTACACTACACACACACAAACACATGTACACATACGCACACACAATTACCAGCTTTGGCTAGTTTTTTCTTTACTTTTAAAGCCACAGTAACCTTAATTGCTCCTTCCTAGCCCTCTTGGCACTCTGTCCCCTAACATGTCTACCAATGCCACATATTTTTCAGTCTTACACCCCTCTTTTTCTACACCTCTCTTCCTTCTTCTTAATCTTTTTTTTTTCTAGCCAAAAACAAATTGCTTCTTATATTTTCACCTTTCCCAGTGAATTTCAAGTCTGTGTCTTCTTTTCTCTCGGGTCACTCCCATCTCCTCCACGACCCTAACCATCTTCCCTAAAATTGCTTATTGCCCCTTGCCCAAACCCAAGTGCCCACTGATGAAACAGCAATGACCCCAGGCTATGAACTGCAAGATACACCGAGTTCTCTCTCAGTGCCCTGAAAAGATATATCTGGAATCAGGTCATTTTATAACACATACTTACTTACATCTACTCTTGGATCTGAAGTGTTTTCACCACCACTACCACCCCTTTTCTTGCCAAATTCATATTTGAGCTTTCTTTTTTTTTTTTAAAGAAGGTTGGAAACTTGCTTATTCAGAATTGCCTTTCTTCCCTTCTTCCTCCCTCTATTTTCCACACCTTAAGATGCTGAGTCTTTTGGCTTCTCCCTTTTTTTAGTGGAAATCCACCGAATCAGAAGGTCTGGGTTCAAATTTTTGCTCTGTCACGTATGAACTATGGAACCATGGGCAACCCATAGACCTGTCTGGGTCTCAGTTCCCTCATCAGCAAAATGAGAAGGGGGTGGACCAGATGATCTCTGGGGTCCATTCAAGCTACAAATCCTATGATCCTATATTTCAGTTGCAGGGTCTGTATGCGAGCCTGCTGGCATGATGATAAGCACCTGGAGTCTGGCATGTGTGTGTTTCCAAAATGCTTCAGGTAAAATATTCAGGCAAACAGACTGGATGGCTAATTAGAAAACTCTCTGAAACCATGAACCCCATTAGCATCAGTGCAATAAGCAAGGACTGCTCATTAAAGTCATTGTCCTTCAGTGAAGGGAAGCTGCTTCGGAGTGTAATACATCTAAGGAGCAGGGCCGATCATGCAGGCGCAGGTACAGTATTCACTATTAACTTTAAAAGTATGCCAAATCAATTAAAAACCATTTTAAAGGAAAGGAATAAAATTTAGTTCTACCCAAGTGCAGCCCAGGCTCTAATTTATCTTCAAGCCACTTTGAAGGGATTTTACTTGGTGTTTAATCTAACATTCATTGGAAAGGGTAATTCTCATGAAATTACTATAGCATCTCCTGCATCATTTAATGCAAATGTTCCCATTCTTGGGGAATGAAGAGCAGCTTCTCCCAATAAAAACTTCCATCAAGGTGTAAAGTGCTGGCCAGGGTTCTGCTATAAAGAACAAAAGGCTATGGCTGGAAAAGAAGCTGGGCCCCATTTAAAACTCTGCCCGCATCTCTCTGACAAATGGTATTCCAAATATAGGTTATTCACAACATGTTTGTTATAAGGCAAAGGAATATGAATTCTCAGCAGTGTCTTCCTTTACAAACATGTCAAGACTTGTGAACCCTTAATGAAATGCAGTATTTAAGGGAGGCTTGGAGAATCAGCAAAGAGGGTGGCAGAGAAGAGAGGGGTTGTGGGAGGAGGAGCATGCGAGCTGAGGCCACAGGCTTAGGTTTGACCACTCAGGATTTCAGAGCCCAGATTTAGAAATGGACGCAAGCTTGGAGGACTGCAAATTCAGCCCTATCCGAGGCCTTGTGTGACTACAGGCAAGTCATTTCCTCTCTTTGGGGCTCAGTTTTTGACTAATCTTTCCATTTTGTCCCAGCTCTAAATCTGTGATCTGAGAAGGGCAAGAGTCTGTGGGCTGGGGAGTGTTTATTTCAATGTTACGTTTCCATTATTATTCTGATCCCACAGTCCAATTGGACCTTAAAAATAGAAGTCTTTTCCCCTTTATTTGGACATCTTAAAAAATTCCCATGAGGCACAAACCTTCTGATATTCAGATGAAAGTCTGGGAAAACTTGGAATACAGTTTATCCCAGTGGGATATTTTTAGAGACACTACAGAAGTGCGTTGACTTTGCTTTCTATTTAGCGGTTATTTCTACTACAGACTAAGAGCCCTTCTCATTCCTTAGTGCAATTTTTTCTTTTGTCCTTTTGTTCTTTTAGTAAAAGCACTACTAGGTTTACATCACTACTGGCCAGAAGTCACCATCATTGGGAAATGTCTGCCTCAATTTTGAGGTACAATTCAAGATTTTCAAGATAGCAACATCCCTCCCCAAAAGCAGTCCCACTAAATGCTGTATAATTATAACCAGGAAGCTTGGATTCAAGAAAAGAGGAGAAAATGCATCAGACTTCTTTCTTTTCTATAAAGAGATGACAGCCTGAGTGTGGAACATTGCACAGGTTGTTTAGTCTAAGTTGACTTGTTGGTTGGGTTTGTAACATTAGCTTCTCTCTCTCTCTCTCTCTCTCTCTCTCTCTCTCTCTCTCTCTCTCTCTCTCTCTCCTCCCTCCCTCCCTTTTTCCGTTCTTCCCTCCCTCACTCCCTCCCACCTTTAGGTTCAAAGAATTACTCTCTGAGGAGGGAAGAAGGGAGATATTCAGAAATGAATATGATGTATGAAAGATATCAATAAAAATATTTAAGAAAGAAATGGTAAATTTATATGCACAGACCCTCCAAAAAAAGACATGTAATTTAAGGTTTAGAATTATGGAAAATCCAATACAAGAAAAAAAAAATCTTAACTTCACAGATGCTGTTTTTTATAAGTTGCTAACATCATTCCTCCAGTTAATCAAGATTTTTATTACACACACACATCTCTCCCCTTTCTTTCCCATGACTGTTCATCAGAGGAGCCCCATTTTGTTTTGTCAATCATTCAGGCAGATACTTGGGTTCTGAGATGAGGGTTCATTCCTGTGCCTTCCTAAAATATAACGGGCAATGAAAATGGCCAAAATTCATCAATAGCCTATATTATACCCACCCATTAATCTGTCAAAAGAGGCATATCCTATTCTACTGACAAAAGATGTGCTCCCTACCATCTGAATCTTCGGTGTATTACTTTAATTTGAGAAAAGACGTTTATTGTCATGTAAGGCCAACACCAACACCAATAAATCAGTAATTTGAAATCATTATAAATCTTTAGTCCATACAATAAAGGAAAAGAAATGCTTATTTAAATATCTTTACACACAGCAAAACTCTACTGACATCAGCATATTACAAAAACCAATTTTCTTACATCAACTCATATCTACTTCTAATTCTGTAGCATAGCTCTGGGGAGTTGCTACAAGGTCTGTGTAAACTGAAAATCTAAATAACATTATGACGCCTATTACAGAACTAATTTATAATCTAATACCCCAGTTGAATTTAATATCCTATTTATTTATTCAAGCAAAATATCTGGGAAAGATATGTCACATCATAATGCAGTTGTTATGAAAATGAAAAAATAAAGCAGAATTTTAAAGGATGCATGATAATTGCCAGGGGCAGGTACGAGCAGGAAGAATGCTGGTATCCCTCACATAAAATAAAGAACCTTTAATAATTGGAATTGTTGCTTTATGACACAATTATAGTCAAATTCTGTACTTTACATCAAATTTACAACTGAAAAATGTGATTCCTATTAATGTTATCAGCTCTGAGCTACTGCAGCATAAACTGTTGGCCAAACAGATGCCTCCTCGTCAACTGTCTTTAACAATTCCGTTCACATGCTGGCATAAAGAATGGCACGGCATAGCAGTATTTACAAGCACATGCTAGCAACAGAGAGCAGGTACTTGTGCACACATACACGCACAATAGCTTTGTGGGTGACTCAGACTTGGACTCCCTTTGTTGTCGGGAACTCCCCGTGTGAAAATTCCTTCTACCAATGGAGAACAATTACTAATCTCTGACACATCCTTGGAAAGATGCCTGGGCCACTGAGAGGTCAAGTGGCTTGCTCACAGCCAGGCAGCCCGAATATGGCTATGGAGAGTCCTGAACACAGATCTATTTGGCACCAGGACCAGCCTTCTAGCGACTAGGTCATTCTGCTTTGCTCATTATTTATATTTTTCCACCCCACCATAGGCTAGCCCTGTGATTTCATACATGTGAGGAGCAATGAAAAGAAATACCGACCTATTTCTACGAATATAAAATTTTCCACTAATTTCTGTTTCTTCAGGGAGCTATGAAAAGGAAACAAAAGTATTGTGTTCCTAAGACACTTAAGGACACAAAGCTACAGGAAGCATAAATATGAAAACACTTAGGGGATAATTAAATGCTAGCACCAGACAATCTCAGCCATCCAGTTTGGCAGAGGGAACATTTCACGAAAATATAGCAGACCTCAATGGTACCTTTATTCAAGTTCAAATGCCCCAGAAAAGGACAGTCACTACTCCCAGCAAACTCCCGGCATTCTTCCCTCCCCCCAGACACCAGATGAAGTCCTCAGGAAATTTTGTGAAAGGCATACTACTGGACTTATTTGGGGGCCAACACCAAATTTTCCATCTGAACTAGAAACCAGAAAACAAAGAATCACTCATCTTTCTATTTCACTTAATTCACACAAGATAAAAGAAAAAAGAAAAAGACAAAAAGTCTTCTTTGTGCGCACATGTACATGTTTGTACATACACAGGGATACTCACAGAGGACTGGATTAAAAAGTCAGTGGCTATTTGGATGGCTCTTTCTAGCCTTTTTGGGGAAAAGTTGACTGAGAGAAGAAAATAGGAAGAGGACTTTGTTGGGGGAGTGGGAGGTAAAGAAGGGATTATGAAGAAATAAACGTGAAGGTTATGGATGTACATAGAGGTAAATCTAATCTTGAGATGAGAGAACATCCTAAAAGTTAGAGCTGTGACCAAATGGGCTACCTCAGGATATGGCGAGTTTCCTCCCTCACAAGAATAGGCTAGATAAGTGATGGGGAAACTATGGCCCCCTGAAATGTTCTATCCAGCCACACGACATTATTCCTAATCTGAGGAATATAATGAGTAGGATACAATGCAATGAAACTTCGAAAGAGTTGCCTTAGAAACAGAATGACAGATGAGCATTTCCTTTTCTTTGGGCCCCTCTTTAAAAAGTTTGCCCATCACTGGGCTAGATGATCATTTGGCAAAAATGAGGTAGAAAAAATTCTGTTCAGATAAGGTTTAGATTAAATAGTCTTTGAGTTCCCTTCCAAATGAGATTCTGTGAGTTTCTCATCTACAGGATGGAGAAAATGATACTTGTGCTACTCAACATACTGGATTGTCATGGGGCTCAAGTAATATAATGGAAGTAAAAGTACCCAAGAAACCATGGGCCAGTCAAAGATACTGTGTTTCTGTGTTTATTCTATTCCCACAGTATCTATTATTCAAGGTTTGAATGTCACCTTTCTCCCCTTGGAAAAGGGCTTTTTGCATCAATATCCTTTCTCTATCTTACTCTTAACAGTCAAAAAACCCAGACCCAACTTGATACCACTGAAACAAGCTCTTACACAGCTGGATGACACATCTCCTGACCTTGAACTGCTAGGGACAGTAGCCAGCCATGAGGAGATTCCAAGATAGCTGTGAAAATTAATAAGGGTGGCAACAGCAACAGCAAGAGCTCTTAGGCTTAAGAGAATTCAGGACCAGCTTATGGCCTCAACACAAAGTGGTCAGTCAACTGGTTTATCTGGCTTGTTCCTCACCCAGTATCTAGCCCTTGAGTCTTGAGCCTCAACCTTAACCCCCCTCATTCATTACCCCTTCATGAATCATACTAGAATCATAGACTTAGTTAGAAGGGAGCTCAAAGCTTAGCTCTTCAAGTCAAGTAGTAGTTGTTAAGTAGGTGCCTGGCACTATGCGAATTGCTAGAGCTCCTCATTTTGCAAATGAGAACAACTGAGTTCTTTAGAGACAAAGAGACTTACTCAGGCTCATAGAGTTAGGAAGGCGAGAACCTAGGTTCTCGAACTTCATACCAAGTATCCTTCCCACTGTGCCTGTTTTTACACTGTTGTCTTCTCTGGACATTGCTACTGTGTCAGGTTCACAAAACTTCCTCATTTCTGACCTAGAATTCTGTTACAAACTGGCCTATTAGACTCTAATATGTGTATTCCCACCTATCAACCTTTGCCTGGTAATATTGTGACCATTCTCCCAGATACCCAATACCATCAGTCCTCACATCCGCACACCATCCCTGCCAGCTTCCTCCCACACAAGCATGGGAAGGCTCTGGTTATCTACAGGGAGTTCGTGCAGCCATGGTGCCAGAAAGGTCCTGGAGGGAATAATAAAACGTGAAGGTGAACTGATGTTGCTGAGAATAATGATGACAAAAGTGTGCTCACATCAACTGTCCAGTTGAATTTGCTGCTGGTCGGTTGGTTTGTTTTTGCTTCCATCTCCTATTTTAGTAATGTAGGAAAATTGGTCTTCTGGTTCCCCATAAAAGAAAAAAAACACACTCTAATCTCTCCTAAAATGCTCAGACAATAAAATGGTCATTAGTATAAGTAATGCACTAGCCTCTTGTTTATTCACAATAATAAAAGAGAAATTCAGTCTAGATGAGTGAAAGGCATTGAATGGAACTGTCAAAATGCCATGCAGGCAAAGTAAAATACGACCAGGTAGATCTTCTAAGGAAAGAATGTGCCTCCATCAATTGATTGAATTGGCACTTCTGGGTCCCTTCTTCTGGGCTAGATGAAAAGCATCATTTGGAAAATGGTTTGGAGGAATGGAAAAATTGGCTGGGGGAAAAGAATATCCCTCAACACTAGTTATCTGTCTCTGATTCTTTCAGCCAAAAACAAAAAAAATCACATACGTTCAAGGAGCCCAGTAAGCTAGAACCACCCAGAATCCTTTGGGCTGATTCATACACCTGCTTCACTCACATTAGTCTCCCTCCATTGATCTCTCTCTACTGATGGTGACAAAGTATTTCAGACACACCTGCCCTGAGGCACTGGGTGTCCCCCCTATGTCCTGTTCCAAGAGCTTCTGACTGCTCAGGTGGGAAGGAAGATGTTCATTCTCCCTCTCCTCTCTTTCCCCTACCTCCCCTCTGACACAATATTAATAATATGCTAGGGAATTCAGGGTATGCTACTGATAAATGCTAGGCGTTCTATACTTTTAAGGTATATATCTGGGGCAGAGATAAGCAAGAATTCATTGTGCTTGAAAACAGCAGGAGATCTAATTGGCCTTTCTCTGAGAGGACTATTATTATAGAATCTCAGCCAAATTCAACTGGAAGGAGGTCATCTAGTCCATACCCCCTGCCTTAATGCAGGGCTGCCTTTCACTATCTCCAAAACAGGTATGTGTCTCTCATCTATACTGCTGAAGACTATTTTGCAAAATTTATGTGCCGGTATCCCTCCTTATACAGCCATGCTAACATCATTTCAGGAATTAATTTGACACATATTATATTAAATTTATACTTATGGAATTCTGCAACCTGCTCTCTTCCTAGTCTACATACAAAACCCACAGCTGCTTCCAAAGCTTTGTAAATACATGCTAAATAAAGAAAGCCCCAGTCCCCAGAAGATGAGGAAGGACAGAAACTACAGCATTTGCCTGGAAAGCCAGGCCATGCAATAGATGAAAGCTATACCTCCTTGCTCAATCTCTGCCTCTGCTCTCTAGAACCCTCATTGCTCTTCTTTTAACCTAACTTAAAAATAACAGAATAAAAAATTCTCCACTTGCAATGTCCTAGATAATTGAAAATGCAGGTAACATCGCTTATGATTTATTATATTATATATTTCTTTTGGGAAATTTTACCATTTGGGACCATATTTGTTTTTTTCCTATGCAAGTACACTGCTAATTATAGGAAAGAGAACGATAAAATAGCACCTAACATGAATTATAATTGCTAGTATTTATATAGTGCTTTAAGGTTGGTAAGTCATTTTATAAATAATATCTGATAGTCACAACCTTCCTCTGAAATAGCTGCAGTTATGTCCATTTTACAGATGAAGAAACAAGACAAACAGAGGTTAGGTGGCTTGCCCAGGGCCATATAGTCAGTAAGTGTCTGAGGCTAGATTTGAACTCAGGTCTACCTGACTCCAGCATTAGCCTTCTATCCATTATACCACCTACCTGCCTCAAAAATCCTATTGGCTTCATACCAACTTTCATTGAATGCATATGTCATGAATTCCTAGGCAAAGTACAAAGGACTTGGGTTTGCGTCTTGGCTCAGACATTTAATAGCTGTTTTTATATCATAATAATGACAATGAGTGAATCATTTGAATATATATTTACACACATATATATATACAAATATTTGTATATATGCCTCAATTTCCCATCTTTAAAAATGGAATAAAAACTCCCCCCCACTCTTCACATCACAGAACTGTCATCAAGAAGAGCTTTAGAGTTTACAAAGCTCTTCCTCAGAAGAATCTTGTCATGTGGGGAGTAGAAGTGCTTTTATACCAGGAAAGAGAGGAAAAGTATAAAAAGAAGGGAAGAGGATCTCTATCATGTGTGCAACCCATGGCACACTGGATGGAATCCCTAAGATGAACCTATGGGAGGATATAGGAAAGAGTCACACAATACTGGCAGTCATCGATGAATTTTGCTCTGTGTTGCTGGAAGGAATCCCCTTCTCAGTGAGACCACAGATCGGCAAGATCATCATATCTGTAAGCTTTATTATTTCTGATGCTGTGTCTCATTCCTAGATTTTGTGACTCAGACATGAGTTATTACATCGTCTGTGGGATATAGGAGAGGTACAACTCAGCCAACAACTGAGGCTGAGAAGAGCTCATGGATCCTTGTCAAGTTTAAATACACCATATAATTAGGTTTGGGGAAGAGGGAGTCTAGATCTATAATTTTATTGGTGAAGAGAACTCTCAGTGAAAAAAATATTTTCCTCTGAAAAATTAATATCAACAACTGTTTTGTGACGCTCAAAAGACACGCTGGGAGGAGCTAAGGGGTTAAAGTGATTTGTTCAAGGTCACAATGGCAGCTTGTGAGAGAGGCTGGGGAGACTCGAATCCAGGATTTCCTAGGTCCAAGGGCAGCTTTCTATCCTTTACATTGTACTAAATAATGGGACTATCATAAAACCTGTATTTCCCAGCCTGATTCTATAGACACATCAATACAAAAATAAAATAAAAACGAGGACACAGGGATATATGTGGCATATGTGGTCCCCCTGCCACTTCCTCGTTCTGCCTCCATGTAGGTCACTCACTGCTACTGCCATGAGTTTACCATTCCTCCAAGTCCCATACTTGTCGCTGGTCCATATTTGCACACAGTTGGTGCCACCGTGGCATGTTGCAAATGACTCATTAGATATTTCTCCGCAGAAAGAAGTCTATTTGCCAATAACACAAATACCTTTCTTTATGGTTTCACTCTTTTGCTTTGTTGTGGCTCATTTTCTCCAGCAGACCATATGATTCTGATTTTTTTTTTATTTTTTGATGAGTGAAAAATGTGTCAGTCGGTTCTCAGATTTTATGAGAACCTGACTATCACTGCTCATCAGCAGCCAAGACCTTATCTGTTTGTGTTGAAAATTCTGTAAAGAATGTCTCTGGATAAGCACTCCCGACATTTCTGAGACAATTAGCTAGGAAACCTGAGGCCAAATAATACAACAACCCAACGAAGTTGACAAACCTTGACTCTATTAAGGAAAACTGTATCTCTCTTTCTTCTAGGCCCCTAGTTTAGTGCATGAGTATGAGATGTACCTTTCATTTTTCCTAGCAATGCCCCTAATGGTTCCTTCCCAAATGCCTAATCCTGCTTCTGATTACTTTTCTTCTGCATATGCCTATTAAGAATTTTTTAATTTTTAAAATGATTTAAAATGTTATTACTTTTGAAGAAAGAAACTGAGGTTAAACAGGAAAAGGAAAGAGTCGTTTGACTGACCTTCCAAGAGCCAGGTGAGGAGGTGATTAAAGAAATAGCTACGGATTTAAGCATAAGATCAACTACTAGTTTCCATATTCCTTATAAGCTATCAATGGAACTGGCCTTGAGTTTTCCCTGTCAGATATTTTAAGATCTTAGGCATACTCAAATATGCCACTGGATCTCTAATCTCAAGGCGGGGGGTGGCATTCCCTGAAACAATGTAGATCAATTAGATCAGTTCTTAATCTTTGCTGTGTCATGGCAACCAGTGAAGTCTATAAACCCTTCTTCAGAGAAAAGATTTTAGAAGCATAAAAAAATACATAGAATTAGAAAGTAAAGTAGTTTTGGTCAAATAGTTACTAAAATATTTTTCCCATTCATAATCATGAACCTCTTGAAATATATCCATGCCCCCTACCCCACAATGGGATCCATGGATCTTGGCTTAAGAATATCTGGATTGGTCTTTCCATGCAGAGCCACATGTGAGTGGCACATCTTTCATTAATAGATCACATGCCCCAATTAAAAAACAATATTCTGGAGGCAGCTGGATGGCTCAGTGGAATGAAAGCCAAGCCCAGAGATGGGTGGTCCTGGGTTCAAATCTGACCTCAGATACTTCCTAACCATGTGACCCTGGGCAAGTCACTTAATCCCCATTGCATAGCCCTTACCATTCTTCTGCCTTAAAACCAATACACAGTATTGATTTTAAGGCAAAAGGAATGGGGATTTTAAAAAATAAAATAAATAAAATAAAATAAAAAACGTTCTACTCAGGGAAAAAAGGAGGTCTGGATAAGATAATATACCAGACGGAGTCCTGGGCTTAGAGTTAGAAGTCTTGGGTTTATGTAAAGACATTACCACTTACTTCCTGTATGCTTATAAATAAGTCACTTGTGTCTGAGCCTCAGTTTCTGTAAAAATGGTTTTAGCAATGCTAGCACAGATTATGTAAATTTGAGTCATGATAAATGTGAACTCTACCAGTGGTGTCTAGAAACAAGACTTGGAGTCAGAAAGATCTGCCAATTCCCACCTGGGTGATTCTATTCATTCCATTAAACCTATCTGTGCCTTGATTTTCTCATGTAAGAAAAAGTAATAATGATGTCTACCCTACCTAGCTCACTAGGTCAATTTTGGAAGGAAGGAAGGAAGGAAGGAAGGAAGGAAGGAAGGAAGGAAGGAAGGAAGGAAGGATCATTATTTCTACTCCGAGTGAATTCTAGTCCCTGATAGAAGAGATTGAGGAGTAGAAGGAACTGAGTGCAGTTGAGGTCCAGAAGTAAACATAGTGTATTCCCCTTCTCTACTCAGCCTTAAACATTTTAATGGAGGTGAAATAAAGTAAAAATGAATTGAAGAGTAGGAAGGAACCTTCAAGAGGCCATCTAGTTATAACATACAAGCAATGTAAAAAACACTTCTACAATATCCCACCTTTGCTTGCACACTTTTAGTGATGGGGAGCTCACTACTCCACAATTCAGCTTAATCCATTCAGTGTTCGGCTCTTAAAGCAATCCTTAAAAGGGAGGAAAAAAAGGCACAAATGGGCAGTGTATAGCCTTGGCAAGGCTGGTTGGAGGAGGAGGGTTATAAAGGAAAAAGCAATTTGCCTTGATGACGGTAGATGAGCTGACTGTCCATCTGTACAGGTATGAGCCTCAGGTCTGTTGTAGCATCAGCTAATGGAGACACATCCTTCTCTCCTGCTGGCTGCCTCCTTGGGTCACTGCCCAGTACCAACAGCATGAGATCCACCAAAGTACCAGACCTGGAATAATTGCCCTTTTCACCCTCCCTTGGGGACAACTCTTTTACCTCCCTGATCCTTCAGCCTCCATCCTTGTGTCAAAAAATAAAATTAAGAATAAATCATTACCTGACTATATCTGCCCTCAAGCAGGAGTTGTACTGATATGACAGCTTATTCTGTCCTTGCTAGGGCAGTTCTAAATAGATAAGAAAAGAAGATAGAGCCTTTTATCCAATACACTGCTACCGGGACGGCTTAGAGACAAAGTGGCGTGGGGTCCACCCTGTGAGTGAGAATATGCAACCCTAGCCAGCAGTAATGGGTCATGTGTGCAGTAGACAGCTTGATGAGACAAGAACTCTGTAAGGAAACAGCATAGGTTGCTCCAGAACCAGAATCCTAAAAGAATTGCCTTCTTGAACACAAGCAAGATATATATTTCCTTTTCTTTTTTTGTACAAGGAATTCACCAAGTATTTTCACTAAGAGCCAGAGCAACAACCAGAAGCTAAAGCAGAATGGTGCTCAGGGCGGCTTTTCACTTCAAAGAAGGAATGATCACATTATACCAAGAGAATTTGAAAAGGTTTTATTCAATGCCACACACTCTCAGAAAATGGCTTCGCTTGACCTAACTAGAGGTGCAGCCAATATTTGGCCTAAAACCATCCACATGCTGCTAGGGAAAGGTCAGGGGTGGGCTGTTTTGGGTTCCTTTTTTAATTTTTATTCTAAAGCAAAGGTTATTTTTACAGACCTAACCCTTATCTTGCCCAGCCCTTTTAGGAGCTTTTAAATTCTCTAATAGGCACATCGAAAACCAATGATCAACTATGAGGCAGCAGTTACAGGAATAACTCCAATTCAAGATGAAAGATTCACAATGAGAATGATTTGAAACACAAATATCTTTCGGAATTATAGAAAGAAAACCTTGGGGAGAAATTACAAATTGTGTTTTATGACATTGTAATGATTAATAGCATTTCACATTACTAACGCTGTCAAAGAACATAGGGGAGACTAGCATTAAGCAAAACCCAAAATTTCCTCATCTCACCAATATTTACACGGGAATGGGACATGCACCAACAGGCTAAAAGAAAAGTCTCTTTTTAAAATCCTGATAAACACTACTCTAAGATATCCCCTTCTGTTTCTGAAAGAATTTTTAAACCTCAAGTAATAAAAATTAACATTTATAGAGAACGTTTAAGTTTGTAAAAGCATTTTACATAATTTACTTCTTTTAGGTCTCACAAAAAATTCTATAAGAGGTTCTACAGGTATTATCTGGTCTATTTTCCAGATAAGGAAACTGAGGCTAGAAAATGTGGAAATTGGAAATTGGAAGTTGGAAGATCTAGATTCAAAATCACATATAACCCAGGTGATCGTAGGCAAGTCATTTCTCTGTTTTAAACATAGGATGGATCCCTTTTGTTCAGTAGCTCAAACTCCTCAGCTTGGTGTACAATTCCTTTCACCAGCTGAATCTATTTTAGCTGTACCTCCTTCTTCAAGTAGGTCCTAGCAAAGTATGGTATGAAAGTTCCTGCCAGCTTTCTGCTGTCCTACTTGGATAACCTGGAGGCTGGAGGTGGCTGTATTCTCTGCAGATGCTTGGGTTTTGCAATACTGGCTGGGCTAGGAGACTTGAGAGGAAAACTGAAGAAGAATTGAAAGATGAAGTTAAATTCAGGTACCTGGAGGGAAGGGAATGACTAAAGAAAGTACAGAAGAGCAGAGAACAAGTTGGTATAAGTCAATAACTAGAGGAGGGCAGTGTGGCAGAATGAGAGCAAGTAAGAAATGATGAGTGAAGGAAAGGAAGTAGTGACTGTTGAAGAGTGGCAGCAATTTAAATCTGGCTGATCCAGCAAACCAGAACAGCCTTGTATTATCGTGTCTTTATCTCTATTCAAGTTGGTTACCTTCCCTGGAAAGTCTATGTTTTCCATCATTTCACCATTTCAGAACTTGTACATTATTCAGAGTTGACCTCTTCCAGGAAGACATCCTAGAGTGACTACAGCCCATACTTCGATCCCCTTTATTCAAAAAGAACTTTTGGTATCTTGAAAAACTGACTCATCCTCTATCCCCAAACCTGATCCTCCTCCTGACACCCCTTCCTTCTCTTTATGGCTCTCCTATTCATCCAAGATGACTAGAAAGTTCTGAGTCATCTTTGAATCCTCCCACTCCTTCACTCCCATATCCAATTAGTCACCAAGGCTCATGAATCCTGAAATATTTCCCTCTTCAATCCCAGAGACACCATTCTGGTTCATGTTTTTTGTACCCTATTAGGTAACTCTTGCATCAAAAGCAATTTCATGACATACAGGCCTTGGATTAACTAGGGAAGATTTCCCCACTTTCTTGTCTTATAGCCTCCACCCTTGAAACCTGAGAAAGTATAACTCCAAGCCCTGATCATTATGCTGAAGCTGACTCCCCATTTTCAAGTACACAGTTCAGAGTAGAAGAAAATTGTATTAAGGACAACTATAACAGAATTTCTTGAATGAGCAACTAGTATTATCAGAGATGTATACAAAGCCCAACAATAATTTACAAGTCCAAATATAGCTCCCTTCTGAGGAGACCCTGCCTTAGCACTATGCTTCCTTCCACTCAGGGGCAGAAAATGAGAAATGAGAGAAAGGGACATTTTTATTTCCTTGCTCCCAATTCCAATCCATTCCTCGGTGTTCTCTCTTCTATAACCTTTCTAGTCATGTGTCCAGTCTCTCAAATGAAGTAAGGATCAATCTAATTTTTCTATGCTATCTATCCCATATAAGATGAGAAGGAGAACCCTCCAGAGATCTTTTCTCTCCTTGCTCGGTGCCACCATTTTCCATGACAGGCCCTTTCCCTTGGCTCATTTCTTTAGAATCTCCCATTTAAGTGATGTGCAAGCCATAGAAAAGATATTTTATCTTTCCCTAGTTATTCAAAGGGGAAAGGAAGAGAAAAGAGAAAATTACTCAGTATTCCATGTATTTGTACATTATCAAAATAGTCTCATAACCAGTTTCGGGTCCCCATTCCATTCTAGCCATTGCCGTCAGATTAATCTTCCGAAAGCACATCTCTGATCATGCTCATCCCCAGATCGGGAAATTATTAATTGCTTTCAATGATCCCAAGCTGCTCATTGCCACAAAAGCCAGTCTTTTCAGAACATCAATATTCTCTCAGTATTGGTAGATGGCAAAGAATCACAGGCTTATAGATTTAGAGTGGAAAAGGACCTTAGAGGTCAGTCTTATTTTATAGATGAGAAAAGTGGGTTTTTACTCTGAGAACAATAATGAAATCTATACTAATGTTACCAGTAAAAAAAAGTGACAATCTGCTCTTTTTTGATCATTTATGCTCCTTATGAATGGATGCTATGATTCTGTTCCTGAGTCACCACTGCCCTCTCTGTATCCCCCGTTTAAAATGTAAGCCCTCTGGAGGGCAAATACCATCTCACTTTTGTGTATCCCCAGGATCTAGCACAAAAGAGGTGTTTCAAAACTACTTATTGATTGACTGACTTGAGGCATAAAGAGATTAAGTGAATCACCCCAAAATCACCCGATTAGTAAATATGGCAGAGTCAAGTCCTAACTCAAAACCCTGTGATCTTTCTTCTGCCCTGTTAACTATCTCAACAGAGAATGTCATGTGCACATTGGGAAGGAAGAAAAGAAGAAAAGAAGCATTTATTCAGCACTTCCCAAATGTCACACACTGTGTTAAACATGTTAAAAAATATTTCATTTAATCCCCACAATAACCTTGGGAGGTTTTACAAGTAGAGATACTGAAGTAGTTAAGTGACTTGCTCAAAGTTATACTGTATCTGGAGCTGGATTGGAAATCAGCTTTTCCTGACTCTAGATCCCATAGCTCTTGCCACTGCACCATCTGGCTGGCCCTATGGGAAGTGATGGGCAACAAGGAAACCACACAAAATAAGTGGGCTGAAGTTTATTACTAATGATGACTAAGAAGCCAGAAGTGATTCTAATGAGGACAAATCACTAAGAACATGTAGGATGAATACTCATATGACAAGACTAAGGGATAGATAGAACATGGGTTGCAAAATGCCAGAAGATTATTATTAAAAATTGTATCAAGAGGTCAGGTAGGTAGCTCAGCGGATTGAGAGCCGGACCTAGATATAGAAGGTCCTTGGTTCAAAGCTGGTCTCAGATACTTCCCAACTATGTGACCCTGGGCAAATCACTTAACCTCCTCCCACCCATTGCCTAGCCCTCACTGCTCTTCTGCCTTGGAACCAATACACAATTTTGATTGATTCTAAGATGGACAGTAAGAATTTTTTTAATTCAACATGCAAAAATAAATAAATAATATGTCTTTTAAAAAATAAGAGATAATCAACAGATTTTGACACAAGTACTACTATGATATTCATGAAATATTAAAAGAATCAGAGTTCAGTAAGTGCAATAAGTTGGGTGGATATTCTATGGAGGATTTAGGGGAAAACATGAGAAATAATTACATAGAATCAGAAGCTGCATTTGGGTAAAGGACCCCACCAATGAGCAAGTCAACAAGTATTTATTAAATGCTTACTATGTGCCAGGCACTGGCATACTAAGTATCTACGTAATGGAATCACAGCTCCATAAAAGTATGTGAGTGCCAATTCTCCAGTAATAGATTAAAAACTCTTTGAGAGATGGTATCATTCATTTTCAAATCACCTATGTAACTGGTGCTCAGTAAATGTGTTAAGTGACTAATGAATGGGCACACATTTTTTCTTCCTAATTTATTTGTAAATTCCTTAAAGCTCAAGGACAGTAACTATTCTCTCCTTTTTTATATCCTCTGTTACCACCTAAAAAAGCACTTAGCACACAGTAGGTACTGCATAAATTCCTGTTGCCTGCCTGATTGAATGAATGAATGGCTACTGCTTCATGATCCCTTAATGCCTACTAATACACAAGTAATCAATAGGTTTATCCCCATAAAATGCATCCCACAGCTTTTCCCCAGGAGGCTGAATTTATGTGCTCCCTTCAAAAGTTTCTCTCTGTGAATAAATATAACCTATTTCTAATGTTAGAAATTCTCCTCCTAAAATAAATAGGAAGCAATTCAAAAGCATAGTTGAGGTTGCAAATTTGGGAATATGTAGTTATAAACATAAACCAGTTCTGTTATTGCAGACAAGCAAGTAGAAGGAAACTTTTAACCCCCTATGCCTGAGTTTCACTGTTAAGAAATAAATCAAAATCCTTTGAAAATGTCTATAGTTCTTTTCTGGTAAGGATCCCAAATCACTACAAAACATTATCAGCCAAAATCTTGTCAGCCCATTAAAAATAGAGAAATCAGGCAGCAGGAGAGTCTTGGAATACTTTGTTCCTATTGCAGAAGACAGAACACAAGTTGAAAATCAGAATACCTGAATTTGGGTACCAGCTCAGCCATTTACTAGTCATATAAATTTATTTAGATGGCTTAGACTCTGAGCCTCAGTTTCTATACTGATTTTGAAAAAGAGACCAATAAGAATCTTCGAATCATAGACTCCAAATTCAAAATGACCTCAAAGACCATGTAGTCCAAATTTTTATTTTTTGGATGAGGAACCCGAAGCCCAGAAATGTTGAGTGCTTTTGTCCATGCTCAAAAAGGGAGAATTTGAACTCAAGGCCTTCTGACTCCAAAAATAGTGCTCTTTTTCTCTGGACCATGCTCTCAGGGTAAAGGTGAGGAGAATAATAAGCTTACATTTTCACATGTCCCATTTTGAATTAGTATATTCACTGCATCCAGTTTGAGGATTCTTATTTATCTGGGGATATCTTATTTATTTGGGGAGATCTTATTTATCAATTCTTAATCTTTATACCACATACACATACCCTTTCTACACAGTAGGTCCTAAAGAAATGTGTGTTGAATTTTAATTTGTATTTTTGATTCTGTGCTCTTCTTGAGTCCCACAAAAATTCAGCCATATTGCTGGAAAGGGAACCAGATATTATAACTGACTTCTGCACCAACCCACAACTACAGGCTAGTGCAATTCTAACTTTGAAGGTGGCAGTTTGGTCCAGGAAGCAGAAGAATTCACATAACCAGAGGCTGAGCTCTCCAGTGTGCTGACGAGCCCTAGAGAAGACTTCTGAGAAGGCAGTTTCATGGGCCAGTGACCTGGTCAATCAGTGACATCAATCTCTGCTTTAGACCCAGCTGCCTTGCTAATTAATGCAAAGCTGTTTAGTCAGTGCCTTGAGATTTGGAGATAAAAGATACTAAAGAAAGGGTCTATAAGAACATAATCAAACCTCTTTCCGTACCTTAAAAAGAAAAATGTTCTTTTTGATTTTTTTAATTTACAAAAAAAGGCAGGGGGTGGGAGGGAGAGACAGTATATAGTAAAGAAGCTCAGTTACTCATCTCCCTCCCTGCATCACAAGGTTTAGATGTTTATCTGACAATACTCTCTCTTGACGCTGGCCAGTCGCTAAACAGTTGTTTTCCCTGCCAAATATACCCTCTTCTTTTCAGTGCTTATAAATAGATTATATATAAATAGGATGAGTTGATGCTGCTCATCTGATGAGAAAGATTAAAATAGATGAACACAAAATTAAGGTAAAACAGAATGTTATTAGAGTTTGTGGGAAAAGCATCAGAGACAGTCTTGAGCCACATCCCCTGGGCACCAGAGACCCAGCAAACATAGCCAAATAAATAGGGCATCAACAGCTACATGCAGGTACAATTCACCTAAGACTACACTCTTAAAGAAATAACTGAGGAAGTACTTCCCAAACTCCATATTAATGTTAATGCCTATAGAGTGTTCTTTAATTTTATCTCTATGCATCTAGACATATTCATCACAAGTTTACCATATCATCTACCAAATGCCCTTGCTTTGACATTAGTTCATTACCCTAGGAAAGGAGAAGTGGGGGAGAGGGAGGGAGAGAGGGAGGGAGGAGGGGAGGGAGAGAGAGAGAAAAAAAGAGAGAGAGAGAAGGAGGAAAGGAGGGAGGGAGGTATATATGCATGCACATATCCATCTAATAATACTGGCAATAGGTAGTGGGGACGAACTGACAAGGAAAGTGTCTGAACCTTTAATTTTGCTGCTAGAACCTTTCAGTGTAGAAACTAAACTAAAATTAGAGTCTTATAGAACTGTCATGAACTTGGGCAGACTTTGAGAGATAGTGGAGGATAGAAGTGTCTGGCATGCAATGGTCATAGAGTCACAAAAAACACAACTGAAAGACTGAACAGCAATAACAGCAGAGCAGACTAGGTTACTTGCCCATGATCAGTCCTACAGCTAATATTTATCAGAAACGGGAAATGAGCCTAATCTTCCAGATAATGGCAACCACCATAATAGGCTAACATGTATGTAGCACTTATTATGTGCCAGGTATTCTATAAGGATTATTGCATTTGATTTTCACAACTCTGCAAGGTATGTGCTATTATTATCTCCATTTTACAGATGAGGAATTTGAGATACTCCAGTATACTTGCCAAAACTCCAAAATGGGATCATGAAAAGTCAGACACGACTGGCATAACTATACAACAACAATTTTAGAAATCACAATAACTCAGGCAGGCTAAAGCCTACCTTTCATAATTGTTGGTCTGGAGGATCCTTGATTTTACCTGGGTGGGGCATCCTCCCTCACCCTCTAGAGAGTGTTCCCCCCATTCCTCAAATCTTTAGGGAAGGAACACGCTCTCCTGCAGATCAGCACCTTAGAGTCAGTGAGTTGGAGATGAAAAGGGGCATAAGAGGTCATCTAGTCTAACGCTCTCGTTTTACACATGAGCAACTGAGGTAGAGAGAGAATAGTTTTCTGAGTAAATAGTGCAAAGAAGATTGTAGGAAGGATAGTAAAATTGTATACTGCTTTGTTACTAATTCTTTCATTTGAGTTTTTGGAAGAGTTACTAGCCATCCCTCTTCCTCGGTGAATCAGAAGCCAATTTATAGCATCCACAGCATAATTCCATACTGTATATTACCTAATTTACAGAGCATCACAAATGTTCAGAAATCTTTCCTGCCCACAAAAAGGCCAGCCAGCATATTCATCCCAGGGTACCACACACCTTCTACAGCTCTATTTCTGAGAAACGAAAAGCAATGGCCACTATAAGAAGCCAAGATGCCTACCTGTCAATGGTCCTATAAGTCCTATAGTTTGAATGCCAAAGTCAGTTAGTCAGTATTTATTATGCAATTATATATTATTATGCAGTATTTATCATGCATATTATATAGGCCAAGCACCATACTAAGCTCTAAGAACACAAAGAAAGCTAAATGATAGTCCCCGCCCTCAAGGGGCTCCCAGTCTAATGTGGGAGACAGCAAGCAAATATGTACAAACAAACCACGTGCAGGAAGGAAAAAAATAATGAAGAGAGAAAAGGCTCTAAAAGTGGAATTGGAAGATGCTTTCTGGAGCAGGCAGTATTTAAGCTGGTCCTTGAATGAAGTTGGTGAAGCCAAAAGGTAAAGATGAGGAGGGAGCCACACTCCCATATAGTACTGGGATAAACTCTCTTCTTCAGAGAATGGCCATGTCTTCTTCCCTTGCTCCTCCCAGTTTGAGAAAATTATTAATCTCATGATCCAGCCAAGGTGCTATGCCCTATATAATGACAGGCCTGGGGCTTAACTGCATTGTCTTCAAGCAGGAAGATTTGCATGTAAGCCTTCTCATTTTAACTTCTCATCTAGAAAGCGCTTTCATTAAGAGTTTTATCAGTTTATAGCCACATCCAGAACTCTAGGGCTTCTTTCTCTGTCCCTATCACACAATCCACCTCCACAAGCCAGGACTTCTCTAAAAAGCACAAAACCTCTTGGTACTCCCCTAGAATTTAAAAACTGGAGGGGATCAACCTTGAAAATCATCTCACCAATACAATTCAGAACTTAGAGATGTCCTAATGGTGGGACCAATTCATCACCCTTTTTTTTAAGAGCAAGAAATTGAGATTCTAAGAGATAAAACGGTTTGCTTTAGTCATGGAGCTAGTTAATGATGAGATTGGAGCAAGGCTTCCTATCTCATCCTCAATCCACAGCTAGTACAGGCACACCTTGCTATGCCACCTCTCTAGTCTTCTAGTCATTGGCTCTGGTTCTGATATCCTCCTATTTCAAAATCTCTCTTCTACAGAGAATAAAGAGGAAAGCCTAGCTTTGTGCTCCTTCTTAATCTTCAAAGTTGATTTCTTTATTAAAGCCCTGGATCGGAGGCCCTAGTTTCTGATCCAGCCTGCAAAGAGCAAGAAGGGAGGTTAGATATAATCTTAGATAGATCAGTAGTTGGTTCTCATAGTTTTTTATCTCAGGACCCCTTTCAAATCTTAAAAATTGCCATGGATTCTAAAGATTTTATTTAACCCAAGTTAATGTATCTATATTTACCACATTAAAACATAAAAGTCTTCATATTATTATGACTGACCTTGCAGATTCCCCTTTGAAAATGGCTGTTCTGGACCAATACCCCCATTTTACAGACGACTTACTGAGGTCTAGAGAGGTTAGATGACTAGTACAAGGTTATAAATGGAGAAATTAGAAGAGTGAGTATCCAAACACAGGTCCTCTGACTCAGAATCTAATGTCCTTAACACTCCTCTGTGCTGTGTTTCTTAAAACCTAAATCAAAAGAAGACAGAATAGAAACTTGCCCCCTTTTAATAAAATGCATTCTTTTCTGACCTTCTTTGTTTCAGACCTCCCATAGTGATCTTCCCCCTACTCAGGGCATCTGTTTCCCTATCTATAAGATAAAAGGGCCAGCTAGATTATCTCTTAGATGCTTGGTAGACCTAACTTCTACAATCTTATGAACAACTGTAATTATCAATGATACACTCTGGTGTCAGGGCATTGGTCTTAAAGATGGGAGATGCTGACTTTACTCTTATGGCCACTTCACAAGGCTAATCACTTTGTACCTGAATTAATTAGATAAAGCATGGTTATTTGCTTGAATTAACTGCGTAATTAGAGACCTGTCCTCCATTTCACCATGGTTGTACACCTGGCCTATGAGTAGACCTCAGAATCATGGACATGTTAATGTCTGTGGTTTGAGTTTTGTTTTGTTTTTCCTTTTAATTCAAATCTCATCCAGAAATGTACCAATAACTATGCACTCCTTGAACATAATTATTTTATTTTCCTATTATTTTAATTAAAGAAAAATATTTCCTTTAAGAAATTCTCTCAAATAAGTATGGGCAAAAAATTAAGAATGTCAGGATCAAAATGTGGCATTTGATTTATTTTATATTTATTGATTTACTATAAATTTATTATTTATTATCACATAAATTTATTATCAAATTATAAAGTTAATGATGTATTAGTCATCATTAACTATGTGAGCACAATGTAATAACTCACAAGAAGCTTGCAGTCCTGTTGGGAAGACAAGATACAAGAGGTGCATGGTAAAATGGCTAGCCATACAACTGATAGCACAAGCATCCAATAGAGTAGAATGGTATATTTGGTCAGTGGCAGAGGAGTTTCAAGATGACCCCAAAGCTAGGTATGAGTTCTAATTACCAGCTACTTTTTATCATCCTCTAAAACTAGCATAACAGAATAATAACTAATATGTAATCCATACATATTATCATTATCTGGTAGTCTTTTCATTGGTTTGGTACTCTTTTCAACTATAGCATCATACATCTTTTAGCTCACCTAGGGGAGAAAAAAAAAACAAATCCCTAGAGATATCATATGATTATGTGATTTGTGGGTCTTTATGCTGATAAACTAAGGAGGTGACACTCACTTACATATATTGTTTTTGTCCAGAAGATGGTTGCTGTTTTTCATACACAAGAGGACCAAAAATGGTATCACTAAGTCAGGATCAATGTACAATGTGTCCAATTGTGGTTGATGAGACCAATATAAGATGGGAAGGCTCTACCACAGGTCTGACACAAAAAGCATGTATGAACATATGGAATGATGCAAGTTATGATTGAAATTACTAAGTGATAATCAAGGAGAGATGACCCCACTTCATGATATCCTTGGAGAGAAAAATGCCTAATCTCATAGATAAAGCTCATCATAGAAATTGCATTGGATTCTGTGTCTTTAAGGAAAATAGAAAGGATAACATGTTCCTGTGTTAAAGACCATCACATTCCTCAAAAAATCAAGTTCAGCCTCTTAGCTCTGGATTAATCTGTAATCTAGAGAAATGGAAGTCAAAGCAGACTGGGCTGTCATTCATTCTTGCCTATTCTCTACTTCACCCCCCACATCCTATCCCACAATGACGACAGAACCTACAGGCAATGGTAACCAACAGGCATTGTTTCTGTACATCTGTTTGCCTTGGTTTGTGCCTGTCACAACCTTTTTAGTCTTTTCAATTTATAAGGACTTTGAGTGTAGGAACAAAAACTCTGTTCAATGGAAAGGACAGATGATATAGATATGCTTAAGATATTTAATAAGTGAACAATAACAAAAAAAAAAAACCAAACAGGAGAAGACATATAACCAATAGCTGATAAGCCACTGTTTTACTTTCTCGCTTTAGAACTGGCATAGTATTTGGTACACAAGTATATTTGAGGTTTTATAACAAAGAAAGGGATAAAATATTCTATATAGAAGCAAACATGTAAACTCTGCCAAAAGTCACAGCCAAATACACAGATTGGACAAAAAGAACAGCTGTGGTGAAAATTATATGGTCTTTATGATATAACATCTAGAAGGGCCTGGTTTAAAATTTGATCAGTGACTTCCTCACTTGACAGGACTGAGCACTATGGTAGGCAGACAAAAGAGTCCAATTAGTGAAAAGAATTTCTTGATATTAAAAAATTGTCACAAAATCATCATTTTATTATAATAAAAATACAGCAAACTCACAATCTGGAAAATGAGTATTAATTCTTAAGCAGGGACAAGGATCTGGGTCTGTGATTTCATCAACAGAAGGAACTCCCAGATGAGGAAAGTTGGTCTACCAATGTAGGTCAACCACTTCACAGCAATTTATAATCTTGGGGAGTTGAGTAAAGCACTATAGAAGTAAAGAGACTTGCTCAGCATCACACAAGTAGCATGAGTTAGAGTTGGAAATGAAAACCAGGTCTTCTGAGCTCCAAGGATAGGTCTCTAACCAGTACTCCAGAGTCATTATTCTGAAGTAGTCATCCTATAAAGGAAATTAATTGAATGGTAATTAGAAAATAATTCAAATAGAGGCTTTTTTGAAGACCACAGAAATGCTCCTAAGCAGGTATTTACCAGAGTACCTGGGAATCATGGGCTAGGGTACTGGAAAGACCATAGGAAATAATTCCATTGGCCAATCACATGAGAATTTAACTTTACAAAGGAAATTAAATTAGCTGCCAATAGTTCCAAGATTCATTTCTAAAACTCATAAGCAGAAATCCTGAAAATGAAGGGTTTTTTTTAAAGTTTATAATAATAATAAAGCATTTTATACATTATCTCATTTGATCTTTATAGTAACCCTAGGAAGTAAGTGCTATTATTATTATTCCCTGAACCACAGAGAGGGTGACTTGTCTGGGATAACACAGCTATTAAATAACTCCAAGACCAATACTGTTACCATCTAGCTCTCCCATATATGATGGCCTTTAGAATGCTCACAGCCTGAAGGAGAACCTTTAGCCAAAAGTACAAAATAAAGAACAGACCATTAAACCCCTGTCAAAAATAACCAGAGCCTCACAATTTTACACTGCTCAGGATCCTCCTAATTAATGAGTCCTCGTGGCACTGACTGCTGTTTCATTAAAGGCCCATATTATACCCTTAAAGGGTATAAAGTTTCTCCAAGATTTTATCATACAAAATACCCTTTTCAGAAAAAAACCAATCACTGTGTAATAACTGCCATGGAGATCTTTTAAAATATACATCAATATTTACACAATTTAAATTGGAAAGAACCTAATGGGCAACCTTGGAGCAACACTTTTGACCAAGATTATTCTCTCCAACACGCCCAACACATGGTCACCTACCTGGCTTGACCTTGAAGAGCTCCAAATGAAGAAAAACCCAATTCCACTTTGGCTAGCTTTCATTCATATTGTTTTCCTTACATAAATCCCAAATCTGCTTCTTTTTATTTCACCTCTTACTCCTAGTTCTATTTTCTAGAGCCAAGGAAAATAAATTTAATTATTTTCCATGTAACAGACTTTCAAATGCATGAAGGACATTATTGTGTGCTCCCTAAACTCTTCCTTCTCTAGTCTAAACAATTCCAGTTCCTTTAAGTGATCTTTAAATGGCATATGCTCGTAGGCATGTCTATGCATGGCATTCTGCATAATATGGTTTATTTCAAAGTTTTACTGATGTCCTTTGTTTTCACACACTATTCTCAGATATACCCTCCTCCTCTCAAATAAATCTTTCACTGTAATGAAGGAAAAAAAGTTCAGCAAAATCTTTCAACACATTGAGTACATCTAGCAGCAAAGGTAACATTCAGTGCCTGTTATTCAGACAACTGGACGGCTAAGCACTAAGCCCGGAACCAGGAGGACTCATCAAGTTCAAATCTGTCCTCAGACACTTACTGGCAGTATTACCCTGGGGACATCATTTAACCTCAGGATCCTCAATATCCTCAAATAAATATCCACAAAAATATCCAATATCCACAAAAGCCTCAATATCCTCAAATGAAAAATGAGGGTAATAATAGCACCTACCTCCCCAGGTTGTTGTGAAGTTCAAACAAGATAATATTTATAAAGTTCTCTAACACAGGGCCTGGTGCAAAGTAAGTTCTATATAAATACTAGCTTTTCATTATCATCATCATCATCATCATCATCATCATCATCATCATCATCATCCCTCATTTTCCAAAGAAATAAGGAAGATCATTCCTTCATTTCTTTGGGGCTGAGAATGGTTATTATAATTATACCATGTTCACTTTTATTTTTATTTACAGTTCTGTAATCATTGTAATTTTCTTCATCCTGCTCACTTTAGTCTGTATCAGTTTATAAAAGTCTTTATTTTTAAATTCCTCATGATCATTGCTTAACACGGTACAATAATATTCCATGATATTCATATGCAACAATTTATTTAGCCATACCCTAATCAATGGGCATAAGTAGTGCCATTTTTTTTGCTTTTTTTCATTTGAAGGCAAACATTTTGATATTTATGATTTAAACTTTCATATATACTATTCTAATGTCCATGAGATTTATGTGGTTGGGAACTGCATTCCAGTAATTAATATCATAATTGAGAGTAATTCAGCACATTTCATTCCTGAAACTCTTAGCAAACAACAAACAAGATGGCTGGAAATTGACAGAGAAACTAAGGTCTCTAGCATTCACTGGTCCATGATCTATTGAGTGAAAAAGGGTGAATCAGAAATGGAGCTAGTAGTAACTCCATCTCTTGCTAGAACCTTCCAAGAGGGCTCTTTTAGGGTCAATACTTAATAAGGAACACAAAATATATTTTAAAAAATCCAATAAACACATTGGGGAAACTTTTTTTAACAAGAAACTCATTTTTCTAACTAGTGTTTGAACCACTGACTCACACAGATTTCCCAAAATCTGTGTTTCTGGCATGCTGTTCACTGAGCTGAACATTCACTTTGTAAAAATGACATCCTGGCACTGGGTAGCGGCACCTCCTGTTTTATGTGTGTGTGGTTTTTTTTCTCTTTTCAAGTTGCTGCACTCAGCCCTGGCACTCTCCAATCTCATATGTCCCCTTCTCCACTCTATATTCAAGCCAACTCATAAAAATCCATCTTCCTTCTCGGTTCATTTTTTCAGCACGAACAAGGAAAGAGCCTGATGATAGAATAATAATTAATGGTTATGATATCTGGTGTCATATAAAAGGTTTGATTTCATGAGTGCATAACTGTTTACAGTACGAAAAATGTGTTCTGAGTAATGTCCTTTCGACGATATTGTATTTCAAGAAGAAGCCTGCCACTACACACAAAGACTGATGGGCGAGTTTTAAATTAGTAGGAGCTGAGATGTCTGCTCTCCCCTAGCAGGTTATTATTATGAATGGCCAATATCAGCCAGACCCCATCTTTGACCCTGCCCAGTTGGTGATCTTGCCTACCTGTCTCAAACCGGAGCCCTATGACAGTGTGTTTGATCAATAGAGAGAGCCACAAGGCAAAGGAGCTGACTGGACCTGAATCAAAATGCTTTCCCTATGTGGAAGACCTCTTATCTGACCACCTCAAAGTGTTTTATACAGCATTCAACCTCGTGATTCTCCATTTTACAAGAGGTGAATTAGGTGAATGTCCCATGGTCACTGGCTGTCCGCCTCTCAGCAGAATCCTTAAGTGATCAGTTAGTCAACAATAGTCAATAAAGCTTTTATTACTGTGTGCTTACTATGTGCCAGACCCTGTGCCAAGGAATGGGAACACAAAGCAAACCATTTACTGCCATCAAGGAACTCACAGTCTAATTGGGAAGACAATAGGCAAACAACTAAGTACGTGAGAGACAGATAAAAGAGAAATTGGGAGCAATCTCAGAGGAAGAGGACAAGGAGAAATGAGGATGGTCTCTTACATGGGGTAAGATTTGAATTGGGAATTGAAGGAAACCAGGAAGTGAGACCAGCATGAAGGGCATTTCACCACTGAAAATAAACAGTCTTGATATAGAGTACTGAGTGCAAGGGAAAGTAAGAGGGCCAGTGAAGTTGGATCAAAGAGAACATGGAGGGGAGTACAGAAAACCTGCAGAGGTAGGTACAGCTTGGTAGAGAAGAGCTTTCTAAAATAGAGCATTTGACATTTGATCCTGAAGATAATAGGGAGATCTTAGGGATAATTAAAGGAGTGGCATGGTCAGATCTGTACCATGACATTTTCCTTTCTAGTGTCCAATATACATCTTATATTTAGTAAATATCCATTTCATTAAGACTTCTCAAATTGGGGTTGGGAAATGGGAGAAAAAATAACCCTGGAAACCTAGAAAGGAGTACACAATTTGAGGGTTTAACCACAACCATAGAAACAGGTAACAGACAATGGGATAAGTTAAGGTTTCTGAAGGTGCCCAGTGGCTGATCTTCAGAAGATTTTTCTTTTGTAAAAACCAAGGATCATGGTGAAGGGAGCCCCAAAGTGGAAAGGTCATGGAGTTCATTCCAAGAAGAAAACCGAGTCATTTAAAACACAATTTTTCTACTAATTTTAAAAAAGAGTATTTTGGAACTGAATATTTTTTCATGGTATAGTAAGGGAAGAGTCTATATGGTCTCATGAAGAGAACCAGATTAAGGAAAGAGACAAGAGCTTGAAGGTAAGTGTTGAAATGAAAACAAACAGCCCTTTTATGAACCACCTAGGCAGCCCAAACTTCATCCTTTCCTCACAAACCCCATTTCCTGAAAACAAAGAACTAAGGAAATGTCAACTCAGAAAGCAGCAGTTTAAATCTGCCTGAAGAATATTCATTTCACCTCCAAGGAATAAGTTATTTCTTAACATAAGGGTGGGGGAGTGGAGAAAGCAGAGAGGGGAGAGGTTATTTAGAGAAATTAGTTATGGGAGAAAAATGCCACTCTAAATGGAAAGATTATCAACACAGAAAGAGATGTGTTAGCACCTAATAAGAAAGACAGCGAGGCAAAGAGAACATCTGAATATAGCCATTAACAAAACAGAAGAGAGGCTGTTTACTGTATTAATGCTACCTTTACTGCTCTGTAAAAACAAAAAAAGGATTGTATTTGGGCCATCACACTCCCATCTTTTCAATTACAGAGATAGAGCAATCTCAGATTCCAAAGCTAACTACAAATCAAAATTGTGTTATGTTATCTGCTGAGACACAAATGGAAAATAAATACTGTTAACTGTCACTTTCCATTAGGTAACAGAAATTCAATTACATTTCAAACAAGCCTCCATGTCAACAGAATAAATCTGTTTCATAAATGAGCAGGTAACCATTTTTGATTCCAACTTCCCAAAGGGAAAAAATCAATTTTAATCACAATTCTTCAATTTTTTTTCCATATGAATGTTTTGGAGCAGAGTACATCATCTGGCCTAATAAACACTTGTACAAAAGAAAAAGAAAAAAATCTGAAATTGGTTGTTGTTACTTTCTGGTGCCTTTTAAACTAGAGGCTCTTCATGTCTGACTCGCCTGAACTCTGTACTCTCTGATGTTTTCACTTTAAAAGCAAGTATTAGACAGTTGGGGTGGGGAGAAGCCCAATAACAACTCAGCCCTCAGCCCTTCCACAATCAATAAATTGGGATAAGTCCTAATCAGAAAAGCAACAGGAGACTATAAATGAATTTCTATGACATATCCAAAGAAGAGGAAAACTCCCCTTCAAAAAAAAAAAAAGGTTAAGCAAAATCAGGAATGTTCTAAGGGACTCAGTCAACCAGAGGACAGGTAGACAGATCTATGATGACTGAAAGAAAAAAGAGTGAATTGCTCATGAAGTACATAGGTATTTAGAGCTAATAAATTCTTACTGGTTATCACTTTGTTAGGTGTGGGAGGGGGTTGGTTGGGAAGAATGTTTGTTCTAGTTGATCCAGAAATTTTCCATAACGGGTCCCCCAAAATGTAATTTTTTAAGTGCTAACGCAAATTGAACTTCTTATGCTAAGCAATTTGGAAGGAAGCAACTGGAGAAAAATTATAAGAGAAGTGTTTACTTCCTCTCCATTCAGTTTCCCTTACTGAAAACTGTTTTCAGTAAGTCAGGATTCAAAATGGTCTCAAATGACGGAGACTAATATCCAGTCCTACATAAGCAGTGGACAGGAAGGGCAAAGCTAGACAATGGTTTATGTGAAAAAGATCTGGGTGCCTTGGCAGACTCTAAGCTTTGTATAAACTAATAGTAAAATAAAGCAACCCAAACATGCTCATTTGATCTTATTGTTACTGATAGAGAATCTGTAATTTCATTGCAATAAAGTAACTTTCTCACCAAAGCAGAACAGAAACTTCCCAGCATTCAACTTTTGAGATTTGCCTAAGCTTAGCAGTAGTGAAAAGGGAGTTGGTATAGAAATTGGTAAGACAGAATTTTATCAGGTAGCTAGGTGGCAGAGTGATTAGAGTCCTGGGTCTGCAGTCAGGAAAACTCCTCTTTCTCTTCCTGAGTTCAAATCTTGCCTCAGACTCTTACTAGCTATGTGACCTTGGGCAAGTCACCTAATTCTGTTTGCCTCAGTACCTGATCTGTAAATTCAGCAGGAGAAGGAAATAGTAAACCACTCCAGTATCTTTGCCAAGAAAACTACAAACAGGGTCACAGAGTTAGACATGACTGAAACGATTAAACAACAAAGACAGAATCACTGAATTGGAGAGTTGGAAGAGACCTAAACAGCCACACTTATCAAATTCAAATGCTGTCATAGCTGTGAAGTCTCTGCCCAAAGACCTTTAAGGAGGGGGAACCCACTACTTCTCAAGAAAGTCCACTAGAGTCAAAATCGCTTTAGGATCCAGAATCTGTTATCCACTGAGTTAGCTCTCCCTTCCAGGTAAGTGTCATCTATAAATATGATGAGTATATGATGTATTCCTTTAACCAAATCATTGATGAAAACGTTAACCTCAGAGTCTAGCACAGATTTCTGGGCTAATTTGCTATAGTCTTCCTGCCATGGCGATCCTGAACCACTCACAATAACACTCTGCATCTGGTCATCCAAGCAATTATATTGTCATTCCACTTCTCTGCACCTTCTCCACAAGGATAAGTATGAGACACTTTATCCAAAGGTGTGCTAAAATCTAAATAAACTATATCTACAGCATCCCTGTCATCTGACTAACTTCAAAATTCTGTCAAGAAAAAAGAAAGGAAGTCACTGGCATGACAAATCCTTAGTGTAACTTTAAGTCATTTAAGCTATTAAAGATCAGGACTTCACTGAGACTTTAAGGACACCCCATAGCCTTGATGAAACCATACTGGCTCTCTCTAATCACTGCTTCCCTTTCTAGATGTCCACCAACCCTCCCTTGAATGATGTAATATAAAAATTTTCTAGGAATCTGGGACAAGCTCTTTGGCCCATAGTTTTCCTACCCTCTTCTCTTTCCTTTTTCACAAATCTGTACATTATTTGCCTTCCTCCAGTCTTGTGGTACCTCTCTCACTGCCCATGTTCTTTCATCCATCACAGGTAGTGACTCAGCAGTCACATCAACCAGTTCTTGCGATAAGAAAGGATGGTGTTCATCTGGGCTAGGAGACCTCAATTCAGTTAGGGCAGCAGGTACTCTCTTGTTAACTCCTTATCATCGGCATCGACTGTGGCTTAGACATGTTTGTTTTATTTTTTTTCCAGCTCAAAGTTCATTTTTCTTGATGGGGAAAAGAAGTAGCTTTGCTTTTCTCTGTGGTCAGATACCATAATTCTATCCACCCACCAAATACCAAAGTCCTATTATTTCTTTGATTCTACTTTTGATTTTCCTCAGCTCCTGCTGAATTATGCATTTAGCATTCCTGACGCTATTTTTACAATATTGTGACATGCTCATATTCATCTTGTGTTGCCTAGCCTTACTTCCATCTTTTGTACATTTATTTTAAAAATCTAAGTTGGTCAGTGAGTTCCCTGAAGATACATACCTTCAGATAAATTTTCCTTGGATAAATCCAGTTTTTCCTGGTCACTGAAATTATTTAACTTTGTCTTCAGAATGTCAGTCTTGAAAATCTCCCATCCTTCCTGGCTGGCTTCCCTTTAGCATTTTAGTCCATGGGATTCCAACTATCTTCCTTCTGAACCCTTTGAAATATGCTTTCCCAAAATCAAGGGTGCATGACAGACCATGCCCAGATTTTCTCTCTTCATATCATACATTGTAGAATTGAGGGTTCACTTCTCCTCAGGTTTCCCATCAATCTGGCTCAGGAACCAGTTCCACTCTGTTAGTGGGACACAGTTTCAGAATAGAATTTTCTATTGGTCTTCAACCAAATACTCACCATTATTTTTATGATCTCTCCCCCACCCAACACACCCTTCTCCAAAATTTTCCTACTTATTTTGAATGTGCTACCATTCTTCAGTCACTAGGGTACATAACTTCAGTATCATACTTAACTCTTCAACACCAGGCCCCTTACCTATCCATCAGTGTCCAAATCTTGCTCTTTCTGGCTCCAGGCCATCTTTTAAATCTGGCCTCTTCTCTCTATTCATAGAATCATCACTTCAGTTCAGGTTCTTATCTACTCTTGCCTAGATTATTGCAACAGCCTATTAATTAGTATCCTGCTTCATGTCTTTCCCCAGCCCAGTCTATCCTTCATATGGCTTTCAAAGTGATTTTCCTTAAACAAAGATCAGATCTGTGTAGTTTAGAATAAAATCTTGAACCCTTTGACTCCGTCTCCCAGAATTCTTTCCCCAACCCAAAATTCCTTTTTCCATTTTTGTTTATGTTCATCTTTACATTACTGCTTATATAGTTCTGTAAGCACCTCCCTCACTCTCTCTTCCATGTGAGTGACCTGAATAAGCTCCCTCTTGACTCTAGCCTTTTAGTTTCCCTTTTTGCTTCAAGTTTAATTTAATAAATCTTATTAAATATAATACTTGCAGTATTTTGGATATTAATTTTTTAATCTACAGATCACGTCATTTCTCTCAACAAAAAAAAAAAACAAGACTTTACTAATAATATCCAATAGAAGCTTCTACATTTAACTTTTAAAGCCCTTCACAATCTGACTTCAATTATCATTTCAGTCTTTTTGGGCATGACTCCCCCTCCAATACTGTACATTCCAAAAAAAATGGCCTCTCTATCCCTGGCCTTTGTGACTGGGCTATCTGGCTCCCCTGCCTGGAAGACACTAAGCCCTCAATACTGCCTCAAAGAATCCTTCTTTTCCTTCAAGACACCACTATCTTCAGCATGAATGAATGAGTGAAAAAGCATTTATTGATTGTGTATTATGTGCAAAGCACTATACTAATCACTGCAAAAACAAATTGAAAAGTAAGACAGTCTCTATTCTCAAAAAGCTCACATTCGAATGCAAGAGACAACACAGATGGAAAGTTTCAGCTGCAAGTCAGATGGAAAGGTCCCATGGCCCTTAGGGTGCAGTGACAAAGCAGATGGTAACCTCTTTTCTTTAATGTCTTTACATTGAAAAAATGATATCAATTTCTGATGCTGAACCATTTGACGGTACCAAAGACATTGCTGGCAAGAACTTTCTTTTCTAGGTCTTTAGGAGCCGTGACTGAAGCACTTTTAGGAGCAGTTGCTGGGCTGCATCTCTACAACAGCTGCTTACCAGTATGATGGCTGTGGACTCTGAACTGAAAGCATTGCTTTTCCCAAGGCTCTTGGGCTCAGGGTTCTTGGCTGCCTCCATGAGGGCCATGATGGTCAAGGTGGTGATATTGGTTTGACTTGCCTGGCAGATGCTTTTTTCTGTCTCTCCCTCGGAGTGCTTCGATGCTTCAGAAAGGCCGGGTATCCTGTGCTCTAAGTGATAGTTGATGGTGATGGAAGGGACCTTCCTCCACAGTAATCACTTCTGTCATGTCTGGGAGAACTGGGCTAGAAGCAGAACTGGTGGTGTGAGGGAGGGAGGTTCTACCATTTACAGAGTTCTCTGCTTATATCTGTCTGTTGGTGGCAATTGATTAGTGCTTGTCGCTATTGCCAGTGAAGAAGCTGGACCTCTTCTCCACAATCATTTCTCCATTCAATGATAGCTACAGAGTTGGCCTGGAAGCAGATTTGGGAGTTTGGAAGGTACTACTATGCCCAAGATTCTGGGGTTCTTCATCAGGGTCTGAGAAGAGATGGTAGTCAAGGTGGTACTTTAACTTGCCTGGCATGTGTTGCCCCCTATCTTTATAAGATATTCCTGATTCTGCTAACTTCCCCTAATGCCTCCTCAAGTTCCCCTAACTCCCCTCATTAATCATTTGCATTTATTTGTATTTATCCTAGATATACTTAAATCTGTTGTTTTCTCCCATTCAAATACAAGCTGCTCATGAAAAGGGATTCTTCCATTTTCATTATTTGTGGCCCCAACATTGTATGTCTGGCACACAAACAAAGTTTGCTGATTAAGGCTTCCTCTTTGGATGTCTAAATTTCTTTGGATGAGTATGCTCTCCATTCCCTTCTGACTCTCTATTTCTTTTGAGTAAGAGATGCCCTTTTGGACCCATGGTCTAGTCACGGGTTTCATCCTATCTAGTCTTGGTAATATTTATGAAGTAAAATTTGCCATTTTGAATTAGGGCACCTACTTTCTCTTCTGTGCCAGCTAAACTGGGCATTTACAGACATTTGAAGCTACGGTTTTATTATTTTAGCCCCTTTCTTGGATTCTGTCCCCTGGGACCTTCTTGGTTTCTCAATTGTTGTTCTTCCTTTTTGGCAACCACTTTTCACAATATCTAACTTGGAGAATATACACAGCCAATTATTTTCCTTCCTCTCTCCTTTTTTTCAGAACAGCATAGCGCTCGGTTAATAAATGCTTACTGGCTGGCTTTTTATTTAAAGTCTTTTTATTAGATTTGTAAGACACCTGGTAAATAAATTCAGATCAACCTTCATTAGATGTACTCCATCTCAGGACAGGAACCTATCATTCTTGTATTTTAAGACCTTGGTTCAAGGCCAGTCTCTTGACATGTGCTGGCTTTATGACACAGAGCAAGTCATTTAACCTTTCAGTGCCCTTAAGAAAACCTCCAATTCACTGTTAGATTGCATTCATAAGAGACAAAATTCTATGAAGATTAGTCCTACCATGCCCAGTCCTGATCAGATCATATCTGGGCCACTAGGTTCAGTAGAGGGCAACTAGGATGGTAAAGAGACTAGACACCATGCTATACAAGACTAATTGAAGGGAGGCTTATTCTGGACAAGAAGAAGCCTAAAAGAGTGGGGCATTATAAATTGTCCTCCAGTATCTGAATGATTATTATATGGAAGAAAAAAAAAACTCTTCCCCATTGCTACAAAGGGGCCAGGCTATGCTGGGAGAAATATAGCCCCAGAAGTCAAATAAATAGTTGGAAGTTGCAGAGAAGTAGGCTTAAACTCTACATGAGAAAAACTCCCTAATGATAAAAACTATACAAAACTAGAATGGGCTACTTCTGGGGGTCATGCATTCCCAGTCACAGGAAGGGAGGCCAGATGCTCACTTATCTAAGTGTGTGAATGTATGTATATGTGTAACAAACACACACACACACACACATATATATATATATATACATGTATATATACACATACATATATTGGAAGGTGAACTGGGAAAAACAAATCTCATTTTATAGAAAATAGAAAATTTTTATGGAAAATCTCATTTTATAGGAAAACTCTTTTCTATAAGCCACCGTAAAAATCAAGTCAATGGATACAATATATGCAAGAATACTGAAGACAATAATATTTATTGCTGAAGGAAAGGAAAACCCAAGGGGTTATCTGGCCCAAGGAACAAAACTAGGGAGAAGATCAGCACCCTGAGTCCTGCCCTTGGCTCTATCAAATGTTTGCTCTGAGGCCTTGGGTGACAGTGCTAAACCTTCTGTGTCTCAGCTTCCTTATCTGCAAAAAAAATGAGAATGATAATCTCAATTTACCACAAAGAGGTGTTGTGAGGGTAGTGGGAGGAATGACTAATTAATGATTTCAAGATCACTTGAAACCCAAAAAGAGTTATTTCTCCTCTTTCTTCCAGGCACCGAGTTTCCACTGATCTCAAAAGTTGTTCTGCAGTCCCTGCTGACAGCACCAGAAGAAAGGAGCCCCTTACTGTTCAATAATAAACATGAGAGGCAGCTACATCCGTAGACAGGAAGCATGAAACCAAGCACAGAAGGGTCTGAGTAAGTAGAAACAGCAGATCTCCATAATTCTAAAAATTTCTGAGACTGGGCTAAAGAAGATCAATACTCACAGGAAGAACCTCATCATTCAAAGTTAATTCCCATTCATACTAAGGATAAAGGAAATATGAGGAATTTAAGGAAATCTGCTGAATTTAAGACCCATCTGAAGCTCACATTTTGAATAAAATTTCACTTTCCAGGTTTCCATAATAACAACCTGGCATTTATATAGCACTGGAGGGTTTACAAAGTGCTTTACAAATATTATCTTGTTTCATCCTCAGGATAACCCTGAGAGGCGAGTGCCATCATTACTCCCCTATTACCGAGAAGAAAACAAAGTTTGAGGGAGGTTAAGTGACCTGTCCAAGATCACACAATTAGTAAGTCAGATTTGAGTGAGGTTTTCCTGACTCCTCTTGTAGTGCTGTACCCACTGCCCCACCCAGCTGCCTCTATCAAGTTTCTTCAATTTTCTCCTTTATCAATTATTTTCTAAAATTACATATTACTCACATCTCCCTCCCAAAAACACTAAAACTCCAAACGATGGCATTCTCCTTCCCATCTCTGTGCCTTCCTATCATTATCATCATCATCACAAGCATTTAGATAGGACTTTAAGGTTCACAATGCACTTCACAAGTATTATTTCACTTGACCCTTACAAAAAACTAGGGAAGTAGGTTCTATTATCATCCCTATTTTGAGGATGAAGAAAACAAGGGTAGGAGAAGATAAATGATTTGCCCAAGATTTCACAGCTGTCTAAGGCTAAACTTGAACTCAGGTCTTCCTAAGATAGTAGGCATGTTTTCTTCCAAGCCTCCTCCCTCCTCACCTCTGCCTCTAGGAACCCAAAGCTCCCTTCAAAACTCAAATAACATACCCACGAAGATGTTTCCCAGTTGCTGAATTGTAAATGCTCCCTGTTCCACTGCTACTTTGTTTTTGTTTTTATATATTGTACTTTTTTATTTACTTATCCATGTTCATTGTTTTTCCCCAGAAGACTGTAAGATCTTCCAGGACAAGGACTGTTTTGTTTCTTTCTTTGCATCTCCGGCCCCATGCTCAGTGTTTGTAACTAAGTAAACAATAAATGACTGTTGAATTGAATTAAATAAGGAGTCTAGTATCACACATGTAAATAAATAAATATATATATATAGTAAATATTACTACATTTGTGTTGAGTATTTCTAAATTCTGCTTCTAAGTCAATAATAAATAAGCCTTAGGTCTTCCAACCAAAAGGGGTGGTAGGGGGAAAGAGAAGTCCCGTACTTAAAGGCAGTACCAAAGAAATAAAAAGCAGGGTAGAAAAAGAGCCTGGCAAATATTTCATCTTTCTACTTGGCAGGAGTCATAGGATCTGAAAGGTGAATAGCACCCAGAGTCCTGTGGCACACCATTATGGACCTCTTCCAGGCTGAAATGGATCTGTTTACATCAAGTCATCATGGTTAGTTTTTCAAAGCAGTGAGCAGCTCTGTCTTCTTATCTATTATCAAACGAGCATTTCACCGTCTTGTCCTCAGGGACATCATATTCGACTTTGTCAGATGCACTGCCTTGTTGAAATCAAAATATACTGTCTCTCAACACAATTCTCAGATTTGCTGGTAACGCTGACATGAAAGAAAAATCAGGACAACTTTGCATGACTAAGATCGTGGCATCACAGCTTTTAGATCTAGGATGTAAAGCATAGGATTGATTTAGTGATTAAAGGCACCTTACAGATGGATCTTGTCCAGGATTTCTTAACCTAGAGTCCGTGAAAGTTTTCTTTTTAATATTTTGATAACTTGCATCATTTTCCTTTGTAAACATATATATTTTATTATATGCATTTTATAATATAATTCTGAAAAAAAGGTCCACAGACTTTACCTGACTGCCAAAGGACTGACTGTCCATGGCACAAAAAAAAGGAAAAGGTGAAGAATTCTTGAATTCTACACCAACCTGTTCATTTCAAAGGGAAGGAGACTGAGGCCCAACAAGGACAATGGATCACAGGGTTGGAGCTGGAAGGATCTTTAGAGACTGTGTGAGCCAACTCTCTCATTTTACAGATGAGGAAATTGAGGCTAGAGTAAGGGTTAAGAGGAACATCCAAGGACATAAGTTTAGTCAAATAATGCTGCTTCTCTTCTAAGTGTTTACAATCCATTTTTAACATAGGAGTATTGGATTAGAAGTCAAAGGAACCGAGGAGTTCAGGGACTAGTTCTGCCACTTCTTCCTAACTGTTTATGTCCCCACGTCCCTGCCCCTAGCTCTTGTCTGCTTTCTCTCTGGCTGACCCCATGAGCTCCCATACAGATGCTTTCCATCACCACTCTGTAGATGAATCTTAGATCTTTCTTTTTAGTCTCTCTCCCAAACTTCATTTGTGCATCTCCAAAAATCTAATAAACATTTCCAACTGGATATTCCATAGATGTCTCAAACTTAGAAGAATTCATTTTTCCCCAAACAGAATTCATTTTTCCCCAAAAAAAAAACTCACCTCTTTCCTGGATTCATTTCTGTCAAGGATGCCACCATTCTTTTTGTCACAGGTTTGTAGTTGCCACATTATAGTCAAATTCTAATTAATCTCAGAGGCAGCTAGATGGCTCAGTGGACTGAGGACCAGGTGTAGAGACAGAATGTTCTGGGTTCAAATTTGACCTCTGATACTACCTAGCTATGTGACCCTGAGCAAGTCACTTAACCTCTTTGCCTATCCCTTTTTGCTTTTCTATCTTGGATCCAATACTTAGTATTGATTCGAAAACAGAAGATGAGGGTTTTTTAATAAATAAATAAACAAACAAACAAACAAACAAACAAATAAATAAATAAAAGAATGAATAGATAGATGGATAGATAGATAACTTTTAATTACTCTCCCTACCTGAAGTCTCTCCCTTCTCCAACCCATCTTATGTATGAAATGATTTCCTCAAGTCTTTGTCTGATCATCTCACTTTCCAACTCAATAAATTGCAATGGCTGCCTAGTGTATCTAGCATCAAATTCCTCTCTTTGGTATTCTACGTCTATTAAAATATGGTCCCCATTTATTTTCCAGTATTATTATTCTCCTTCCTGCTCACTATGTGCTGGTGAAACTGGTCTTCTTATTGTTCCTTTCACAGTGCTTGGCAAATAATAGATGCTTAATAAATGCTTATTGAATGATGGACTGTATGATCTTGGGAAAATAATGACCTTTCTGAGCCTCAGCATTCTTAACTATAAATGCAAGAGCTGAATTCGACATCCCTTGAATATTATTTTGATTCCAAATCTTCCACCCTAAATAATTCTTTTTTATAATTTTGCAAAGGATGAAAACAAACTCTTCATTTTTACAGTTTCTGGAACCCATTCTTTTCTCATTTTCAAAAAACAAGATGTTAATTGATCTTCTGACACTTTGACAAATCAATCAATAAACAGTTATTAAGCACCTACTTTGTGCCAGGTACTATGCTTAGCCCTGGGTATATAAAAAGACACAAAAGACAGTCCCTGCCCTCAAGAAGTTTACAATCTAACCAGACAGCTGCAAATCTCAGGGCTTTCCAGACTATGAACAGAGTTTCTAGGATCAAATCTGCAAACTCTTTGTCAATTGTATTCATCCAGCAAATTTCAGTTCTTAAGCAGCCAAGTAGTTTCTTCTATCTCTTCATCTATCCTGGGTTTTCATTCCTGCTTAACCACATTTATTGCTTTCCAATTTAAAGATCACTCTCATTGATAGAAAAAAGCAAGAAAAACAGGAATTGTACAGTTTCTGCTTTGCCTCTATCATCTGCTAACATTACACCATCTGCCCGAATAAATGTTTATTGAAATAAAACTCCCTTAAGCAATAGGTCTCTTCCTTCCTTGTTCTCCTTATCAATTTAGGGTACCCTTAGTTACAGAGTACTGGATTGCCATATTATCCAACAGGGATCCCTCTTTCTAACCTCAACACTGTCATACCTTTTTCATCTAAAAACTAACATGGAACTTATATTTTTTTCTAACACTTCATCTTTCCTTCAGAACTAAGTGGGGCAAAGGATAGGATACTGGGTTTAGATTCAGGAAGAACCCAGTTTAATCTGGCTTAGACACTTACTATCTGTTTGATCTTGAGCAAGTCACTTAACTTCTGTCTACTTCAGTTTCCTCATCTGTAAAGTTAGGATAATAACAGCTTCTCCCTCTGTGGGCTCTTGTTAAGATGAAATGAGATATTTGTAAGTGCTTGGCACAATGCCAATTGACAAATGACAATAGGAGGTGCTTAATAAATGTTTTGTTTCCTTCTTTCCTTCCTTAGAACCCTGCTCACTGAGAACATCTCTGCTACTATAGTGTGATGAAAAGAGACCTGAAATTGGAGCCAGAAGACCTGGTTTCAAGTACTAGCTCTACCCCTTGTAGTCATGTGATTATAAACTATTTGGTTAACCTAGCTAGGTCTCAGTTTACTCATCTATTGAATGGGAATACTCTCCCAATAGGGTATACTGTTGTATAAAGCAAACACAATATAAACTACAAAGCACTATATACATGTGAGTTATTACTAAGTAGAGAAGAGGACACCCAGAGTTATCCCATCCAGTCACCTAATGAATGTCTCACCCACACACCACACACCTATTAGGGAAGATGGGCAGAAGATCTCAGCTAGAGTTGTGGACAACAGATGTATATGACTAATGAGCACGAATGGGTTGGAGGAGCTCAGCTAAAGCTATGCCTTAGAAATGAACATCAGAGATGCCACTCAGATCTACCACATACTGAAGTCATCTTTCCACAGCTGTCAATGCTGGTGAACATTTATTTGACCAGTCCAGCCTTTGAAAGAGTTCCTGGGCATAAACAAAAAAAAAAATGGAGGAAATGAATGAAAGGTTTGCCATGACTTGGCTGCAGTAGTCTGACATACTCCCCTCCTAAAGTCAGAGAATCCCAGTTCTATGAATAAATTTTTCTACGTAGTAGTCTCCTTTGGTCTGTGGTTTACTGCATGGGTTCCTCTGCATTGAATACAGTTCATTCACCCATTCCTGGGTGTTGGATATTTTTATAACAAGCTTTCCCCCATGTTAACAGCTAAAGTTTCAATTATCACTTCCAAAAAAATCTCCCCAGACTGCATTACAAAATTTCCCTAACTTTAAGGTTTTGAAATTAATTCTATAATCAGTGGCTTCTGGTCATGCCAATAATAAAAAAATCAATTCATAGAGCCACTACTGCTTTATATTACATTCATAAAATTTTAGAGTTGGATTAGAATTTAAAGACCATCTAGTACTGGGGTTCTTAACCTGAGATCCAGGAGCCTTTAAAATATATATCTTGATAATTATATTTGGATATGACTCTTCCTCTGCAATCCTACGTATGTATTTAAAAATGTTAACCTGAGAAAGGGTGGTGGGCTTCAGCACACTTTGAAACATGGCATGACACAAAAATGGTCCAGAACCCTTGCATCTTATTCCAATTCCATCTTTTTATAGCTAAGGAAATAAAAACCGTCAAGATTACATGACTTGCCCAAAGTCTTGTATCTAATTATTGGCAGAGTTGAGAGCAAAAGCCGGCCCCTGACTCCTGGGTCATTTGTGTTCCACAAGTCAAATAACAAATCATTACTGAATATTTATTGTCCTAAGCACCATGAATGATTTTTTAATGTTCTACAAGATAGAAACTGTCTTCAAGGAGCTTATAGTCTTCCCCAAAAACAAGGAGGGGGAGCAAGGGGAACAGTGAGTCATCTAACATCAGTGCTGTGCCTATACTTGGAAAAAGGCAGCAAAGAAAAAGGGGAGCTTAAGAGTTAGAACACTTAACAGAATGAAAAGCCCTCGTGGGGTCTGTAAAGGTAAATGCTCTGAGGAGCGTGTGTGTATAGTGTGTATAAGGAGAAAGGGGAGCCTTGATTCAGTCTCAGCCTAGGAGTTGGCTCTGAACAGAAAGTGCGTTTGAGCCACTAATTATCAGTAACCCTGTGTCACTACCAGCTCTCCTGGGCCCAGATTCCTGCCCAATCAGCTCTCGCTCTGCTGCCCTGACCTGCCTGTTTTAATGAATACCCAAGGCATTCCTGCAGCACGGATACTCTCAACCTCATCCTTCAGAAAATAGGTGGAGACACAGACCTTTGGCTCCAGAGTTATGATACTCAGTTTCCCTGCCTTTACTGACTTAAAAAAAAAAAAAGCAGGTCATTCACTCCAGTGGGGAGAAGAGAACAAAAAGGCAGTTGAGATCACTTGTCTCATCAGTGATAGTTATAAATCAGGAGGGACCTCAGCTACATTCACTTGTAAGCCTCTGCTATGCTTGCATGCTTGATACGGTCTATTCTTGTCTTTTTCAATAACTAGAATTGTTTCTGATATCTTTCACAATAAATGTTGCCCTAAATTATCTTTACAATATGGAATGCAATAGTCCATGCTAGGGTTCTTCTTTGAGTTACCAAAAAAAAAGTGTCTAAATGGAAATGGATCAATAAACATAATCTGATTGTCTCCTTTCTCCTGTCTCCAATTCTTTGTACCAGCTGTTCCCAGCTCCTGGGATCCTCCCTTTCCTTTACCCAATAAAATCCCTGACTTCCCTCAACACTCCACCATCTGCTGGAGGCCTCGCCAGGATCTGGACCCCTAGCTGTGATCCTAGAGGTGCCAATATTTATATGTTGTCTCCCCATCATGTTTTTGCCTTTCGTTCTGCCTCCAGCACTTAGCACAGGACAGGGGACATTGCATAATAAGTGACTGCTGATTGATCTTCTGGCATTCTAGTGAGACATGTTGGCTACATCTTGTGAACCTGTATACAAATCAAGGCCTTTGAGGGTTAAGGAAATTGAAGGGGCCTATAGCAAAACAGGAAGGTTTCTCTTTTGTGGGGAAAACCTAGCCTTGGGTTTCTGCCATTTTTTGGTCTTCTTTCACATACCAAGGGTGAAGGGGCTTTTCCCAACAACAAATGAGGTTGATCTCTATTAACCTACAGGTTTACTTTTGTCCCCACCTGGTTATCTATTCCTAGCAAAAAGTGTCAAGCCCAGTGTGTTCCTCAAATAAAAAATCAATATGTTGAAAACAATTTTAATTCACCACAAGGTTGTTTTCATCCTCAGCCTATGATAAAATTAAGTTTAACATCCTCCTGAAATTTCAAACAGGATCACTCTTAGAACATCCTCTGTAGCACTGGTGAGTTTTTAAAATGAGGATGTGAAGTCACCTGAAAAGAGAAGGTAAGAAATAGGACTTGATAACTAAATACAGGCACATCAAAACAAAAAATAAAATTTTAAATGGTGAGAAAATAAGCAGGGGGCAAGGGGTGAGTGGGCCCCATCTGGTTAAATAGCAAAGTACAGGAGTTTATTCAAGACCAAAGAAAAGGATCTTTCGAAAAACCAAAATCCATTCGATATGAAGCTTACAGAAGAATAAACTTTAGCAGGCAAGATGTAAAGTATAGATTAGAAAGGATTAAAAAGGGTGTTTGAAAACAAACAACCAATGATAACACAACAAATAATATTAAATTCTTTAAGTACATCAGAAGTAAGACTGCTGCAAAGGGATCAGTGAATCTGCTAGACTAGCCCAACATAAAGGAGATATTCAAAAAGGATAAGGAGATTGCAGGGAAATGAAATAATGTATTTGCATCAGTTTTCACAGTGGAGAATAGGGGAGAAAAAAGAAAAGAAAAGAAAAGAAAAGAAAAGAGAAGGAAGGAAGGAAGGAAGGAAGGAAGGAAGGAAGGAAGGAAGGAAGGAAGGGAGGAAGGAAGGAAGGAAAGAAGGAAGGAAGGAAGGAAATA
>NC_058135.1:194385118-194397485 GCF_016433145.1 Gracilinanus agilis | reverse complement strand
AAAAAAAAAAAAAGCAAATAGATGTTAGGCTGCATTAAAAGGAGATTGAAAAAGCACAGGCGAGGTGTTAAAATCCCATGACCTGACTCAACCCAGTATCTTCACTCAGAAGAGAATGTTATAGAACTAAGGTCTTGAAATCAATCAAAAGGTCGGCAAATTGAGTACTTTTTCTGTTGAAGACCTTGTGGTACAGAAAAAGGATCACTGGACCCAGAGACTGAGAAGACCTAGATTCCATTCCTGGCTCCACCCTTTACTAGCCATGTGACTGAAGGCAAGTCATTCAACCTCTCTGAGATTCAATTTTCCTATATATAAAAATGGGGATAATAATTGGGAATGCCTACCTTATGTTGTGGTTGGAATTTGGTAAACCTTAAAAATCTTCCCACAACGTGGTTTTTTATTACAAAGCACTATGCTAAGTGCTGGAAGAAATTAGTGTTAAATGTTCCTGTCCTCAAATACCTTGCAATCTAGTTGAGAAATTTATAGGTACCTTGAATCAAGATGGATAATGATGGATACAGCAAGTCAATACACCAAACATTCATCAATCATTTACTATGATCAAATACTCTACTGAACACTAAAGATACAAGGAAAGGCAAAAACAATCCCTGCCCTCAGGGGACTTACAATCTAGTCAGAAAAACAATTCAAGAGACCATAGACAAACAAGATACATGCCAGATAGAAAAGAGGTAGACTGGAAAGGCAAATGGACAACAATGACCATAAATGCTAAAGTAGCTCAGAGAAAAGAGAGTTCTCTACAGGGGGATGGTCAAAGGGAGAATTTGCATTCACACAATAAGCATTTAATAAATGTTCACTGGATTGGATTATATTGAAAGGGATTCAATTTCTTCATTTTCAAAGTGAGGGGGCTACACTAGACTATGTCCAATTTATGAGACAGCATAGTGGGGTAGAGTGCTAGCTTTGGAGTCAAAAGACCTGTGTTCAAATTGTGCCTCTACTTACTTTTCTCCCTGAGTGACCTTGGCCAGGTCACTTAACCATTCTGGACCTCAGTTTCCTTTTCTGTAATACCAAAGATTCAGACTATCATGTGACCTAAGAGGTCCTTTCCAGCACTAAATCTGAGATCTTATGCCCAAGATTCCTTCTAACTCTGCCATTTTTATAATTCTTTGTGTGCTTTAAGGATGGATAAATGGCAACTAAAACAAAAGAGAGTTCATTCTAAATGGAAGAAAGGATGGAGTTAATACAGAAAAGAGAATGAAGACAAGATAAAACTTTTGATAAAAGATTTACTATTAAGATGAAGGTTACTTGATTAGGAAAACAGAGAAGTATCCAAAGATTATATAGAATCTTAGCATTATAAGATTCTTTGGACATATTTTACATATATGTATATATACATACACATATATACAAAGCACACAAATAACACATATGCGTATGTGTATATACATGCATGTAAAAATGATAAAAATCAACCTTACTAGAGACTTTGGGTCAGATTTCTCTTAGTCCAAATGCTACCTAAACAAAGATGTTCTACAACCACATTAATGGGAGAATGGGAACATCTAGAGCAGGGGTCAGCAACGTATGGCTCTCGAGCCATATTTGGCTCTTTCGAGGGCCAGATATGGCTCTTTCTGCAGGAGCCATAAAGTCAATTTTTTTTCAGGCTCTGGTATAGGAGTGCACACTGTGAGCACTGTACGGCTCTCACGAAATTACATTTTAAAAAATGTGGCGTTTATGGCTCTCACGGCCAAAAAGGTTGCCGACCCCTGATCTAGAGAAACCCCAACAAGTAATTACCAAGCCTCCACTTGAAAACTACTAGTGGCAGAGTGTGCTCTTCTAAAGTAGCACACTGTTTTGGAGTCTCCTCTCATTGTCAGCTAATTCTTCCTTATATTAAGCTGAAATTGGCCTCTCTATCACTTTGACCCATTTGTCCCAGTTCTATTCACTTTATGCCCAACCCGAAGCCAGAGAAATACTCTAAACCAGATAGAAATTTTTTAAAAATAATAAGGCCCACAGTGACAGAAGCCCATAGTGATGCTGGAAATAGGGGGAGCAAACAGGCAGTTTGTTGCCACAGTTAGAAAAGGAAATTTCCATGGCAGCTTCAAGGAACTAAGATTTGAAATTCAAAAGGTACAGAATGAATGAAGTAACAATGGAATGTGGAATCACATACATGCAGGAGGAACTCTGTTACTGTAAGCCACAGGGCAAGACCAAGGAAGCATTCCATGAAATTATAGGGCAAAAAAATTGAGAAGGGTTTAAAGAAGCATGTGCAACATTGTACAATTAGCTTTCTGGATTTGCTTTAGCAGGATGCTATCTTCGCAAGTAACTTTAGCAAGCTTAATTTTTAATAGCAATCTTCACCCTACCTATGGCTAATATTATTGATACTCACAACTCAGTCCAAATGACTGAGGTCAAAAAAGGATCTTTTTTCCCTTCTCCTCTCTTCTACCATTAATGTGGTTGTAGAACATGCCAGGCAGCTACAGGAAAAGATGGGTTCGTTTTTCTGAAGTGCGTGTTGAAGTTCATGAGGCTATTAGATTTCACAGAAATTTCTTTGTCTTTTTCCCACCTTTCAAATAGTTGGTACTAAAATGCAGATTCCAATTGTCTAGGTGCTGGAGCATCAACAAGTGCTTTAAAAAGGTGCAAATGAATACAGATACCACTAACTTTATGTAGCAGGAAAGAGTGTTTCTGAACAGGCATACCAGAATGACATTTAAATCAATCAAACAGCACAGTCATTGTACTAGGGAAATACAGGATTTAAAGCAGCTCTTAACTATTTTTAAGGCATGGGCCCCTTTAGCAATTTGAAGAAGGCAGGGCAGTTTGGGGGGAAATAGATGAGGCATGTAATCCTAGTTATATTAACCAACTAAGCTTTCTGACATTGGACAGATCACTTCCCCATTCTGGGTCTCAATTTCTTCATCTGGAAAATGGAACCACTGAATTGGATGATTTCCAAGTTCCCTTCCAGTTTTAAGTCTCTATGTTCTATAACCCAAAACCAGGATGATAATGATAGCTGACATTTACATAATGCTTGAAGTGTTATATAGTGATTTACATGCATTACATTTGATTCTCACAACAAATCTGAGAGGTTTCTGCTATTATTGAAGGAAACTATAAGAAAATTAGGTGAACATAGAATAGTATACTTCTCAGATCTATAGGAAAGGAAAATTTTTAAAACCAAGCAAGAGTTAGAAAAAATTACAAAGTGTAAAATAAATAATTTTCATTAAATTAAATTAAAAAGGTTTTGTACAAACAAAAACAATGCAACCAAAATCAGAAGGGAAACAACAAACTGGGAAAAAAACCTTTATAACAAAACACTCTGACAGAGGTCTAATTCCTCAAATATATAAGGAGTTAAATCAATTGTATAAAAAATCAAGCCATTCCCATTTGATAAATGGGCAAAGGACATGAATAGGCAATTTTCAGATAAAGAAATCAAAACTATCAATAAACACATGAGAAAGTGTTCTAAATCTCTAATAATTAGAGAAATGAAAATCAGAACAACTCTGAGATACCGCCTCACACCTAGCAGATTGGCTAAAATGATAGTAGGGGTGAATAATGAATGTTGGATTAATAAATGTTTAAAAAAATAATGAATGTTGGAGGGGATGTGGCAAAATTGGGACATTAATGCATTGCTGGTGGAGTTTTGAACTGATCTAACCATTCTGGATGGTAATTTGGAACTATGCCCAAAGAGCTCTAAAAGACTGCCTACATTGATCCAGCCATAGCATTGCTGGGTTTGTACCCCAAAGAGATCATAGATAAACAGACTTGTAAGAAAATATTTATAGCTGTGCTTTTTGTGGTGGCAAAAAATTAGAAAATGAGGGGATGCCCTTCAACTGGGGAATGGCTAAACAAATTGTGGTATATGTTGGTGATGGAATACTATTGTGCTCAAAGGAATAATAAACTGGAGGAATTCCATGTGAACTGGAAAGACCTCCAGGAATTGATGGAGAGTAAAAGGAGCAGAGCCAGAAGAACATTGTATACAGAGACTGATACACTGTGGAAAAATCAAATGTAATGGACTTCTGTACCAGCAGCAATGCAATGACCCAGGACAGTTATGAGAGATTTATGGAAAAGAACGCCACCCACATTCAGAGGAAGAACTGCAAGAGTGGAAACACAGAAGAAAAACAACCGCTTGAACAAATGGGTCAATGCCGGGAGGGTTGGGGATATATACCCGAAACGACCATACCAATGCAATTATCAATAATATGTAAATAAGTCTTGATTGATCACACATGTTAAAACCAGTGGAAATGCACATTGTATATGGGGGGGGGGCCGGAAGGGGAGTGAAGGAGAAAGTAAAAACAAGAATCATGTTAAAAAAAAATAACAGATGAAGAAACAGAGGCTCAGAGAGGGTATGTGATTTGCCCATAGTTTGCCACATAGCTTATATCTGAGGCAGAATTCCAACCCAGATCTTAGGAACATAGATTTAGATTTGTAAAGGACTTTAGAAGTCATCTAGTCCCACCACCTCATTTTACACAGGAGAAAAAAGCTAAGGCCCAGGGAGATAAGCAACTCATATAAGGTTAGACATGTAACCAATTAGCAGAGGTGGATTAGAACTTGGGTCCACTGACTCCAGAAAACATACCCTACCATTCTCTGCACCACTATCTCTATCACCTCTCTGTACCCTTCACTGTATCGTGCTGTCTTCCTGATTCTAAATCTAGTGCTCTCGGTACTATGCCACGCTCCCCTATACTGCTGTGGTGCAGATCAAGTGAGATAATGACTATGGTAATAGGAGACACTATACAAAAGCAGAGATCTGAAAGCCTATGACTCCATATGAAACCTTTTGTAATAGTTATCATCACCCCTTCACTTATCTCTTTTTAAAAATGGAATATTGGAGTGAGTCCTCTTAGAGAAATTTCACTCACTGTATAAAAGTCTCACAAATTCGCTAACTTTATGGAGCACTCAATCCTCAGTGACAAATGACAGAAGGTTTGGGCATCTTCTCTCAAAATCCCTGTTGTCTTCTGTGTCATCCCACCCACAGCAATGAGATTTCTTATCTATTTATGTCCTGTTCCCTATTAATCACTAAACATTCCTACTTAGCTCTCTTTTCTGAGATCAAGCATTATTTCTGAAAATAGAATAAATATGGTGCTATTTGCACCATCTTAAAAACCATATTCTAAATTAGCCAGATTGAATATGTAATGGACATCGGTCAACTGGGAGAAAGAAAAATGGGGGGAGCATGGGATTCAAAGTCAATGATGGTAACTATGTAACTTGTCTTTTTTTCCCTTTTCCTCTCAAAGGAACAAATTGAGGATGGGGGCCTCAATTTCCATGCATGGAATTTCTTGAATATTTTTAGCAGTCACAACCAAACTATTTTATTTGCTCATAGCTTGAAACAGCACCTAGCCTTTAGGAAAAACTGAGAGATTCACTTTATTTCTCAAATAATGACTTTTGTCTGCTTTGAAAATAGCTTCTAGGGGCTTTTATCCAAGAAAAAAATTCTCTTAAAATGTGTAGGAAACTACAGCATAAGATAGCTCCTCTGTATGCCAGCATGCACACAAAGAAACTCAAAATTCCTGAGTTAAGCCAAGGTGAATATATATAGTCCAGTAATAAACTTCTGAATATCAGTATTTATTATTCTGACAGAATTCGAACTAGTGCAAGCAAGGTCACTGTCACTATAACGATCTCCAGGAAGGGGTCCCCAAATATTCATTTAAAGCTATGATGATAGTCTGTTTTTCCCCCAGAAAACAACCTTACAAGATCACCAGGTCACCCCTCCCCACGCTCCCTCATATTTCCTAGCTTCATAATGAACAGCAAGACCATATAAAGGTTGATTCCACAATGGCTTAGCAAGCTCTGAAGAAAAAGAAATTCCTCTAGTAAATCATCGTGTAATGCTTTCAAACAGGGAAGTGCTTAGAACTAAATTTGCTGGAGTCAATTCCTCTTGGCCTGAAAAAGACAATGCAGCCAGGATCAAATAAGTGACTCGAATAGAAGCAAAGGAAAGCAAGGTTACAGAACCCAAAGCTTTATAAAGTAGGTGACTTCGGTCCTTGGAAGGCTTTGAAAAATAAAAATGCATGTGACGGGACTGATGATCCAAGGTGCTTGAGACCTTGTGCCCCAGTAAAACGCATAATCCTGGGATGACGAAGCTGGCGATTCTTCAACCACTTGACTCATTTCCTTACTAAATATAACTGAAGGCAGGTTTTTCTGCAATGAGCAACTGTATTATTTTCTCCTAAGTGGGAGTCTGAAACTAATGTCTGTAGATAAAAGAAACTGTGGCATAGGAGGATGATGCAAACATATCCCTAAGCTTAATTTCTCTGCTGCAGGACCCCATTGTACAAACTCCCAAAAAGGCAGGGAGAAGCCAATAGAGATGTTTGCAGGCAGGTCGGGAAATGTTTGTCTGAAGCCAGAGAATGTGAACATTGCAATTTACTTGCTACATGTAACTTGACTGAAATGATTTAGTTGTAATGTATGATGATGGACACTGGTTTGAATTGTTCACTTCTGCAAAGGCCACAGCCAAACAGACCAGTATTTCAACTGGCTGTGATTTCTTTCCAATTCAAATGGAAAGAGGCTTGAAAACAGACAACAACCCAGCAGGAAGCCTATTAGAATTCTTTGTAACTACTGCATTGGAGAAGAGAAACTCTGGACTTGTGTCAGTAAGAGAAAAATCACCATCCTCTGTCCAAGGTGCTCAAATCGGAAATCTCTTTGGCCAGATTGGATTCTTTTTTTCTTCTTCTACAATAGATGACAGATTAACAGGGAATGCTGAACTGATGGGGATGTTGACCATTTCGTGGAGTGATGCTGCCCCAGACTATCATAGAATTATTCCAATGCAATGGAATTAATTTTCCCATAGAGTTAAATATCATAGGATTAATCCTGTCCATTGTGTTTGATGGTTTTAAAGAAAGGAATTTGCTGATTATATTCCCTTTATTTTGTCCACTTAGTAAATGTGAAAATGGCTTTGAAATTGGGAATTTTCAAGGTAGCTTCACAAAGTATGAGACTTTTTTAGAGTGAAGCTTGAGCTATAGCCTTGCTATTAGAAGGTATGAGGAATAATCAAAACATTGCTTCCCTCTTGACAATTCTGATGGCTGATTTGGTAACACTTCAGATAATTTCGTCCCAAAAGAGACAGTCTGGCATTTGTAATTTTTAGCCTCATATATTGAAGAAGAGAAAAATATATCATTGTTTTGTGTAAATAGCAAATACAGAAATGACCTTTATTCCCCAGTTTGGATATAAAAACACAAAATCATGAGAACACATATCACTATTAACCAATATTTAGTGGAAAAAAATCTGCATTCAGACAGTGGATCTGAGTTCAAATCCCAATTCTGTCACTGTGTAACCTTAAGCAAAAAAAAAGTTTAGCCTTACTGGCTCTAAGTAACCTCATCTTTAAAAGGTTTCCTAAATCTGTAAAATGATAAAGGTTGGGCTATATGATCTCTAAAATCTCTTTTAGTATCAAATCTATGAGTCTATGATTTTCCAAATATCCATTTAAAGATGGAGTCATGAGTCATGAGATGAGATGTGGGAAAGTGGTTAGAGGATTAGACTTGGGTTCAGAAAGATTTAGGCTATTGTAAAACAGCACTTGGTCAGTGAAGAGATAAAGGAAGCAGCCACTGAGGGAAGGGGGTCCTTTTGGCCTCTAGGATCTCTAGAAAGCAGGAGGTCTGGCTCTCAGGCAAGGGGATGCTGGCAGCGGGCTGGTGACAGTTGGCTGTCTATTGTTTTAGGGAATGAGTTAGTTAGAGAATATTTTACATATAGAGTAGATTAGGAATTAGTTAGTTAATATTTTACAGGTAGAGTAGAGTAGATTAGGCCTGGTGTGCCAGGCAGAAGAACCTGTCCTGAGAAGACAGAGATTGTATTAGGAAAATTTAGGTAGTTATTAGGAATTATTTATTAGTGAGATTTAATTTAGGTAGATTTATAGAATATAAGATTAATAATCTCTCTTCTTCTCTTTTCTACCTTTCCATCTATACTTCTTTCTAAATTAAACAAGATTTTTTATTAAAACTGCTCTCCTCATTTTGTCATGCTCCTACATTTAACCCTTACAATACAAATTAGCTATATAACTTTAGACAAGTCACTTATTCTTTCAGTGTCCCTAGGCAATTTTCTAAGAGTATAGATTACAGGAAAGAAAACACACCTCTCTTCCTTCTTTTCTGAAGTAGGGGACTATGGGTTAGGAATATCACATGGCTGTACTTTTCTGTTTGGAGATGATATATTTATTGAATTGGTTTTATTCTCTTCTTTTTTTATTCTTTGTTAAAAGTTCACTAGGTAGAGGAGGGAAGAGGATACGATTGAAAATGAAAGTGATGTAAAAATAAAGCATATCCATAGCAATTTTAATTTTTGAAGTCTATAAGCTATGAATACATTGCTATTCTGCAATGATGGAGGAAGTTGCCATGTTGATCAAGTTGCAGGTTCAGAAACCACACGTGCACGTGCACACATACACACATACACGTACACATGCATACACACCAAATACATATATGTATACATAAATATATACATGAAAGTATTTCTTAGGCTGAGGTGCTAAATAAGGCTTGGTTAACATTAGGATGGTAAGATTCATCTCATGCTAGTTGAGAAGTAACTAACCAACCTGGTTCATAGAAGAAAACAACACAGGTCATGATTTCTGTATATCCTGCAGTCACAGGTGGCAAGGGGGAGGAAGAGGAGAGATTTTCCAGTTTAAGGGTGATGAACTCAGACTCTCTATATATCCAAGTGTATCCAAGAAAAAATTATAGAAATCTACTGACACTGAAGGTTATAAATAAAATGGTCATCAAAGTGACCCTGAATCAGAGCATTAAATCAAAGATCCACCAATATGTGATTTTTGTAAACAGAGTAATTTGGGCTTTTGGACAGCCTGAAAAGTCTGTCAAGATTATAATGTCTTCATCTATAGACCTTAATTTCTTCTGTCACAAAGAATATGATTAAGTTCAGTCCCATTTGATTGTAGGGGTTGTCAGTTCTTATTAACTAAAAGAAAGAGGCAACAGAGGATGGGTTCCATCTTTTTAACCCCTCTCTGGTCAGTGTCAGGATTGATCAAGCCATATAGCTTACCTGAGATGGTTAAAGCCTGTTAGGGGAATCCACTTATAGAAAGGATCGTCAAGAAGTATATTTACCAAATCACCTTCCCTATATTCCTTTTTTAAGAGTTGGATGATATGAAAAGGATGGGGGAGGGGGTCAAAGTTATTTTATTCTTTAAGCTGCACTGATCTTTTTTTCATCACCCATCCCAATTTTCTAAGAAGTCATTCTCTCATAGCTGCACTGTAATAAATTGAATTTGTTTAAAACACACTATATGTGTATATGTATATTTTTGTGCTCACAGATGTGAATATATGTACATAGGTTATATGCACACAATCTCCTTTAGGGTTAATGATGGGGAAATGACCTTTCCCCTTGTATTGCTCACTTGGAAAATTCACATGAGTACTTGATATTTATACACAATTTCTCCTACTCCTGAACTCAAACCTGTATCAGCAAACAGCAGTGGCTCTGTAGGACTGCATCAATTCTATTGAACCCTTAAGCAGTTCAAACAGGGTGCCTGGGGTCAGCTCCAAGGCTTAGCAAGGCACTGCTGACCTTAACTGCCCTGCCAATGGTTTATGTTGGGGAGCAATCTTAAGATTTCCTAAGATAAGGATGCTATTACACGCTGATAAATGTGGAAAGTAGCAATGTGGGAATCCTTTGTCTGGTATGACCTAAGGTTAGAATGCTGGGATTAGTGCTGATTGGGGATAAATGGCAGCCAGTGACTTATTTGTTCAAGTGAGACCAGGCAAGTTCAATAATAATTCCATCCTCTCCTCCAACACCACCACCAAAACTAGCCTCTAAACTTTTTTTCCCCTGAAACTTCAGGAAACCTTGAAATACCATGTCTTAAACAATGAAAGCCCTCAATGTCTGCTGGAAGTGATGGAGGCAACTCTCTTATCTCTTCTCTCAATCTCTCTCACTTTCCAATCCTTCAAACATATTGCACACATTTAGCAAGGATGTGTAGACATCACATGTTCATTAAATGTTGACAAATTTAAAGAAAACACTATGCAAAAAAAAAACACCTCAGATACAGTTTTGAAAATAGACAAATTAGAGGGTGTTTGCTCTTATAACCAAAGAACTTGATCAGATTCTTAACATAACACCAAAAGAGAAAGACTAAAGATTTCAAGCCTAAATATGGAGGTTCTATTAAACCAATGATGAAAGGTGATACTTACAAGTATTCAAGTTGTCTCCAGGCAAGACATATTGAACATAAAGATATCAAAGAGAAGGCAGTGGCTGAATACATTAAGAGACTTACTGGCATCCTTAAATCAAAAACAAATGGAAAGAACACATTTGAAGCAATTAGCATACCTATAAATATCAGTCTTAATGTACATGTAACATAATGCATCATAACATATTTGGAAAGTATCTTAACAAAAAACCCTATGATAACAGCAAAGTAATGGTCTAAGGCAGCTATAAAAACACCTCCTTGCCAAAAAGAAAGATGATAGATGGCCTCGAAATACATGACAAACAGATAAAAAACCTACAGAGTTGCTTTTGGAGCAAGTAAATATCACTTCATTATCATTAGAAAACATGATTACAAGTCTACATCATTGGAATTGTCAAATTCAATTCAAATCCCAGGCTGGATGGAGCTGATGAAATCGCTGAGTCATGTAGATTTGTTTGTGGAAGTAGAGAAGTGCATGATGCCAATTCAGGACCATGACACTGTCATCAGAAATTACAGAAAGATTATTCTTAAGGAACCCAAACTTAGTAATAAAAGTAGATTATGCGAGAAAACAAGAAGTATGGGACACATCCCTGCAGGCTATCAAAATTTAGGACCTTCCAAATACCAAGCAAGATACCACCTGTCCATCAGCAATTTGCTGCCTTTCATAGTAACAGAAAACAACCCCCCAGAATATAGAAACATACAACAATAAAATCTTGGGGACTATCAACAAACTGTCCTAGAAAATCGAATATTATTATCACAAACTGTTGTCTGCAGATAACTAGATATAACACAAATTCTTAAAAACTTAAGAAAAATGCTTTTAATAGATGATGCTCTATATGATATTCATAGTCTCTGTACTACATAAAGTGAAAAGCATTCAAAATTTAGAGACCTAACAGAGATCACTATCATATGAGAACAGGATGGAGTACATTCCATCTCTATTTGCCACTGAACTGGTAACAAGGATATTCTCAGTGAACAAAGAATAAACATATGCCCTAACACTTTTACTCAGTAACAGAAAGCAGTTATTTTATTCCCTTTGGCAATATTCTCTAAAACTGTAAATATAAGCAGAATAATAGCAGGATAGAGTCTTATTCTCTGGATTGTTTTGATCTGAATGCCTTTGAAAAAGAAGAGGATGAAAATATAATAATAATAATTCACATTTTGGAGCATTCTAAAATTTACAAAATTCCTTCCTCCCAACACCTGGTGAGGTAAGCAGAAGAAAGTTATTTTCTATGAGGAAAATGAGACTCAGAAAGGCTAACAGACCATGTCTATAGTCAGATGGATAGTAAGCACTGGAAAGGAAGCAACTTCAATGAAAATCTTAGATATATGCTAATCATCCAAGCTTGAGGTCAGAAGTCATCAGAAGCAGTTCCCATAGAGGTGATAACCAAGACAGGTCATGGTCTCAGACCATGCCTAAAATTGATAAAAATGACCAGGGAAACTCCTCAGCAACACATTACTTTCTCCCCTTCCTCTTCCTCTCCCCCTTCCCAAAAAAATCCTTTCAATATGTACATAGATAAGGCCAATCCCTTGTGATGTATATAAAATCCAAAGAACTTTCAAGGAGACAAGAGTAATAAAGGGATGGGAATGCAGCATCCTCTAGGACATAGAATGCCAGCCCCAGTTCCAATCTGTTATTTGAGAAAAGAGCACTCTAGCTGTGTGGTCCTGGGTAAGTCACTTAACCCCTACTACCTAACCCCTACCTCTCTTCTGTCTTGGAACCAATACACAGTATTGATTCTAAAATGAAAGGTAGGGGTTTGAGAGAGAGAGAGAGAGAGAGAGAGAGAGAGAGAGAGAGAGAGAGAGAGA